>NC_046641.1:10633752-10955798 GCF_900324485.2 Mastacembelus armatus | reverse complement strand
CACAGACTATGATCATACACTGTAGGGCAGTGTAACTCTAGGTCACACTTTAATGATATTGCATTTTGTTACTATGGATACCTGCACAAAGTTTTGCACATCAAATTCAACCTCTTCCCTTTTCATTAGTACAGTTTGTATTACCTCAGTTTATCTCCTATTGCCGGAAAAAGAGATAAGTCATTCTCAAGTGATTTGTGTAAACTCAATCAGTTCAACATGTTGGCAAGTGTCACTGCATTGGGGGCCTAAATGATCCATTTGAATGAGATTAAAGATAAAGTATCTGCTTCATGCCCCATCTTGTGTTAGCCCTCAGTCTTCTTTGTTTTTCACTTTACAGCAGGTTTAACTGGCCAGAACATCTGGTTCTCATCATGTCCAGGTGTTCCTGCAACAGTTGTGTGTGTGTGTGTGTGTATGTGTGTGTGTGTCTGTGACTGTGACTGTGTGTGTGTGTGTGTGCAAGTGTCTGTGACTGTGTGTGTACTGGAGAGGGTGCCTTCTCTGCTTCTTACCCGTTCTCGCTCTGTCTCAGTCTCTACCACCTTACACCTTTGTCTTTTCTTTTTCTCACAACTCCAAAACACACCAAGCACAGCCAGGTGCAACCGTTTTCCTCACCAAATCCCTTGTTAAAGACTACACAACAGTTGTCCAAATGCACCCCTGCTAAACCAGGCTCTTCCTGCACCATAATTACATCAAAACAGAACATGTTGTGCAGCGCACAGGGCTATTTATACATCCACATCGAGAGCCAGTTTTCACTGTTTCTGCTTCCAAGGAACATCCTTCTGCGACTACTGTGTGTGCATGTGTGTGTGACTCGGGGTGGGTGTTGGGGGAGGAAATGGGTGGCGGTTGGCGGGGGTGGTGTGATTCTCCAGGTGGCATAGAGGGACCCCAGTTGCTGTTGCCCATTACCAATTACCCCAAGACTCTTACACCTGTGAAACCCATTATATCTTGACCAAAACACTGAAAGTAGGTGGTACTCTTTCTGTCTGACAGTGGCGGACAGCTAAAGCGATTTGAAGGCAATGCTATAACCAACTGTTGGTTCAAAAGGGATCATTCAGGCAAAGCCACAACTATTATGGGCCTACTATTCATATCTTTGCATGAGGCCATCACAATTTCCATACTGGCTCTGTATGTAATATGATTGCTCTCCGGTTTAAACTACAGAATGGTCTTTGTTGGAGCAATTTCATATTCATGCAATGTTCCAATCTCTAATGGGCAATTACACTGCAGGCCCAGTCATTTATTTGTTTAATACCATCACTACCATGGCAATGATGTCTGTTTCATTCATGGTAGCATGTTGATATTTAACATTTTACTTAATTTCCCAAATCTCCACATTTGCAAGGAAAAATTTATATTCAACGTTTGACACTAAAACATCATCATAGGAGAAAGAACCAACAAGCACCGCCAAAACTTAGCACTAGTAAATTTAATTGACATCTAAAGTTGACACTGAAAAACAGTATCTACCTTCCAGAAAGCAGCTGAAAACTAAGCATTAACTGTTGCTACATCTTGCACATGGAGCTCAGAGGAAAGGAGAGGAGGAATCAAAGGGGGGAAATGGTTTCATGGCTGAGCTGACTATTTGAATTAGTGCATCTGAAATGGGCATCGTCTGCTAGCACTCTGACATGGTGTTGCTCTCGCCTTTGGCATGCATCCATCCCTTCAGACTGACGCACATAAACACGCATAGTCACGCACACATAGTCACACAAAGACACATACACACACGGTGACACACAGAAACACACCGTGCATTTAGCTTGCCTTCCTCCGACCTCCCCGCTGTGTCTGACACAGCACCCATGATCCTTTGCCTCGCGGGCTGTGAGCTGTCAGAGTGACAGGGCATGAGGAGGTTGACATGTGATGCTGTGAGACAGGATCAAATGTGTCATCATCTCCTCAAACAAAGAAACAAAGAGATGAGAAACTCTTTTCTGTACCATAAGCTAATTTTCATCGGAAATATAAGAATCAGGTTAAGGTTTTTCATCAAATTTAATTTTGCCAGTTTCTGTTGTGATTTAGCTCTTTTAATCTAGAGGCACATGAAGGGAAAGCTTTGTTTAGAAACCAATACTGCAGTCGAATAGGCAAAATAAATGTCAAGGCTTATTTTGGTTATCTTTTTCTTATTTGGATTCAGAATACACAGATTGTTTGCGAAGAGAACAGAGGACAATATAACGCATACTACAGAGCTTCACAATAAATATTTTTAGTTTTTCTATATGTGTGTGTGTTACAGCGTAATTACATAGCACAATACTATACTGTACCTGACTATCATGACCAAATGGACTTGGACCCATATCTAGGCAAATTCAAATGGAAACTATACAGTAGATGGGTCATTAGTGAGAAATAAAGCTCAATTGTTATCTGAGCTGAGTAGGATGAAGTGTTAAAATTAGATTGGGGTGAAAATGAAAGGCTACTTTGGTAATTCTCTACTTTCCTGGGTCTGACATGTTGCCAGTATACACACACGCTCACAAACGTGTTGGGCTTTCTATGGTTGTGAAGACACTCATTAAACCCTCTACCCTAACTTTAACTATCACAGCTGAATGTGTAATCGGGCCAAAATGTCCTAACTAGGCTGAAATGTGCACACAGTGATGGTACAGAACTAAAATTTGTCCCCACAATCATAGAAAGGCAGATAGACACACACACATAAAACTCTCCAGCTCTCACTAGCTCAGTCCAATCTGTCCCAGTCTGTCCAGACCTCTGCTGTGCTAGTAGACCACACATCCACACAGCAGCTCTTTATTGTTCCTTTCACTGTGGTAATGGAAACAGAGTCAATGTGGCACGAAGGGGGAGGAAGTGGTGGCCAAGGGCTCTGGGCCCCAAGCGCTGTATGGCCCCTCCATGGTTGGCATCTTTTTATACACTCATTGACACACACACACATTACTGCACACTACATGTCTTTCTCTCCCTCTCTGGATTTGACACATATACGGGGGAGTTAGGCAAGCCACACTGTAGTGAAAACACACACCACCCCTGCATCCCTTCCACTGGTAGGAAATCCTGGACATGTCAAGCACATTTAGAAAAATGCTTGAGGTTTTGGAGAAATTGGGATCACCTCATCTCAGAGTAACATGATGCTAGTTATATTAAAAAATGAAAGGCTGCCCATATGGAAGCCATTGCAGACCTCGTGTGTGCACGTTCAAATCAAAAGGAACTCCAGCCCAGCTGCTAATGAGGGTGACCGTGACGTTTTTACATGGTTATCCTACTATGTGGTTTAGGTAATGGCTGTATAGGATAGGAGGTTTCATCCGCACAAGCACAGGGGGTTCAGGCGGTATTGTTACAGCCTAAACACATTTTTATAGTCTTTTTAGCCTTTGAATTATAGTATCAGCTCTAGACATGGCAGGTAGGGTTTAGTGGTTGGTTAGCAGGCTGGATTTATTTACTTTAAATGTCTCACAGCAGCCAAACTGACACAGAGGGACTGGTGCTCTGTTTACAGTGAAACAGCAAACACAAGTGGTTCATCTGCACAAAGCAGAATAGAGTAGGATAACACAGAACAAAAGATAGGCTTTAATATACACACTGCACGGTCCTTGTAAACTCTAAACAGGACTATAAAATTGTTTTGTTCTTAATGCTTCAGTGTGGCTTTCACATTTTCTAATTGATCTTTGTGTGAACAAAAAGATGTTACATGCTATAGTATTAATTGTCTGAGTGCTGCCCCTGGTTACTGTTAGTGTGTGTGTGTGTGTGTGTGTGTGTGTGTGTGTGTGTGTGTGTGTGTATGTGCGTGTGTGTGTGTATGTGTGTGACAGATATAGTACGTGTCTGTATTTGTGCATCTCTGTGTGTATTTGCGTGCTCCGGTGCTATCAGTCTTGGTCAGGTCCCTGCCTGGGTATGTGAAGGTTTGTCTCCCTGTGTTGTTGCAGCCTGTGTAATCATGGTATAAATTATTAGCTGTTTGCTTTCCATCATCCCCCTCCTCTGGGGCGGGCACCATGCCTGGGCTGCCAAGCGCTGGCTCTTGGTGTCTCATCCACTATAAATCTGCTCTGTTAACATCACAATCATTGAAATAGTGTTGTACATAACAAATTGCAGGATGACAAATGTGAATTGGTTGAGATGCATTGAAGCTAAAAACATTCCCCTGCCTTTCTTATTGTTCTTATTGTTTTCTCTGTTTCAAAACCATTTTTAGCCTTATACAATGTAGTTCAGCCAAGAAATAAACAATGGGGCACCATGGGCTTAGCCTAAATGGTGTGAGAAAAGATGTCTCACATTATCCTGCTTGGTGTCCTCAGGCCAGGCTGTGAATTAGTCTCAACTCTATCTGATCTTATATGTGTCCTTTTCACACACTGCCTCTGGCATATCCCCATCACTCACTTAAACACACACTTATGTACATTTGTCTCCCTCAAATGGCACCGTCGGCATCGTTCCTTCAGAGATACTTGTGAAATGAATTGTCTGAGAGAAAGTCACAGCATCTGGCAGTGATTGTGGTGCCACAGGCAGAGTGTGTGAAACCCTGAGTGGGCATGTGTGTGCGTGCGTGTGAGTCACCAAAGGGACAGGGTCTTTCAACCCTGTTAGTGTTCAGGGTAAGAGACAGCTCACCCCATTACTGACCTCTAAGACTTTGCCCACATTTACATGTTGACTGGTGACTTCTGAAAACAATTTATTCTTCTTTTAAAGGTCATGATTTACATTGACAATATTTCTCTATTATTCATGTCATTTTTGCTTTTGCTGTTTATTAAAAAATAAGAAAATGTGTACAATCACAAGCTAGCCAGACATTTAAAGTCATTTACTGGATTGAAAGCAATTTAAAAAATCTTAAGATTAAACCTTATTATCCATCATTTATCTCAGCCAATTTTGCTTTAGTTGCCTTTCACTGGTTACCACAGCCTCTGTCATGTTTCCCATTTCTTTCAAATTCAATGATAGTCATAAAGACCAGAAAAGATCATTTTAGCAAAACACATTTTACATCAATTTACTGAATGGAAATATAAATGATTGGTATGAACAAAAATCCAATAAACCTAAACCAAAGAGAGATATATGTCTTTTGGAACCACAGCAGAGTTAATAAAAAAATCGCTTACGCTTTTCAAAGAAACAACAGCATTTCATTGTCCAGGATAACGTACTGAGGATGAGGTAAGAAATTTGGATGTGCCTGTTGCTAGATTCAAAGCATGATTTTTTTTTTTTCATCTCTAGAATCATGAAAACAAAGCATTTGTACAGAGTCTGTTGCATTAATTAACAACTGCCAATGTTCCCCTGTGGTTTCCAACCACTTTGAAGATTCCTTCACAATAGACTGCGACTTAACCATTTACAAACCGAAGGAGAAAAAAAATCTCTGTGATTGGATCACAATGCCACATGTTGGCTGATTTCAAGCACAGGAATTGAATCATAAAAGCAAAAACCGCCTCTTGGGAATCGTGTCAGAAAAAATCCCAAAGAAGAAATGCTGCCAACCAGTCTTCACCAGAGACTGGTAAAAAAGAGATTTTTTTCTTAAATCCATTTTTTTACTTTTTTTTTTTTTTTTTTTTTTTTGCTCGAAGACAGAGAGATTGTCTAATCCTCTGTTCATTGTTAGGGTTGTGTAGGACTGGCCGAGGGAAATAGCTTTTTGATGGCAATGGAGGGGAAAGGGAGCTTTGCCAAAGAGGACTTCAGAAGTTAATGGGCCGGTTTCTATGCTGACAGTAAAATCTTGGCTGGAGCCATCAAGAGCTTCCGAGGCGTTATCTACTTCAGCAGTTTTGAAGATTATCTTTAAAGGGAAAACAGAAAATGACAATGTCAAGAACAAGAGAGATGTCTAAAAGCAAAGGTTTAATCAAGACTTATACAAGATGGAATTATCACTAAGCTAAAGCTGATTTATGTGGAGAAAGCATAATACTTTAGAGAAATTCTTCCCAGATAACTGTTGTAGCCTTGGGATCATATCTAAAGCAAACACATCAGCAGCAGATTCACATTTTGATACACCACCAAGGATAGCAATAGATTTTCTATTGCCAGTGGGTAATGTTTGATCCAAATGCTGCCTGTGGTATCCATCGCCCCAGAACAAAGAGCCAAAAGAAAATGGGACCCAGCTTCTGAGTGAGTGCTCGTACTTACAGGTGCTTACAAACACAGATCTTTATTTCAGCAAGGGAAGAGGAGAAGCTGGAGCTTCTTAAGTATTTTAAGAATAACACTCCATGCCTGAGCACTGCCAAAACTTTACGAAAGCAGAGCACTGTGGGTACTGTGAGTTTCGTAGCACTTTGGAGTGCCGGAAGATCCAACTGTGCAGTTCTCTGGCACAAAGACTCATAAGGGAACCTGAAGCATTGAGGATTGACATAGTGACCTGGTCCTTCATGTTTCCTTCTGCAGAACAATGAGCCAGAAAGAAAAAAAAAAACAAGTCCCATTTGCTCAAACATGCACACAGGTGCTTGTAGCTACAATTCAGTAAGGAACGAAGGCTGAACACAGTGATACAAGACTGCTGTGGTAAGATTTTTTTTCTCATGTAAACTGACACCTCTCCCAAACACACAATTAATCATAAAATGTTGCAGCAAACTATTAGTTAAATGATGACAGGCAGGGGTCGAGGAGTGGCAAGGAGAAGGAGGTTGCTTCATGGAGACGGGGGGCTAAGAATAGTGAGCGTCTGCACTTGTTTGTACATGTATGTGTGTTTCACGTGTGGATCTGTGCCCATGTGCATGCATTTGTGTGTGTCTGTGCTTATAGTTCTTTTCCACGTATCTCGGGGGGTGCCAGAATCAGCTTCAGAGCTGAAACCCAGCCTAGAAGCCGTAAGCCATCAGCCGCCAGGTCAGATTAGGTTTCTGTCATTGGCCTTTGTGCTGATAACACTACAGTGAGTGGCACTTCCCTACCGCCACTTCACCTCGGCCGTCCCACACTTGTCAGTCCTCCACCGGTCAGATAGGGTCTGTCAGTTAAACAAGAGATAAAGGAAAAGTCAGGAGGACGGAGGGGGGTGTTCTCTGTTAGTTTAGCACTGTGTTCGAAGGGTTTTTGTTACTGATGAGGGTCACAGAAGAAAGGAACAGCCTAAAGACAAAGGGGTAGGGGAAGGGAAAGTTGACTGGCACATTAGCCGGTGTCTCCCTATCACTCCGTTTAATCTGAGGAGACAAGGGATCTCTTGAGTTGTAGGGATGACCATGGGAACGGGTTTATGGAAAAGCAAGCGAAGGGGGACAGAACTGTCGAGACCAATTTGCCTTCACATTCTTTCTGCACAGATGTCCTCTTTCTCCTCTGTCTTATGTGCTGTGACTGTATATCTTTCTCACAATTATATACGTTGTTGTTACAATATTTAAAGTTTCTTTTTTTCCAGAGTTTTTAAAAGTTCAATTAAGTTATTTTTTTCTATCTCTTAATCTTGCTCATTTGAGGTTTTCACGGTCTTCTAGTTGCAACCCAATTAGTGTTTCATAAGAGGCTCATCACCTTTTCACACATATCACCAATGATTAGCCTTCTGGGATAACCGCGACAGAATAGTCTCCTGGATAGATTTAGTCAGTCTGTCAACAGGCATCAGTTCATGCAGGATGAGACCCATGTCAAACATTACCTCTCTATTTCAGAACAGGGGCACATCTGCCAAACACTGTTATTGAACTGGCACTACAGGAGCGTAACCTAGCCCCCCATAAATATTAAAGGTGCATGGTTAAGGAATATTAATGTCATATTCAATCAGGCATTATTACCCAGGTGGGAAATCCTGTTTAAGGTGTAGCAGCATTAGCAATTTTTAGCTTTGGAAATGTCTGGATATCATGCTTCTAAAATGTGTGTAACAATGAGCCTGCTCTCTGCCTGTCAAAATATTTTGCTTTTTGTCCTGAGGAATCTGTTCATTTCACTGAGCCCTTTCTCAGTAATGCTGTCACTTACAAAGTGGAAACAACAATGTCTCCACCTATAGGTGCAAATATAGCACTGCAGTTCATCACAACTTTTTTTTTATTCGGTCCAGTGCATTTCAGAGTCAGTGCACAAGTTAGAAACATGTTAATGAAATTACTTGTGAATATTATAGAATATTTGATTAATATCTGATTAGCATCTTTTAACAATAAATAAGCTGGAGATCAAAGTTATCTTTTATGAGACCAAATCAGATGAGTCAAATTCTCTTTACCAAAAACGAACTGAGGGTTTAGTGCACCATAAACATTTTATTTATTGTTTTTTTCAAATGCTTTATTTAAAAACATTAAATATCTAATGTCATATTGTTTATTTTGTGTAGCATAGGACAAATTGAGAATGCCTGCAAAATACCTGAAGGGGCATTTCTTGTTACTTGGAAACACCATGTTTTGCTAAAAGAGGAAGACAACTATATTTTCCTGATTAGCATTACAAACTCTAAATAATATATGAAAAATATGGACAGTTGAAAAACAGCTGACAGTAATGATAATACCCTGTTATGTTTCTGTTGGATGAAAATTAAAAATGTGAGGAATAAATCACACATTTTGAATCAGTTTTTTTTTTAAAGCAGGCTGTATTTGTGAGTCTGGGGTAAATACAAAGAACACACAAACCAAGCATACAAACATATAAGCTAAGCACAGAAAAAGAGATCTTCTTTATACATTCTTATATACAGTGTAGTGTATTAAGACATTAAGCTTGAGAAGCTTGAAATGGGTTTTTTCATATTATTTATCAAACATTTTTTAATTTCTTAAAATCTAGAAAAAGATGATACAAAAAGTGTGGAGGGACATGACCATATGAATTAAATAAAGCATATCTTAAAGAGTTACAGACAAATACAGGTGTCAACACAGTGCCTTTTTTCCTTTGCTTGTTTGTATTTTGTTACGTCGCTGCTCTCGTTTGGGTAATTAAAATGTGCTGTGACACTGTCAGGAAAAAGCAGTGCCACAAAATAACTCAGGCAATACAGGAAGGTGATTATAAGCTGATGTCTGATACATGTATCCTGATTATCTATACCAGTCAAGAGCAGTAAAATATTTTTTTTAGCAATGTAATGGTAAAAGCAAATGGTAAGCAGAATGGTATGCTTGTTATATGTGTGGATCAAAAAAAGAATATACACTATAAAGGTGTGTTTGAGTTTCTTACAAGAAAAGGAAGTTTGTGATCATTTGTCATTGTGATCTGATCCCTCTCACCAACATCTCTACTGTAAATCAAAAGTAAATAAGTTATTTTGGTCCAGGAAAAGGTCTTTGCTGTTTTATCGAAGAAAACGAGCTTGGGTAATTTCTGTATACTTGTGAAAATATTTTGTTTTTCTTAAAACAACATCAACACAGAGAGTCACAATTTTTATCCTTTCTACAAAAGCGAGAGTACAAAGTTTGAGTGGGAGGATTAAGGTAAAATCATGCATAAATGTGAGGGGGAGATGGTGTCCCTGAGTGTATGTGTGTATGTGTATACATGTATGTGTGTATGTGTATACATGTATGTGTGTGTGTGTGTGTGTGTGTGTGTGTGCTACTGTGTCTCTATCTATATGGTCTCCACATAATTGGCAGGGAACAAGCCTTGCCGACCATCTTTGCTCCATCCCCTCCACCAAGCTTTGTCCACCGTTTCCACGTCTGTGATGATGTCACCGGGTTCAAAGGAGATCTCGGATTCGTCCTCTGTGGGAACCGCAAGATAACACGGTGAGGACTTGCTAATCACAGTGTAATTACTGTAAGTGGAGGCACTTTATGTGCACATGCGTGGTGATTATCCTCTAAATGGCAGCTTACCTGCTTGGTAGTCATACAGAGCACGGACGCACATTTGTCGCTCGGCTAAGACCTGTAGAGGAAAATGGAGTCAGAGAAAGCCTGTAATCATGAAATACACATTTTACTTCAATAAAATTGAGAATAAAGGAAAATGAAATAACTTTTCATGAAAACTTTGTTTTTCTCATGAACTTTGATTTTAAAAGATGAGGCTGTCAGTATGGAATATTAACACCCCATGACCAGACCAATCAATCAATGAATTGATCTTACTAACAAGCCCTGCATTGTAACTGCTCTGTGCTATAAACTTCAATTGTTGCCCAAAAGCTATTAAATACGCATCACTGAACAACACCCTTGGTGACATATTTATTCATTACAGTGAACACAGGGATGGTAATTTATTTTAAAAGTACTTACACACTGCCCTCCTTCTATAAATACCTACCAATAAACCGAATGTGTATTAAACCACTGCTAAAAATAGTCCCCACCAAATTCACTATATATGCCTGTTTGAGTAACGTTTGCAGAAAGCTACAGTGCCCAAATAATTCGGAAAGTTGTGCAGCCTGTTTTAAAAGTATAATTATATATTTCTGATCTACATTTTAAAAAGAAATCATTGGGATTGGATGAGGGTGACACAGACAGGACGCTGTACAATATAATACGTGTTTGTAGATACCTCTTGTCCATTTTCCGAGATCTCCTTTTCCTTCTCCTCAACATCATCCTGCTCTGTTGTGACATGAAGGTCGTTACACACAGCCAGCTCCGGTGAGCTGGTGAGTTCTCTGTCAGATGGACTCAAAGATCGCTCTGAGGAAAACCAGTGTGAAAGCATTCATCACAGTCCAACCAGCACAGAATGGGTGTGTTAATGTATTATCACAGAATAATCCCTACATTGTGCAACGTTGTTTACACAGATAATTTTTTTGCCAAACCTATGCCGTTCTGTTCCTGCGCGTCCTCTCCGTTTGTAATCCCACCAGTTGACAGGACAACAGTCTCGTGTTTGATTTCTTGACAAACTGGTTCAGCATCTGAAATATTGAATTTATTGCAACTTTGTGTCATTGTGTGCAGTTTAAAAAAAAAAAAAAGTTTTCGATTTTAGAAAACAGAACTGCATTGAAAGTGAAACATGACTCTTTATAAAATGTTATCCAAGTCAAACCAGGATACAAGAGGGCTACCTGTGACTGCTGACTCTTCCTCTTCCTCCTTCTCTTCCTCTAAAAGCGTATTAGGCTCAGCAGTGGCCTGACTGGCTTCTGATTGGTTATTCTCCTCTCCATCTTCCTTTTCCTCCTCATCCTCTGGGACCCCCTCCACTGGCTCCTCCGGTGATGCAGCTTTAGCTTCCTGTTTAAGTCCCACCTCTACTTCTTCCCTGTCCTCATCCTTCTCCTGTTCATCTGTATCCTCCTCCTCTTCTTTTAATTCCTCCTCTTGTCCGTGCTCCTCTGCCTCAGTCTGTTCTGGCTCTGTGATAACAGCACAAGGTTGGGCTTGTGTTTCAGCTTCTTCTTCCTCAGGCTCCTCCACATCCTCTTCCTCATCCTCCTCCACCAGCACAGCCTGAACTTTGTAGCCAGTGTCCGAGACCAGACTGGCTGTCTTGATGTCTGTTGATTGGAAAATGTAATCAATAAAAACACAAAAACCTGCACAACTGATAAGCTCACATGTTGTTGTAAGTGTCCATAAAAACAAAAAGTCTTTAGTAGAAAGAGAGAAATAAAAAATGTAAATGTCATGGTCTCCGGGTGAACATTGCAGTGAAGTTTGGCAAGAATAAGAGTATATGTAGTTACTTTAGGAATATTTCATCGTGACTGGGCTGTAAAATATTCTGAGCCTCGTCATTTCTGAATAACAGGCCACTGATTCATATCCCTTGGCTGCTTTAGACAGTAGTAGGTTTTGGCAAAGGCATTTAAGTCACCTTAGCCTGTAATAAAATTTTAACAACCAGTATTTAATGCCAAACGATTTATGTCTTTGGCAAAAAATTGAGTACTAAGCAACACTAATATGCTCTTCTTCACATCGCATCAGCACACTGAATGGGATCATTTAATCCTGTTATATAGTACAATTATATGATCATTTGTGTATTATTATACTCTACCTGTGTTTGGCTGTGGTCTCTCAGGAAGAGGCACTGTTGGAGGCTGTGGAGGCAGATCACTGTCAAAGGAAAAAGTTGCATGCACTGGCTGGTTTGGGGTATTTGGGGGAGAGGGAGGAAGGTCATCTGAATATGAGGGGTTGTTTTTTACTGAACTGGGAGACAAGGAAACCAAGAAACTTGGGGATGCAGGAGGCGCAGAAGGTTCTGTAGGTGACAGAGCTTTGGGCTCATCAACAGCCTGAACTTGGTTGTGAGTTTGTTGAAGGATGGGTAGAGCTGAAATTGGAGGGGCAGGGCGAAGAGGTGATGTGGGCGGTGACATGGGAGCTCTGGGCTTTTGTGGAGAGGTGACAGGGCGGAAATCAGGACTCATAGGGGGAGAAGTGGTGCGGTAGATGGGAGAGGGAGGAGCCCGGGAGAAGGGGGAGACGACGGGAGAACTGCGAGGAGAGGACGCTGCACTTTCTTCCGCTTTAGAGAAGATAAAAGCTGTGTCTGTCAGACTGCGCTGGTATCGTCTAAAAGGTTTGCCTGAAGTGAAACAAAACCATGTGTGAGTAGCTCAGAAGTTGAAATTACATTTTCTATCCAAAACTGTCCGACTGCATTACGCTGCAGCTCATCTGGATGCTCAAGCTGTAGCATTACTTGCTGTTTCAGCTCACACACAGTGCACATACCAGTGCGGGAGGATCCAGGGCTAGTTGGACTTTGTGATGATGATGATGACAGTTGTCTGAAGAACTCCCTAGGGTTTATGGATCGTTGGGATACTAATGCTGCTGCCTCCTGCGGGTCAATTATAATACAGAGGGTCAATTCAAGTGATAAATTGAAATAATTAAACAGCTTCACAAAGGTGTGGCCAATCCAAGTTGATTAAAAAAGTGCTCATGCAAAAGGACACTAAGTAATGGCAACTGTGTAGTTTTATACCAGGGTCAGGGTTAGAGTAGCCTAAGATTCACTTACAGCTGCTTTCTCTATGGACTCACTCCTTCTGAGACGAGCTCTCATGTCCTCCTCATGCTCCTTCTGCTGCAGCTCCTGTCAGTGCAGAGACACAACCCCAGTCATATTCACACACACATTTTAATGCATTTAAGCTCTTCATTTAAAATAAAACAACACAGCACATTCAATCCTAATTAATGACACTCTCACTTTAATTAATAACTGCAAGTATTTTTTAGCGTTTCTCACAGGTACCGTCCACATCAGAAAACCTTTCACTACACACACTTAATTTCACCCTAACCCTAGTTACACTAGTAAGGACAGCATCCCTCACCTCTAAGACAGACGTATTTCTCTTAGTCTGGTATATTCTGGCTATAATTTGAAGAGATCATTTTTAGTGTTAGTGTTGTATAGAATTCAGCATCTCTGTAGTGTCCATATGCCTGTTATGACCTACGAGCCATTCATAGTATGTGACAAAATTCAGTGACAGGTTCATTTGTTTGGTTTTGGGTGTAAAATGATATAGTTTGCATCATTTGTACCATCCCTTAAATATCTCATTAGAAAGTGAAAATTCAGAAGTGGTTGTGTGTAGTCCACTTTTCCCTGTACATTTCAATTTGTCCGCTGTTGTCTTCGTTCATGTAGCAGTAAATCCATTAGTCTCTGGACATCAACAGATGTTGTGGCAGATAAGTGTGGCCCTCACATGGATCTGGGGGTCAGCTATAATGTCCTTAATGTAACTGTCAGAGGCAATTACAGATTTAGAATGAGATGTCGCACACCTCAAGGTTAATGCAGTTCATACACAAGAGTTTGGTCCAGTCTGAACAAACTCCAGCAGAACAGATGTCCATTTTACCGCAAGGCAGAGCTTACACACATGAAAATTTAGCACCATACACACGTCTTTTCACTGACCCATCTTAATTTCTCTTTTCTGCGCATCTCCTCTTCTTGCTCAGCCTGTTTTTTTCTGCAAGACAGAAAAACAAATAAAACAGAATCACTCATTCATTTTGCCCAACAATAACGCCCATAATACAGTGCACTTGTGGTCTGTTCTACCTTGTTCGTTCAATGTATATAATAAAGCCACTACAGTACGTTATTTACAGGAAACAGACTTTGTTCCAACCTCTGCTCCTCAATAATCTGCAGCTTCTCATTCATTTTCCTGTCTCTCTCTTCTGCATCCCTTCGTTCCTTCAGAATTCTTTCTCTTTCAAGGTGCCGTCTCTCCTCTGCTGCTCGTCTCCTCTCCTCGTCTTTCCTCTCTTCCTCTTCACGCTGACACAAACAAAGGGTCACAGTGTGAAACTATCTTGTACTGTCACTTCAGTTTAAAATCAAAAAACAGCTCTTTTCAATAGATTTCCAAATCTAAACTGCAGTAATCATCCATCAAAAGCAAATTCTAGCCTTTGAAAAGTGGAAATAGAGAGAGGGCTACTCTAGCATACCTCTGCACGTGCCCAGAAGGAGTCTCTGTTAATTAGTCTCATCTCCATTGCAGCATTGGTTTTTCTGTAGTTTGTACCCTATAAGAAAAGAAACTGTGAATACAGAGCCAAACATTCTTAAAGTTTCCACTGCAGCAAACATAATGATTTTAATTAAGCATATGTAGAAACCTCTCATTATTTTCAGAAGCATGAATAACCATAGTGGAAATACAAGTAAAACCCTGAAGTCACTCAAGAGGTGATCTGCATAACTGAATCCATTTGTGTTAAAATGTGGATATGAAATTCTCTGCCTCCATCTGATGGACAGATAAGGTATTGCAAGAGACTCACCACTATCTCCTCATTGTCGACAGACCTGGAGCTCCTCCTCGCCCACTGTGTAGGTGCACGGGCACTGGCTTTTTTGAGCTCAGCTCTTATGTTCTCCTCTGTCACATCTTCCACCTTCTCTGCACTAATGAAAACATGTGCTTCCTGAAAACATGGAGGGCACGTAATGAAAATAAGGAGATGGCAAGCAGAGTAAGGCATGTGTGAATTGAATGCATCCTCACCCTACCTACACACAAACACACACACACATACATTCAGTTGTTCTTCTATCAATTCAGGGGAGATTACATCAGAAATTAATTTCCTGGAGTCTTAGCCTAACCTTAACCCTAACCACTACTTGCCTACCCCTAACCTTACCCTAACCTAACCTTAACCTAACCTTAACCTTAAACCAATTTGCCATTTTGTTTTGGGTACTTGCTTTTTATACCCATAAAGATGTTGATTCCCCAAAATGAGATTGTTAAGATTTATGCCCCAGCAACATGAGTTATACCAGCCCACAGAGGCAAGAATCTATACACAAGTACGCACCGTCTCTGTGGTGGTTTTCTCCTGGTCTGACTTGGAGTTATGCAAACCTGAAGCCAAACAGTTGTGCAACTGCTACACTTACTTTGTGAGAGAACAAAACACACTCCCTGGGTTTAGTATGAGGACAGGAATGCATTGGTTTGGATGGTTGTAGATTACAGAGGGGGAGATAAATGGGATATGAAGGAGTGAGACAGTGTAAGTGAGAACAAAGTAAAAGTGTGTGCAGAAAGTTAGAGAAAGAGAAAGATCTTCAGTTAACATGCATGTTGTTTAACACCTGGAGCTCAAAAGAGATGGAGAGATATGTACAAAATACTGATAGATCATATTTGACAATTACAGGCCAAAACATAGTGTTCCACTGCAGCTTTTCTACAATCAGATCGGAGAAAGGTGATAATCTAACCTGAATCCTATGTACACAATCATTTGTATATGGCCAGGACCGCACAATCATTTCCATAGAGAGAGTAAGTCCAGACTTGTTGATGAAGGGCCATGTCTGTCAGCCTCCAAAAGGAAACCACAGCTTTATCTGAGTGACAGCACTGACCCTGACACTGAACAGAACATTCAGTGTGCCCTATAATACATGTCAGTACAGAGTATAATCCATATCACTCTAGCTGTCACTTGCCAAGTGCGCACACACAGACAGACAGTCCCCAGTGCTGCCAGGGATGCAGGGAAAATCATGGAAAAAGACAAAAGCTCACTGTGCAGCAAAAGCTCTCCCTGGTATTGTGCAGTACTCAGTTCTGCAAAGTGCAAGTACAGAAAATCACAGTCTGCTCATTACTGATATCAAGATTGCGTCCTCACATACTGTAATTCATTAGGTAGAAAAGTTGCATGAACCGCCAGGGTTAGTGATGGTATCACTTATCATACTTGGATTAAATGTGTTCACAGTACTGCATTGTAGTTCATAGAAGCAAGGCAAACAAGAGATGATTGTAAATAAATACACATGTACACCGCTGTATGCAGGTGGACGTCAAACAGATTCCTTTCATACTCAGATTGTTTTCATACCTTTTTTATAGCTGGTTTTTTGTAGCATAACACGACTGGGAGTCAGTCAACAGCATTTAAATGCTAGGCCTCATGCATATCAAAACAAAAAACTTTTTAAACATTTGTATTAGATGTAAATCATCAGTGTTTGACATCAAATAAAGCCTTTATACTCTTCTCAGTCTCCACCAGCTACTAATGTGTTGTTTTCTCTCTTCTTTTCACCATTTCACCCCAATAACATGCAATTTTGTGTAAATGTCATGACTTCATGAAAGCCAATCAGATTTTTTTTTTTATTTTACTCAAATTTTAAAATACTGTAATATAACAATCTCCATAATTACCTAGTCAACTACACAAACACATCACAAGCTTTCTTTTTAAGCTGATGGTAAAGCTTCAATAGTAAACCTAGACAAATGTGACATCGTCACCCCTAGCTACACCCTAACTATTGATATGCCCATGGAAAAAAATCTCGATAGACTGACGAGGAGGTATGCTGAATGTGAAACGGTGATGGAAAAAAAAAAAAAAGAAAATTTGCGTAGGGTATAAGAATATAATCGCTCTGGGAGGGAAAAGAGCTCTGGGTGATGTGACAGGTTGAGAATTACATTCCAGCTAATGGGGCCCAACTCCACACAAACTGTCTCTCTGCTCTGAGACCAAACTAGTCGACTCAAGAATTGGTCAGACTGTGAGAGGCAGTAGGAGGATGTGAGGATACTCAAGTGTCCCCCAGTTAAAGTTTGTCCCTGCTTTTTTTATGGTTTATTTACATTAAGTGTCATTAGTGTCAGAATTATGGATTTTGATTTGTTACGATGTCAAATTATTACTGAAATCATTTCATGTAAAATAATGCGAACTGATCATGAGCAGCATAGAGCTAAAATATAGCTCTATGCTGCTCATGATCGGCTTTATTCTCTATTAATTAGAGAGATTAATAGCATTTTTTATAATATTATTATGTTCTAAAGAAATTATGATGTACTTCAGTGATGAGAGCGGTTGAAATAACACAGAAAGTGTAATAAAGGGATATGGTGATGGACATGAAAGTGTGTCAGGGTCAGATGTAAATGCTTTAGGGTTTTAGTGCTTTGACCTGAACATGTTGCGTCATTCCTTATTTATAACAGAACTACTGTTTTTTTGTTGCTACTAAAATCTCCACCTTCACCAGCCTTTTTCATGTCTCCCTGCTCCCATGCCCTCCAGGATATCACTCACAGGATCAACATTGAATGCATATGCACGCCACCCATTTCTTCCCAACTTCAGTTTGTTATTATTTAGTGGAAATGGAAACATCTGCGCCCTTTTCATAATTTAATTTCAATAACTTAATGCCACACTGGAATACAGTATGTAACACACCCAAATCTGCTGCTGCAGACTCGCCCTGACAAAACCCTCTCACTGCCAGCTGGGACATGCAAAATAGCAAGCCACAAAGAACAAAGTGGGAGAAAAAGCAGAAAAGAAAGTAGGAAAGAAAGAAACAAATAACAAATGCTAACAAAGTGTATAAGGAAATTCTACCTAATTGTATCCCAAGAAATGAAAACCAAGAATTATTCTCAGTCAATATATGTATGTAGGTTATTTCTGTAGTTTAGTTTCCCAGTCAGTGCAAGGTCAAGTGGGATTTCAGCTGATAATGAGGACTGTTGAAGACCTGCTGAATCTTTTCTGCTACTGTTTCTGTTTCTTTTCTGCTTTAGTGTGGACAACAGCAAATGACTACCTTGATTTGAACTATTCAGGATGATACTGGTAATAATGGCAACTGTCATCAACCCTGCTATTACAATTTCTTTCCCCCTAAAATATCCTCTAGCTACTGCTCTAGGGAAAAAAAGACCCAAAATAAGCTTTCATTAATAAATGATGTAATGCCATGTCTTTGACTTCTATAAGATGTTTAGCACTAGTGGGAAAAGTAGTGTTATATTTATCTTTTACTCAAAGTATAAACACCAGTAAAAGCACAAGCCCTACATCTTAAAGTGTACTCGTTCACAGAGATGTGTTTTTAATCCCTAAAGCCCCGAAAGGTAACAAAACAATATACTGAAAGAAGGATATAATCGTCACTTCAGCAGTTAAAGTTTTTATTGATTTATTGATTAAATACAATGCTAATAGACGAATCAATCAATTGATTATGAATTAATTAATCAACACTATGTCACCAATCATTTTTATTGGAAAAAACACATAATTGGTGTATAGAACCTGCAACAGAAGCAATTACATTTTTATCATCTGCTGCAAAATCCCAGAATCCTGGGTAAAAAAACACTGACAGAAACTAAAAAGCAAACTTTGTCCACACATAAAGGAAGTTACAAAAGAACTTGATACTTGATGGTGATTACAGGCGCCTTAACAGAAAAACTCCATGTGTAGAATGAACAAAAGATGGGCCAGCGCAGTTACTTATAATCACCTCAGGCTTTACGTCAGGATATTTCTGAAAATGCAATCCATATGCTAGGTGGTGATGTCCATGGAGCAAGAAGATACAGAATGTTCTCTTGCAGTTTTAATCAACTGTAACTGGTATATCCAAGTTTCAGCTGCCGAGTAATGGAAAATTACACTTTAAAATTTAACTCCCCTCGACACTGACAATATGTTCATTTTTCTACAGTTTTGAAATCCCTCATGAAAAGGGGCAGAGGCCCAAGGGTGCTGACACACACACACACACACACACATGCACAAACACACACATACACTCACTTGGGGGGGTGAGGGGTTTTCATACAGTGGCTCACAAAATCCCAGAGACAACATTTACTGTCTTAAAAAAAGTGCCAAAAAATAAACAACAAACATATAGAGGAGCAGTTTCAGTGTGTATGTCATATACTGTGCACACAGATGTTCCTGAATCATGATAATACTGAGTTAGCCTATGTACAGTTCTCTAACCCCTGCTTGTTCTACTTCCTCTCTTATCACTACTTAGCTTTGAGATGTTTTGGGTTGAACAACAGACAATAGAGCTTTCAGCCCCAAACTTAGAAATTTTACCCCCAGTTGTGATATGGCACAGAGACCAACCAATCAAACACAGGGCTAAACCACCAATAGAACAGGAAGTGGACTGAGGACAGGAAACGCTCAAGACAATACAAAGTAAACTGCTGTGAGTAAATATAGAATTTGAGAGTAGTCTGGATTTTTTTCCCCTTTTTTTGGAGAAAAATTGTGAAAATTGGCACGTTTAGAACGTTTCCATATGCTAATGCCCATCCTCAGAGCTGAACATATCACAGTCTGGTTGAAGAACCAAACAACAATACAAACTACTGGATGAAGTGAACATTATCATATGTCACATCCACAGTTAATGGGCTAGTGACCAAGCATATCTTGATTTACTGCACCTTAAAGAAGCTCTTGATGGCCGGAATATGGCTGGCACATTCGTTCCGCCGGTAGTCATCAACACTCTGGTCGACCTGCGGACAAACACAGGATGCAGACACATTCATATCATAGCTTTCTCTCTGAGGAGACAAAAAAAACAACAGGAAGACGGACTGAGTAGCAACAGGATGATGTCACAGAGACTAATCTGCGTCTCATAAAACTGACCATGTGGAAAGAGAAACTGGAAAAGATTATAAACCTTCAACTATAAAATCACAAACATGATAGAAAGACAATTTACACCATCAATTATCTTGTATATTTATATAGCAAATATGCAAATATATAACACTGCTGTTTGTGGTTTTATGCAAATATATCCAGTATCCACCGTAACTGCTTGTCTCATATATAAATAATAATAATAATATAATATCACATCATTTATTTCATGTAGAATGTATGTATAGATTTGCATGACTGCAAATACATTTCTGTCTGTGTTGTGGAAACACTGGGTTTCCAAACAATCAGAGGTGATGACAATCTACATGTTTCCAGCTAAACTGCAGCTCCGTATAAATAACACACATAATCACTGTACTGACTCACAGATATCTCACATGTATCAGAAATCTCCAAACGAGCGGGAGCATTTACACCTTCTGCTTGCCATGTGAATCATACGCTTTTTTATTACAATGGCGTAATAACACAGCATTTTCCCACGTCAGATGCCAAGTAAATCTGTCATAGGAATGTGAATTTACCAAGCAGCTTATTCTCCTTAGAGAATATTACAGGTTTGTAAGTACATAGAATTTTCTGTATGTGCACCCCTAAGATGTTAAACTTATTATCTTGGAGCTGAGCTAAATGACTTGCATGTTTCTTTAAATTCAGTAGGTTTGTGCTTACATGAGAAAAGCCCCATGAGCCCGACTGCCACTCACCCAGCTGATCATAGCAATCTGAGGGCCTCCTGTCTCCGCACTCCCCAGTTTGCACAGTCCATATTGAGGCTTGGAGATGTGAAACTTCCCTGCCAGCTCTGACACACCACCCGCTGTTTGAAAAGACACAGAGATGGGACAGAAATACACAAATGGAGAGCTTCACACAAGAATGATACATTTTCTTTTAGTAGAGAACAGTGAGAATTATTCTATATCTTCCCTAACTGCAGAAAGACATGCAAAGTTAAGAAGCAGATAAGTTTCATTCATAGAATTTATTCATAATTTTCATTTGAGGCAAACATATTTTAGTCCACCTTACCTCCTGAATCAGCCAGTTTGAGCTTGTTGGTGACTCCATCATATGCAAACAATGCCCTGTGGACAGACACACACAGGTAAGCTAATGAGAAATATAGCTGATGAAGACATATCAGACACATTTGTAATGTAAGGTGTCAATACAGGTTGAATGCTCTGGTTTAAAGGAAAACATGTTTGATTTTGGCATTCCAATAACTGCAGGCACACTCAGGAATTTCATATCCAACCATGAGCATGTGGACAGCTGGGTGCGCCATGTGTTCAGACTATCACTGTGCAAAATAGACACACACAGGCACACACGCAGCCACAGCCAGATGTTATACTGCATATTCTTTGTCTAAACCATAACATGCTTCCTTGGAGGGCACCAGCAAAAATGAATTATCTTCAGCAACCCTGACACAAGTATTTATTAAATTTCTCCCCTTTCTGTCCCCTTTCCTGCCCTTGTTACCCTTACATATGCTTTTACACTGTGCGCGTAAAACAGGAAGGCACTCAGCAACACAATAACCTTCACTCATAGTTTGCCTCAAAGATAGATGGTGCTTGAAATAAATGTAGCGTGTGCTATTCACAGCTACAGGGTTTTTGACATTTTGCAGGTGAAAACCTGTCCCACCGCACCCTTCAGTCAGTCAAACTGCAGGTCACTGTGGCAACTCAACAACTCATCATGTGTTTTCATGTGAACACTGCTGAACAAACTAAGAACAGTCTTTGTTTTGAGAGCGATAAATATTATATATGTTCGCTTTGTTGCAGAGTTCATAATCAACCAAAGAGATTCTAATCAAAATGAATTATGGCCTCCAAAGATGATACCCACATGCTGTTTGAAATTCCATGCCTTTTGTGTGTTTGAAGCACAACTGGGGGTGAATGTCTGTGTGATATTAAAGAACTTTATGAAGTGGCCTGCAGAGAGATGTATTGTCAAAGCTATACAGGCCCGTGTGCATTTGCATGCATGTGTGTGCGTGCACGTGTCTATGTCTGACAGTGTGTGTGTGTAAATTTCTCTCTGTAGGACTCCTGGGGATGTGTCAATAACATCTGGAGCTGGGTAGTGAGAGCGTGAAGCCAACGGGAGCTATTACAACAGGTCAAAGGTATTTGGTCTGTGGATGTGTGTCCGGGGGAGGGATTGCGTGAAAGACGGTGAGAATAAGGCACGCAGAAAGAAAATTAAATAGTTACCACATTGTGGCCTATGAGACAAAATGCTCAGTAAAAAACAACAGCAGTTTTGCAACAGGTTGACAGCAGGCCAGCTAACTTAGTTTAGGATCTCTGAATCACTGTTATTTTTACTGGTACAACAAGCCTCTGTCTGTCCTAAGAACAAAGAGCGACAAAAGCCAATCAGTGAGTGTGTGTGTGAGTGTGAGTGTGTGTGTGTGCGTGTGTGTGTATGAGTGTGCTGAGGACACAATAACCATATTGTGCACACTGCTGAGCAAGCTGCAGCCTGGTCCTGCATGTGTATGGGGGCAGGCTGACTGTGCTTTTCTTTTTTTTTTTATTGAGCTAATAATGCTGACAAGTGTTTACTGTCTTCTATCGTGTTATCATGGAAAACCAAGTGGTTTTGAAATAATATATTGTCTGAATATAATGCAGTTCATCGAAACATCCCCCAGGGCCTGCCAGCAATTTGTGGCACAAGGTCCTTTATGTATCTCTTCAGGGATTAGTCGAGCTGCGGTAAGTAAAGAAACAGCACACTGCACTCCCTCATTAGTCTTACAAGCACCAAGAGCTTAAGTACAAAGCCACATTTACAGACTCTTGGTGCTCAAGACATTCCTAAAGGTCACATTTCACAAGGAGTCAAGGTCAAAGGTAACTGTGCCTCTGAAGGAGTCTTAATTGCATGTGCAAATTCCCCACCCACAGGGAACAGACGTGCTGTGGGAGACTCTTTGTTCTTCTAGGACTTTCACTAAGATGGAATTTGCAAACATCCTTTTCCCTTTCAGCAATTTTTTTTTACCTCCAGACTTAGTTACTGTCATAAACAAAGTAGTGAGGCCAAGAGGTTTGCCAATGCAATGATTTTCGGAAAGCAATTAATAACATGGGCCAGTCAAAATCTGCTGTCATTTCCAAAGCATCTCTGTTGGTCACATCAACCCTTTGATGAGAAAGCCTGCAAATGCTGTTTTACATAATGCACATTCACAAGCTGAGCTGCTATTTACAGCAGTAGACGATAATGTCAAAACCTGCAGCAAACCACTGTTAATCTGGATATGCCAGCTGTGTGATGTAGCAAGTATGGACATAAAGAGCTCCAAAACTGAGGTGGAGATTGAAATTCACATCAAAAGTAAATCATTCTGACATGTCCTTGAATAAGACAATGGGTCATATCCAAGTAGGCCAGTGGGGTGATCTTTGCTCTCTTTCATGTCTGCACCCCTTGATTAGCTTTGTTAATGTAATGTTATAGTAGCATCAGCAGTTTTAATGGTAGTAAATTTTCCAGAAGAGAGCTGATCGACCCACATCCCTTCACACTTGTAGAGTTCTTCAGAGCTCTACTGACAGATGAGAAAAACAGATTCTCTTGTGTCTGTACTCCAGCCCACCTCCAAAGCCAGCCAGCTATGACCTCAGCTCTGAGAATGGGAGGGACAGAGGGTGGAGAAGAGAAGAGAAGAGAAGAGAAGAGAAGAGAAGAGAAGAGAAGAGAAGAGAAGAGAAGAGAAGAGAAGAGAAGAGAAGAGAAGAGAAGAGAAGAGAAGAGAAGAGAAGAGAAGAGAAGAGAAAGAGGCCATCATTAAGCGAGGTGCATGAAAAGGGGGGAGTGTGGGAGTCGAAAAGAAGAAAAAATGATGTCATAATCTGAAACATCAACTTTTTTACACAATTAACAATGAGAAATGAAATCTCTGCATCGTTACCACAGCCGACCACTCAGTGCAGCTTTAACACAAATAAACAGCCATTGATCTCAGAGTATTCAAAAGACAAAGGCATATAAACAGTACATTAACACAGGCATGCACATACACACAAGCACATGCACACACATTATACTGTAAGCTTGAGCCAGTAACAATAGGGATGGTTTGTTTTGGACTACCAGTGCCTCCAAATACCTTCAAACATGCTACACTCTGCCATTTCAGGATGAACATAACAGAAGCAGATGGCGATGTGTGATGGAAAAGGGCTTACTTTAACTCATCCAGGCACTGCACTACAACAGGCTAAACCATGAGCCATCTGAGTATGCTAATACACAGGAAATACCTGAACACAATGTACACACTTCTCTTGTACTGAAATTTGGGAGGCTTGGGGAGATTTTCTTTCTTCTTAGAGAAAGTTATTGTTTTTCTCCGTTATTATACAAGAGGAGAGAGCAAAATGAATCTATAAGAATATACTATATTTTGGCCACCAGCTACTTTTTTCTTATATATTCTATGTTATATGTTCCCCTCACTAACCAATCTCTATATATTCTGTTGATATCTCACCATCTCTACTACTCTAAATTGATTATTCTGACCCCCGTCTCCAACAACAGCACATTTCTTTCTCTCCTGCATTAAATCATGTAACACAACATACCTCTTTCTCAAACTGAAGCAATATCTCATCCTCATCTTTTCTCCCTCGACTCCACACTTCCTACCCTCTGTGTCTCTCTGACAGGAAGATCTTGCGGGCTCATAGGTCATTTATTCATTCCATCTTTGCCAGCGGGAGAGATTTGTCGTTATGCATGCTGCTGCGTTATGATAAACCGCACATGAAGAGAAAGATATGAGAAAATGGATGAGAGGCTGGGAGCTCTCACCAGGATTCACTGCTCAGATTGAGCTCTCCATCAGATCATTCTTTTGCTCATTTTTCTCCTGTTCTTCCCCTTCCATATGCTGCACACATATCCCCTGTGGTCTCACAAAAACTCGTAAGGCATTTGTCAAAACCTGTGATTTTTAACAGTGGAGCCTATGAATGCTTACCTTCTTTCAGATTTTTATTTCCATTATATCTACCTCTCACACAAGTTTCTTTCTGTACTGTTTGACATCATATGTTTATTTTTTCCCTTCCCCCCTCCCTCGCTCTTGGCTCAAAGCTGACCTGGGCTCCCAGTGCTATTTTTAGGCTCTCTCTCTCTCTCTCTCTCTCTCTCTCTCTGTCTACCTCTCTGTCTGTGTAGCACTGGGGAGCTCAGAGACATCCCCACAGCACACACTGCTCATTTCCTCATGCCAAACATAGCCAAAAGAAGTCCAGTCAAACTCCACTGCTGAAAAAGTAATTTCAACCCACCCGCCAGCCCCTGCATGTTACAAAATATAATGTCCATTTGGTGACCTACTCGTACATGCATTCCTCTGTCTGTCTGGACTGTAGAGACATGGAGGCTTATGGGTAATGTTTGAAAAATTCATGTAAGAGAGAGAAAGGGATGATATGATGGACAGATGCAGCATTAAAGTCTAAGTTGATGCATCAGCCATAACCATGATGATCAAAAAGTTCGGTATGGACTTCATACTCTTGGCTTTATGCACAGGATTCATTCAGATGCCTTGCTACGATTGGGATGTAACAACTGTAACTCCCACAAACCAAGCAAAAGGGCCCCTTAATAAGAGCTGCTGAGTGGGGTGGGCATTGAAACAAGCCACTGTGGTCTCCCAGAGGAGAACTTATTAATCTTACTTGCAAAGTAATATTCATCTATTGAAATGCGTCTTGTTTATCAGTAGAAAAAAGAACTTCAATTTAGTTTTGAATACATTACTGACTGGAAAACAATGTTGATGTGCGGATAAATTCATAAGGCACAAAGCAGAAAGAAGCCAATATCTTATAGTGGAGATGTGGTGAGGTCACATACACACCAGCTAAACATCCATAAACAGTACTGTGCTTTATGAAGTAAGGTGTAATATCCTGCTGTCATTTACGAGGAAAACGATACTTGACATTCAGGGTCCCACTGAAATGAGATTTAACTAATGTCCCAAGTGCAAGAATCATTACTGTGCAAGAGTGCAGTGGTAAGCAGAAGCTCAGTTTTATTATAAAATACATTAGGCAAACTCCAGACCACCATCTTATGTCTGGTCTATTCCCCACACCATACATTATTCTGTCAAAAGCAAAATTGCCTCAGGCCTTATGTGAACTGCTGGCAGACACTATACATTTGTATCTAATGGTAGTGCCGAGCACAGACACATTCCAAACACCATACTATGCCAAATCCTAGTCAACAGCATTTACACAGGCCAAACTGACTGTCAGGATATCCCACTGAACACACACACTCTCACGCACGAATCAATCACAGCTTCACATTTAAACCCTACGTTAGGTTTAATAAATTACGCAAGTATAAATGCAAATGACAGGCTTATGTTGTCTCAGAATAAATAGTCAAAAATTTCTAAATGATCAAACATGAGGAACAATATACCTGTAAAATCCACCATGCTTCAGTGACATTGCACCAAAAAAAAAAAAAAAAATTGATCTTCAACACATGATTAATCTATTTGTCCAAGCTCAAGCCCCAGTGTTAAACTAATGAGATTTATTAATATATATTAATAAATCATTTAATGTATCATTTCACTTTTATAATATCTTCACTTTTTAAAGTCTTAAAACATCTTCATATTAGTCTAAAGTTCTTAGGTGTTTTCTTAGGTGTGATTTCTCATCTTACTGTACTTTGGCTATTACTGCAAATATGTGTGTATGTTGAGGACAGCTTGAAGCAGCCTGTACTTTGTTATAGCTGTGCAAGTCAATTTAAAGTAACGGTGATCCTAGAGTCCTCCTAGATCATAACAGTCCTCAGGTCCACCCTCTGCGTAACCCCGACTAATCAGTATAGTATTTGTCTGGGTGGAGGACACATCAGACCCCCCTGGAGACTATTACAGTCCACTAAAGGTATTTAGCCTGGAAAGGATGGTAAATAGTAAGAGAAATGACAGAGGTGATGGGGAACAAAATTATAAGAAATGTATCCTAATTAAATGTTGGAAAACCTGAGTAAATAAGTAAAACAACATAGTCCATACAGTATCAGTCAGTAAATGGCAAGGTAGTGAGGGGCAGAGGGAGAGACTGGATGGAATGCTGAAAGGAATAGGGGAGGGAAGAAAATGTCTTTTCTCAGCACAACACAGAGCCGCTTTAGAATATGACAAACTAAACAAATAAGTAATTAAATCACTGCCAAAAGCCTAGTGAGAGAAAACAGTGTTGTCTGTGTCTATGAGAAGGAAAAGACAGACATAAAATACACTGCTGTATGGCAGGCAATTCAAAATGTCCCAAAACAACAAATACAATCGAAGCACATCTGTAACACTTTGACTTGTAGGGTGACACAGCACAACCCTGTCATCAGGTGATCAGCTGTGAGGTGGTGCAGATAGTGGTTGATTGCATGGACAAAGGTTGCTCTAGTGTTGCAGGCAGTTAATCCACATTGTCACTGTGTAAACACAGCTGCACATGTACTAATTACTTAGCTAAACTACATTTCTCTCTGTGTAATATAATCCTAACCATCAAGAAAGACAGCTCTGTGTCTGTGTCTGTCACTGTAGGTGTGTCTGTCCATCTGCTTAAGCATATAATGCCTCAAGGCAGAATGTGAGACATTTAATTGCAAGTTACATGTCACAGTTTTGGTCTGACAATCAACAATATATTGTTTAATACTGCTTGCATCTCCTTTATTGTGGATGTGACTGCCCTGTGTACACTACATGTTTTTTTCAGTCAAAGTGCTATTTTTTTAAAACAAGCATGAAGCTAAAGAAGCTAAACCTTTACCAGCAGAATAGAAGCAGAGCTTAAGAGAAATTGGGTACATTACGTTCAGTGTTGCATGGGTGTGTGCATAAAGTCTGATGAGATACATGGAGTGAATGTAACAGAGGGAGGGATATGTTCAGATTGGAGAAAAGCCACTCAAAGATAGGGTTCACACTGGGAAAAACGATGAAAAGCACCAGGGAAGAAGTATAAACAGGGAGAGGGCCACATTTGACAATGGCACACAATGGTAAACAGTCAGGGTGTATAGGGGGTTTCCAAGGGTGCTGAAGAGTATGCGGTTATTGGGGGCAAGTGTCTTGATGGAGGTATTACAGGGGAATTGCTGTGGGTCTCTATGGGGTAAATTGTTATGACTCTTACAGAGGTGTACGCTTTGCCCAGAGGGCTATAGGGGAATGGAGGATAGGAGAGGAGAGGAGAGGAGAGGAGAGGAGAGGAGAGGAGAGGAGAGGAGAGGAGAGGAGAGGAGAGGAGAGGAGAGGTGATAAAACCTATAAAATCGTTGTCCACTGGGATCATTCTGGCATTTCCTGTTCATGCTGTCCCACACTGCTATACACACTCATACGCACACAGGAATCGCCTCCCTTCTGTGTCACAGTTATTATGGGACCATTAAAAACATGATGGCAATCTTATCTTCAAGCATTTCCTTCTGTTAAACAAACTCTCATATATCCACATATCCTCTTTCAATGCTTTAGTTATTTCTCTTCCCTCTTCACTCATTCACCTGTCCTCTCATTTCTTCCCCTTTTCCCACTTTATCACTACCCAAACTTTACCCTTGTTCTACCTCCGTATTTCATGTTCATTTGTAGCCACCCTCCCAGCCTCCCCAGTCCCTTTCCACTCATCCCCCCAGTTCCATTGAGTCTCTCTTAACAAACAACCCAGCTTTCCCACCAAGGTCGCCAGGACAACAGAGCCCCCTGACACTCCTTACCCACCCACAACCCAATGCTACCACCAGCAAGTGAACAAACAAGACAGGAGAAAGGAAAACGGACATCCCAGACGAGGCCCTCTATCCACTGTGACTTTGCTGCAAGATGCTAAAGTCGATGTCGATGGTGCTCATCTGTAACCATGGTGCAGTGGGACCAATTGCTTAAGCAACTTGGCAAACACAGCTGATGACACCTTGTAATACCAGGACAGCTAAGGGAGTGCACAAGGGGCGCCCGTAGTGAACTGCCCCGGTGGCTGTCTTTATGTATATGTGTTTGAATGTATCAGTACTTGTATGCAAGAACATGTCAGTGTCTGATAATCTCATAATTGTGCAATTAAGGACATAATAGTAATAATAATAATAATAGCTATGTCATCATCTGTCAAATATTTGTGGTTGTCAGGCACTGCTGGTGTTGCCCCTGGCACTTTCACAAAGACACACAAGCTACAGCGGTACAGAACATGATGAGACATTTAGGAATACATTTGACACAACATTCATTGTAGCTGTCAGGTTCAAGAGGTTAGAAATCTAGAGGGAAGTGATGGACTCTAAAACACATCCTAGCTTTGCCGACAGCATTTATTTGATTAATATCTGGTAAAAAAGCAAAGGAATACACTTGCTGTTTCTCCAACAAAGATTTTTTTAAAAAAACACCCTTATTTGACATTATTCTAAAACAATCAATCAATCCCAGTCTTAGTAACATGATTGTTTTGCAATGAGACAGCTGCATGGGAGCTACTCAGAAGGAAGCAAATCTGTGTGTCACTATATCATGTTTCAGCACTTTGTAATCAAAGCATGACAATGGCATTAAGATCGGTAGACCACTCTAATATCTGCAGTATTAGAATATCAGATGTAAGGTCAGAGTGTCAGAGGCTTGGTTTCACTGATTGCATCTTTAGACAATGCTACAGCTCAAAAACATGCAAACATCAGCAGAAGAATCTGTAGCTGTGATATCATATTGTTGCAGATATCCCTGTAAAGTGTCTCAACTGGGGTTAGGGCACACACGCCAAGAACTGTATTCATCCTCCTGCCAATGTTTGAAGAAACACTAAAATACAGATGTTTTTAGGCAGCTATCTGACACACCCTTGGAAATACCACTCTGTCTGCTACACTCAAGGCCCATTAGTTAGATTAAACAAGCAACTCAGCTCAATCCAGCTTCTATTTTTCATAACATCTGCATGAAAAATCCATCTGGTTTTACAATGTTTTCCAGCAGTATATCAGCCTTTATCTTGAGCTACAAATGAAAACAATAAAGTATTTGTTGCATTCACTGTAGGCATAAAGAAAATGACAGATTTCCATTGGAAACAATGTGTTGAGGGCATCTGGATTAAGGTCAAGTGCTGTGAGGCCTTTGAATGAACAAAAGGGGTATTTGACAGAAAGGTCAGGTGTGAGGACAACTGACAAAATATCATAAACATTACTGTTCACAACAAACTTCATATAAAAAGTATATTACAGTAAACCACAGATGCCACACCTATTGGACATGCTGTCTTTTATAAGGCAACAGCCCTTTTGTTAAAGAAAAAATGAGGATGTTTCGTTCCAAGTAGAAATTTGACACCGGGAACACCAGCACTGCATCCATCAAACATTAATTACTAACCTTTTACCTCAGACAATTACAAGTCACACTTGACAAGAAAGTCTCAGTTTGTGGTATTGCACCCAATAGTTTGCATGTTAACACACCCAAACATACAGAATCACATACTCACAATACACACATGCAGTAAGCCTGCAGTCATGTCTCATTATGCATCAGACCTTCTATTACCTTGTATTTTCATCATAGAACTTAGATGAATCTAAACAATGTTTAACGCAGTAGTAAGCAGTTGTTTAGTGATTACTGCTTGAATCATCCACTAAGTTAATCTTAGAATCTTAAAAACACATATAACAGCCATTATAGCCATCATCTCTATCATCTTCCAACATGCCACCCAAAGACTTGCTCACAAGAACCGCTAGGAAAGCTAAGGATACTGTTGTGCACAAAGTGCAGTAGCCAAAAGCAAGAATTGTATCTGTGAAACAGGAACTACTTTGCGTTACTGGGACAGCTGTGTACCTAATCTTTGCCCTAACATTAAACCAGAAGTGCATGGTCCCAGTATACCAGTTAGGAAAGTCTCTCTGATCTGGTTTATATCTTACTAACTCATACGAATGTGATGTCACCTGAATGATTTACTCTACTGGCCCTTACAGTATGAAAGGCAGCTTTCAATTAACAACTAAAACACAACAATACAAGGTCTTACAAGATTTTTTTTTTTTACAAAAACACTAAACAATAGGATGCCTGGGCCTTTGGAAATCAGTAGAGGTCTGTATCACACAGAGAAGTATTGCACAGGAAGGAGACATAGTGAGAGAGAGACAGAGAGAGTACTGGGAATAGGGTTAGTGTAACTGCCCTGTAACTTCCTATTTACAGTATACTGCTATTCATACCAAGTATCAATCAACTGTGCTCTATTATCATTCCGCCTGATAACAACCCTGTGTACAGCCTTTGAAGCCTTATCCTGAACAGACAGCAAACCAATCAGAGTGTTGGTTTTTGCTCTGTAGGATTCACGAGTCAGGTGATCAGATCAGTAAGGCTTGTTTCAGTGTAGAAAGATATGACAACGTTTACCAAGATAGATGAGAATTAAACAACAACTTGTGTGTGGACAGCTAGCCTTAATGTACTGTCAGGGGTTTTGTGATAGATGGGTCTTTGTGGACAATAAAGGAACTTAACAAAAAGCAGAAGCTGTGCAGGGAAGTATAGGCAAAAAAATAACTTCTTGATATCAAAGACAAAGATAAATACTGTTTATCTTTGCAAACAGGATAACTGACTTGCTGCACATTTTAATCTCCATCTGGTGTCAGGCAACACTTTAGACAGACAGTGTACACAGCAGAAGCACTCAAATGTGAATCCACACACGCTTGCACCTTTGTGTTTTACCTTCCTCCCTCCCGTCTTCTCCCTACAGCCACAGGTGTATTTCGTCTAGCGTGTAACTTTAGACTATTTAGGTCTCCGTTAATCATGCATGAGCCTCTGGAAGTTCTGGCACGTAGCAGCAACATAAACACCTCAGGACTAAGCTGAAAGAAAAGCTCTTCAATTTATCATCAACAAGAGAGTCAGATCACAAGATATGACTGTTTCCCACAGAATGTCAAAATCAAGGAAAGGATAAATGAAGGCAACAAATTAAAGAGAAATGATCCGTATCCAGATAATCAATCGATTCGGATTAAATGGCCTGTTGTATTTCAATATCTTGAATGTACTGAAGAACGCAACATTGAATTAAGGCCTTTAAAAAATTGTGTTGCCATAGGTGTTGCCATAGGTGAATTTCTGTTTTAAAACCGCACTGAAACTGAAACTTCATATCTGAAATTCCATGACCATTACCATTTAGTGAGAGATTACTTTGCAGCTACACTTCTGAGAACAAACAAATAAAATATGACAGGTGAAGGCATAACATCTTTCAACAGTAAATTAGTCTTCACTGCATTGGAAATTCTTTGAGGAAGTGTCTTTACCTGGTAAAGTAAAAATCAGGCCAGTAAAAAAACAGTGTTCATGTCTTTGAATAATCTAGAACTAATTATATTACAGTTTATACCACCCTAATAATATAATAATATTAATCTGCAATGGCATTTGCAGTTTTATTTCTTCTGGAAATAAGACTTTATGTTTTATTCATAATTGTGATTAAATTATTGAATCGACTTTAAAACTAAACTTTCAACCTGGAATGAATCAAGACCAGTTTGATTGGTCTCAAAATAGTAAACGGAATAATTCTGTTTGTACAGTGAAATTGGGTATTTGCTTTATGAGACACTACCTGTTAACTGCACTAACCCTTAGAAAATGACATAGCGAAACACTTAAACAAGCACGGCACTATCAAGGTGTGAACTGCATGAAAAAAGTCTATGAAGAAGGTGTGCTTAAAGTCACGTGAGCCCACAGATGTCTGGATATACTCCACACCCAGTTCTATTGAATAAAGATCAATCTACTCCAAAGCGCAATAAGAATTCCCATCTGATACACTTTGCAGACTTGATTTATTGCCCTCTGTGACATTCTTGGTTAAGCTGGTGGTGTAGTCTATGTGACATTTTCCAGGAAGACACTTCCGGTAATGCATGCTGGTTTGGAAAATTGTTCTTGATTAGACTAACCCACTAGCTGAGCTTCAAATGTGTAAAATGTGCAGAACAAACCGCTTACTGAGGAAGGAACAGTATGGGAATCATTAAGGACAAGACATGTTTTTCTGAGTTTGTGCTAGAACTTGTTCTTTATGCTCAGAGGATTAAACAATGTCCCATGGGACATGCATCTACTCTGTTTCTCTTTTCTCTCTGTCTCTTAAAGAATAAGGACAGTCCTTTTGTATATACATAACAGAGACTAAAACCAACATCCTAAAACCTCTACTAACAGTTAATGTCAGTCAATCCCCAACATGGATTAATCTTGTACATCTATGCCACAAAATTCTGTAGTTCTTCAAAAACTTTTAGGAACACATTAGTGAAACACACCACTGCACCAGATGACATGTTTCTTCATTACAAAACACCTGAATATTGATTAAAAATGTTGCTCCAAACTGACTTTTACACCAAATTTTACAACCTCTGAAGTAAAAGTCAAGTGCGCACGCACGTATGCATTCCCTGGATCAATAGGGAAAGTATGAAACTTAAGTTGACTTAATACGTCTGTGGTATAAATATTTCCACAACCGGGCACTGCTCACTTAATTTCCTAAAAAATATCTTCATACAAGGCAACAAAAAAGGAAAAAAAAAAAAAAAACAAGCTCAAATACATCTTGCACATGCTGGACTGACTCTTCCTCATTTCAGAGCCTTTGGGGCAACATTTCTAACAAATATACAGGTCATATGTTTAATGTTGTTTTCAGAAACATGTTGCAGGAGATTTGTGGCACAGATAAATAAATTAATACCAGTTGGAGACTGACAGACAACCGTGAGTAGAGTCCATTGCTGGTTTTAGTCTCTGTGTGGGGATGGTTGAAAATACCGCTAATATAGAAAATGACAGGCCTTATTCTTTAAAGCATGCACAAACACAAAACACATGCGGACAGTGCAGGTTTACTAGTGAGAGACTTTGTAGTCCGCATTGGTCTTGGAGACTGCGGGGAGACCTCCTAGGCTGTCTGTTGAGCAAAAAGGTCTGAATGAACGCTGCATAGAAAGGCACCTCTTTTCTTCAGAGTCTCACCCACAAAGGGTCTGTTTCCCATTCAGGACACAAGGTCATTAGATAATACACACAGGAACCCCAAGGCGACGAAATGGTGGTGGGATCATTCAACAAAACAAGCCTTCCACTCCTCTCCATTAAAACTCCTCAGCGCCCACAGCTCACTTTAATGGTCTCTGCAGGATGCATATGCATATCCAGAAACAAATATATTCACATGCAAACTCTCATACACACTTAAAATCCTTTAAACACGCACGTAGACGCACACAACACGGTTGGTGTCTGTCTCAGTGGGTTGACAGTGGGAATCATGACATCATCCTGTTCCCCTCCCACCTCTCTATTCAGTCCCAGCAGCGTTTTTAGCTTTCTGAAGTGGGCTCAATGAATGCTGGGGGATTTCTGCTTCTCTCTTGCTCTCGCTCCTTGTACTTCTCTCTCTTTTTTTTTTTTATGCCCTTGCAAACACATTTGCACATGCATATGTTGGGGGAGACACTTTCTATGACTGACAGACTTGCTGCTCACTGAAACTTAGGGAAAAGCTCTCAAATGAGGAACTGCTGGATCAGTGAAGTGTCAACATGGAAGTGTTGCCATTGGGGCAAAACCCCAGTGACAGCAAACATGGAAAGACTTTTGAAATACGAGATTGAGTGGAAACTGAGTATGTTGTGCTTGGATGGCGAACTTCTTTCCTTCCTTTCATAAAGATTTTAGCTTGTCAGTGTTCACTCATAGAGTTCTGAGTCTCATTTCCTGGAGTCGGCATGGTGTCGTGAAAAAAACAGGAAGGAGATAAGGACGAAAGTGAAGACAGAAAGATGAAACAGAGATGGGCAGAATCAGCACATGTGTGGACTTGACCTACTATAGTAGCTAGATATGACAATACCTTTCACACACACACACAGACATGGTATAAGAGAATAAGAAAGTGGAGGAAAAGGATGGGACAGGCACAGGTATTGTTTAGAAAAGATGGACAGGTCACCATGACAGACCAGAGGAACCCTGTGACAGAAAAACTAAATGTGCCAAATGTCCGGGTGCTCAGGTTACTGCGTGGGGTGGTTTCACACATAGACCAGCACAGAAAGAGTGAAATAAATCATTTCAACTTTCCAGGTGTTAAAGAATCACCCAGGGACAACACTGAGCTAGTTCTTCCAGCACCACAGTCTATTGCCTGTTTTTATTGTAGTCTAATGAATTCATGTTTCAAGGCCACTGGTCTTTGGTATAGTGTTTATAAGTTACTTTATTTATTGCTGAACATTCGTTCCTTACTATTACTGGTTAATCATGTGGATTGTGCTCATGTCAAATTAAAGCGCCTCTCCCTGAAACACAACCCATGTCAGAGATCAGCTCATCAGCAGAAACAGGATCCTCAGCATGAAGAATGAAGAATATACAACATAAGGTGAGGGCATAATGGTTCGGGTGAGAGCAGCGGGCACCCGGCCAGGTGCTGCGCTCTGACCACACCAAGGGGGGACTTGACAGCCAATCCACACCTCACATCAGCTCTCAGTACCACTGGCCCGCGCACATTTGGCGCTACTGGGCTTGTAAATAAAGCCAAGCTTGCGTGCTGGCCACCTCCATATCCCTCTCATTGGATTAATCGAAATCAAGCCTCCGCTTACGCAACAGCCACTCTGGTTACTCTACGTTCTGGTTAGGGCTGAATCGAGTTAAGATACAGATCATGAAAGTTTTATGAAAGTTACTGATTAACTCCTGCCATGTCTTTTTTTTTTCATAATGACGCAAATACATTTACATATGACATATTTCTTATTATGATAATAAATCAGATTCTGATGTAATTTTTTCGGTTACCAGTTGGTGGAGGAACGTGGGTTGAGGATGTCCTCTTTGGCCGTGAACAGCGACAGGCTGTAGGTATCAAGGTTGACCGTTCGCGTGCTCATGATGGCAAAAGTTTCCAGACCACTCCCGCAGCTTCTCTCTTCACAAGGTCCTGACGGGCTTCGGGGGTCAGAGTATCTGTTGGAAAACAGACACAGCGGAATACCGAGGGTCGTTCACAGGAGGGAAATCTGCAGTAAATGTATGAAGGTTCATGCAATGTGGCTTTTAGTTCCAAATTGGAGCGATCTGTGCAGGCGCTGCGCGCTCACAGCGTGGAGGAGACTGGGACTGCACACTGGTCTTTGTGCAGCGGGGTAGAATAAGTTTTCAGTAAGAAAAGCTCCACCTCCCGTTGAGAGAGTGGAAAGCATAATGACTTCACTAGCTGGGTCACTTGGGAGAAATATTAGGCACCACTCAGTAACAGGTAATAAAAATAAGTTTCAGACATTCTCTATATCCAAATATTCAATTGGTAACTTTTCTGTGTTAAGCAAAAAAACACTAGAGGTGCTGCATCACAGCATTACATAACACAAAAGTTGGTATTTAATAATAATCCAATAAAAATATGTATTTTGTTTTTCATATAGTTGTGATGAATAGGCTTTTATCTGTGCAAAAAAATCCACAATTGGAATTGGTGCTGTGGTTTAGAGTGGTTAAGGGGCAGTGCGGCAGCTTTGGATCTGTCAGTCTCTTTTTGTCTTTAAATCGGCCCCCACTGGCCCTTGGCAGACTCCAGAGAAGCCATTTACAGTGCAGGCAGTCTGTGAGTGAGCCAAAGAAGGGCCAATTTCATGGGAACTGAGTATGAAGCAGACTGCACATAAAAAAGAGCAGGGGAGGCTGTTTCAGTGTTTAAGAACAGCTGGGGGTCTGTTCAATGGCTACTCAGCAGTGACACACACATACACACACACACACACGCGAACTGAACACACAGTCACACTCACTGCCATGCACTGACGCACAGGCTCACACATGCACACACATACAGGCAATGAACTCTTGACAAACTCATTCCACACATTCAAACACAACACACTCATGCACTGACTGTGGGTCAGTGGCACGGGGGTTTAAGATCTTGGATTATGGGAATGTTCCTGAGCTCTTTAATTTATTTAGCAGCCATTCTTAAGTAATCCAGGACAGATGTAGAGGATAAAAATCACAGGTTTTTATTTTCTGATAAGGCCCAATTTGACCTCAGAAAATTTTATTTCAGACAGCCTTTCCAAATGCTTTGCTTTGCTTTTCACTGCTCAGATTGGATCTAGAAACAGTTCACAGAAGCTGATTAATCCTCTCATGAATATTGGATTGACACAGTCATGTGACACAATTACCCATTAATATGATCACTTCCTTTAAAGACAAGGAGTTTAAATTGTCATCTTTGTTTTTCTGTTTCTATGGGCAGATAGGGTCTATGCTGCAAATCTGAAGTATCTTCAAATATTAAGGCAGTCCTTTCAGTATTTGGATTGAAATCAAGTGTGACATTGTGAAATAAAGGATATCTGCTGCTGATAGCTTGCTTGCAAGGGGGACAGGGGGCAGGACATCCAAATGTCGCTATTATTCTTACAACTTCCTGCTATTAGAGGCTCTCCAGGCCTTCACTGTGGATGTGAACTGCAGTGCTGTTATGCTCTACTTCAGAGGACTATGGCATTTCCTCTGCTGGGGTGCGGTGGCAGCTGTTGCTGGAGATGGGGTCTAAATGTGGGAATGATTGTATCTCCAGTGGGGATTCGGACATATGTGTGTGTGTGTGTGCGTGTGTGTGTGTGTGTGTGTGTGTAGACTAATGGGGATTTTCTCCTCATTTACTGAAACTCCTTTTCTAATTGTCTTTTTGTTTAGTTTCCTGCCTTCCTGCCATGGCCTGAAGTAGCAGAGTGTGGGTGACAATGTGTTGAGTGAGTCCACACAACATCCTCCCAGTCTCCCGAAGCACTTTTAAATACAGAATCAATCAATCAATTCACGGACATGTCAGTAAAATAATTCATAGTCTTAGTACGTGTAACTGTTACACACTGTAATGGTGTGTAGTATTGCGTAACACAGGAATCATAATCTCCTTCTGAATTGACAAAATAAACTTCTGAAGAACAGTTTCTTGTCCAAATCCTGTTTTTTCTTTTTTTCTTTTTTCTTTTTTTTTTGGGGGGTGTTATCCAGACTTGTGTGGCAAGTTTGTATGTGCTCTGACTTGAGTGGTGTTAAAAGGTAAGAGATGTGTTTGGGTTCAGGGGTCAGAGCTTGATCTTTGTCCTTGTCTTTTACTTACTAACATGTTTTCCACAGCTCCTCTCTGCACACTTACAACTACTGTGTGTGAGTATGTGCCGTACTATCTGCCTGTGTATGAACATTTGCTATGGTTGTAATATTCTGTTCAAGTTGTCATAACTATAGCCTTTACTGTGACATTATCCTATTGTCTGCTGAATATAGTGTTTTACAGAATGAGCTGCTGGAATGTGAAAAGCCTTTTAAATGCCATTTGTGCGAGCAGTATGTCAAACAGCTCAGAGCATTGAATACCATAGCAATCATGAAATCTATTAGCTTATATTTGTCATCTGTGACAAATGATTGTAATTCATATATACACAAAAACTATAGCAAATGCCTTAAGTCTTAGGTGGTAGAGTTTTCCATTTATTAGCTGTTTCATGGAGAGTCAAAGACTAAAGACTCTTCTGACCCACCTCCTCCTGTCATGGTAATACTTGTTGTATTTCAGCGGAGGAGTCATGTTATTGCTTTCCCAGAGGTAGATAATGATGTGAATGTGGGGGAGGTTCACTAGTGGTGATGATGGAACTGTGTGGAAATTAGTCAGAAGTGACTCCAGTAGTGTACACAGACTTACCTGACAGCTGAAATCACATGTGTAGGAGCAGCTGGGGGAGGGAGGGGAGGGGGAGCAACATCACCCAACATCTTCTTGAAAGTTGACTAACAGGCATGACAATAGAGGGAAGCGTCAGAGATATGTGGCGAAGTAGGACAGACAAGGCTCTGGTTGGAGAAAGGAAATACTGAGCGTGTGCACATGCAGATCATAGTCAGACATACTCCTTGCCAATGTGTGTGTGTGTGTGTGTGTGTCAGAGAGACGGAGAAAAGCAGGGGGATCTACATGTTCTGTGTGAATCTGTGTGTCTTCTCATCAGGCTTGCAGGTGAAGTCAGTGCTCAGCTATGCACCCTCACAACAGCCCTGAGATATCTTTCCCTTGAGTCTAAGTGTGTACATGTGCGTGTGTGTGCAATTTTAAATCACACTCACATCTGTAAAAACTGCAAGTGGCAAAAAAAAAAAAAAAACAGGATTTTTCAAACAATAACACTTCTCTTTTCTCTTCACTTTGATTCATTGGGCATGAATAAACAAAACAACAAAACAAAGCTTTTGACTTCCTCCTTGTTTTAAGGTTGCCTTGCTTCAGTGTAATACGACAAGGTAAACAAATAGCAGTGCAAAGTGGAAATAAAGAGACAGCAAATCTCTTTTAAAAAGGAACCTTGTGTGTGAGTTCCTATACAAAAATGCTGTTAAATTAGACCATGGTGTCAGGATGATAAAGTATTTATAAACCTTCCTTGTGTGCATGTGGGAGGGGCAGACAGTTGTGTTTATGGTACAGGCCTTGGGGAGGTTTGGACTAACATGTAGATGAGATGCACTTAGAGGAGGGTGAAATATACAGAGGAATGTGCTGTCATTCCTCATCCAGTTCATCTTAGTGTGTTTTATTTCACTAGATGTTCCACTTTTTTAAAAAAATAAATAAATAAAGCATCAATGTAACCTTGAAATCTTTAAAGTTCTGAAAATACATTACATTCCTGCTGGTAATCGGGTTATAGTGTGATCACTGAAAATTGTTCTCTTCGGTCATACACTCATTGAGATTTAAAACTTCTTTCCACTCATATTCCTTAAGAATCACCAAGGGTCAGGTGATTATTTCAGGTCCATTCATTCCTGTATGGTCCATGAACACATCCGCAGTGTGTTACTCAGCTGTGAGTTGCTCTCAGATTCAGATCTTTTTATCTGTTCCTCAGGGAACCCTAGAAAATTAGAGCCAGATGTGGTGATGTCAGTGCTTGTTTTCAACGAGGCTGCGGTGTAAGAGCAGGGGCAAGGTTAGTGGGAAATTTGAACACAGCCCACGCATCAAACAGCTGACACAGCATAAAGGTCTGTAATCAGTGTTCACGCTGATGCTCGTGGCTATTGATGACGCCAGGGTCGCTGCTACAAACACACACCAGTACACACTAGTAAATTCCTCCTTTTACTGGAGAATGAAAGGAAACGTGGTCTACGTCACTGGTTGTTGAGAGGTTGTTGGTAGGCAGCTTAACTGGTGTCTTATTGTAAGACACGTACGTACATATTCACAGCATATGGACACAAATATTCCACTGCCCACAACCACCATCACCTTCGCTCATCGCCCTTCTAAAGTTACGCATCATCGGCCACATCACTAAACATCGCCATGGAAACACTCTGCCTCTCCTCCATGTTTCTGTGGCTTCCTGTGATCCTTTACCAGACATCCTCGATTAAAAGTCTCAGCTAAGAGCATGTTGATCGTGATGGTACATGCATTTAGGGAGCTACTCAGGAGGAGAGCTATTGATCAAGAATGTCTTACATCCAAAGTTTTGAGCAGACAAGACATAAAAAAATATATTCCAATCAAGCCCTGCAGTATGTAATGTTTTTTTTCTTCTATGTTCTTTATTAAAAACATTAAAAAATTAAAAAAACGTAATTTTTCCATATAAAACACTGAAATAGGTACAAAAGCTTTTTGTAAATAAAAACAAACAGTACCAGTAGCATAATGTAACTGAGACATGTATTTTAATTTGATTGCTTAAATGCAGAGGTGTACACCTCATTCAGTATATATTTCACACTGTAAAGTTGTGCAGTTCTTTTTTTTTTTCCACTAGGTGGCACAACTGCATCAACAGCAGACTGTGAGAGGCTTTGTAGGTCTTGCATGAGGTAAAGAGTTGAGAGAGAGCTAGTTTTCCCCACCTTATACTTCTAAATAACTGTAAGCCACATCCTATAGTTTTTTCAAAGCTTATTTTCGGTTGCATTTTATTTTCAGTTTTATGTGTGTGTTTTTTGTGCAGAACTATACTATGATTGAGTATTTTTTCCTTAATTATGTAAAGCTGACCGTTCTCTTGCATTTCAGTCAGTAAAGTAGGTCTTATAGTCCTACACTGTTTTCAGACTACTGCTGTCTAGTAGTACTTGTGTTAAGGATATACATGTTTTTACATTACCCAAGTAACATTGAGTGGAACATACAGCAAAACATACCCAAAAAAGGTCTGTGCAGAAAAACGTACAATAACAACCATGAGACAAGTTCAAAAGATTAACAGTTTTAATAAAATTCATGTCAAACATCAAAATATTTTTTTTCTTCCTTTTTGATTTTTTTTTTTGTACAAATCACAGTGGTTCAAAAATATTACAAATCTTTAGTTTCAAAACATTTTTGCAACAGCAGCAAAACATTCTGATTGTTGTATATATTCTTGAAAGCCCTTAATAGTTTGTGAGTGTGGTGTGCTCTCTTTTGCCTTTTTATTGTAGTAAGCACAACAACATGAGTGGTAAGTGTTAATAAAACTCATGAGTCGATGGAAACAAAAGTGCATAACAATACTATATAGTATATATGATCCACTTAAAAATTATAGACCAGTATAGACCAGGGGTTAATCACACCATGTATGTCTATATTAACACTCTCCCTGTTCTGGGCCTCTCTGTGCATACAATTATATGTGTATATCAGCTTAGTACGTAGATACAGTGTGGTGAGCAGTTATAAGGTGAGAGGTTGGTTCTACCTGGGACTTGTATCAAATTTACAACACTGTACTGTACTTTGGATAACAACTAAGTTCATTAAAGCATAATATATATATAGTTGTCATAGCTAATATCTGCCTTTAATTCAACCAGTAGTTCACAGATGCTGTTCCCCAACTAAGAGTACACTGACTTTGAGTCATTGCAACATATAAAATTGCAGCTAAGTAGTGGAAGCAATAGGAAACACCACTGCATTTGGCTTAGAGAGAAAGAGATCATCAGAAAGTGGAAAAATTAGTAAGATATTTTCATTTTTATCAAGAAAAATGGTAAATATAAAGACTTAATCACAACAAAAAAGTAGTAGGCTACATTAATAGAAAGTGCAGGCACCTGAAATACACTGAAAACATCATTTTACAATTGCTGGTTTGCAGGTTTTCTTGCTCATTCCATAAAAAAAAAAAAAAAAAAAAAATCTGCTGTCATCTGCTGTCTCACTTTAGCATAGATGATATTATATACTAAAAAGGTCCATATCTTACGTTATCACTGGAAGTTATCATTATGACCTCAATAGCCATTAACTGCTTTACGTCTCAAACTACATCAAAGCAAGTTCTAAGATACTGTACATTAAAGAAAGCTGCCTACATTTATTTTATGTGTTCACGTCTGTGTATTTCTTGGCTTAATTGATTTTAATTTCAGCCCACAAGGCTGCAGGTGCAGTGTCATGAGCCAAAAGAGTGAGATTTCATTGAAGGCACAGCTAAAGAGACACCAAAGACTACAAATAAGGTGTTCTTCAGACCTCACATTTAAAAAAAAAGGAATGTCAGGCCTGCTAAGAAACAAGAAAAGCTCAGTCTGAAATAACTGAGAATGTGACACTAAAAAAGATGTGCTAAGGAAGGATACAATCACAACTCTATATCCTACAGCAGGGGTGCCCAACTCTAGTCCTCAAGAGCCACTGCCCTGCTTCTTTTGGCAAACAGTGACACCCAAGCAACATGGGCCGGACGCTCCTGTCCTACAGCATGTTAGGAAGTGACAAGATATACAGTAACTTTGAGCTAAAGGAGTAAGGGACCCAACCCCAAAGTTAAGAAAGAGCTGTATATACAGTAGCCTATGTGTAATGTCTGAAACATGCATCATGCTTTAGCCAGTTCTTCTTCCATTACATGCAGACTAAGCTCAAACATTATACTTTAACATATCTAGAACATTACTAAATTACGAGACTTACAATACTTGATTGTAGTGGAAATCTTGCTTTTTATGTATGTTATTTTTATGCCCTGAACCCAATATGTTAAAAAAGAAAAAACACACAGGAATAATACCTGCAATAGCATAAAAGGGACAGCTGTACCAGCACCAGAAACAGACCCTCTGCTTTAGTATTTCAAGCAATTGTCTGTAGATGCTCTAGCATATTATTTAAAGTTGGATATTTAGACATGCTACTTTAAGCTGTGCAGAGCTAACTTAGCACAACTGACTTGAGCATAAAGCCAAAGAGCAATAAGAAAGCTACTGCAGGCTTCAGTGCCAAATAGACTTTAAACAACAAGCTTTACAAGTCATGTTGCTCATCTCTTCAATATTGTGGGAACATTTTAAAGACTTTAGTGGTAATATTATGCTACAATCATCAGGTTTAGAAACAATCCCACATTAGAAACAATTCTGCCAAGCACAGAAAGTTATAGACAGAAAAGAAGAAAGTGCATTCCAAAACCAAGTGTCATTACAATGACAAAGTTAGGCCACCACACAAATTAACCACATTCCAAAGATGGCTGCACCCTCCCTGCACACAGATCAGTCAGTGCTCGGGAGTCATCTTTATCGCTACTTTTCAATCGCCAGGTCAGTGAAGAATCACCAACCATGACATGAGACCTTCCACATTCAAATAACAATAACTGTAGAAAAAAAACACACAGCTCTAAGGCCATATGATTAGACCAACCTACTGTACTACACTATAAAGTTTGATTAAAAAAAGCAGTAGGCCTAAAGACCGTCCACAGGCATGGCTCGAGTTGCCTCAACAGGGATAGCAGCTGAGAGTGCATACAGCAATGCCATAATCCATTTTACAGTTGTACATCATCATCTATCCATCATGTTAACCACTGCAGAACCTGTCTGCAGGTTCATTGCTAGAATTTCTAACTATTTTTTAGTTTTGTCCAACTATAAGGCACACGGACCAAGACAGGAGGCTTAATGGGTGATACTAAGCATTAATAAGACAAAATCTAATTGCTATCCCTGCTATGGGAAACTAAGAAGAGGCCATGAATGTCCCTAAAAAACTATCCCCTACCTTTCTCCTCTTCAGGGCTCCAAATTTCTAAAGTTTGAATATTGGTGAAATCATTCCAAAATGTGTAGGCTGCATATAACACAGACTGGGACTTGTTCACTTTTACTCCACTTTCCCTCTCTTCAGAGAAGAATCAGCTCAATTTTCACTTGGGTCTCGTGAGATTCTATCTGACTTCAATTTCGGGAGCTGGCAATAACTTTAACACATCTCCCACTGTGAATGACACAACACACTGTATGTCTCACACAATCTATCTCCTACAATTTCCTGGGTACAGCTGAGGGGCACAAACCTACAAATAGAACAACTTGCTAATAGAAACTCACCACCACGAACTTGTTTTCAAGACTTACACATTCAATACTAAAGCCCAAAGAAATTAGCACCCTTAACGAGAAAATCAGATTTGCTTTCGTATGCAACTTTACATCAAATGGTTTCATTTGAGACGACATTCATGATGGCAAATTCAATCTAAAGTAGTATTATTTTCCTGTTTAATATGGAGGCATATGAGACCACACAAAGCAGTGAAAATCATCACAGGTTGTAACCACTGTATGTAAATCCATCTACACATTCTGAAACCAGTGACCAGTTGCGACCTCTTACAGACTTGTTAGTATATGGAGAAGAAAAATGATGGTCTAAAAATGCTTCTGTCATAAAATTGCCGCACATTCATTGCAGGTAAACACTCATGTTTTTGTGACTTTGTGTTCATGTAGACACTGTCTTATTGTGTTTTAAGCACCATTTGCATTTCAAGCAAGAGGAATGGAAGGCAATGTCGAGCAGTGACACTTTGCTCCTGACACCACAGACCTTAAATGCCACCATGAGGAGGAATTCAAATATTATAACATGCTGCCTCCCTCTCCTACAAGCCACTTTTTCTTCTCTCCTCCATCCTGTCTCGGCAGTAGAAAGCAGGGAAGCAGAAATGAAGAAGAAGGTGAGGAAGAAAGAATCACAGCTTTGGTATTGAGAATCAGGTGAAATTCAATAGCTATCGTTTTTAGATGTACTACTAATACTGCGCATGTCCTTAAGCATTCTTCTGACACTTTGCAAGGATTGCAGTTATACTTATGGTCTTAATAATTCAAACTAGAATGAAGAAAACAGGTATAAAAATTCCTGTTAGTGTGGAAGATGGTGCTGGGGCCCTGAGCAGTGCTGCCCCTAGTGGTGTAGGAGTGTAAAGGCAGGCTAGCTGGGTTGCTTTAATACAACCTAGTCGTCATGGAGGGATATTACAAGTGCATTTGTTTAATACTGTATCCATGGTTCCTCCAAGTAATGCAAGCCATCTTTACCCCCGTCTTTGTTGCAGAGTGGTATATTTTTGAAGTGCAGTTTGGGGAATCCAACTCATCAATAACAGCTTCTGTTTTGCTTTTTTGCAAGTATGGTGTGTAGGGGTGGGAGGTGCAGGGGTGCAGGGGTGCATGATTGACACCAAGGACCACTTCAGGACTAGAAAAAAGTCAATTAGCTATACTCAAGCCTTCTAGCCAGACCATCGTAACTTTCTAACAGTTAGTTCACCTTATATCCCACCCTGGGTTCCAAACTAACAGTCTCATCTTTGTGGTTGTAATTGCAATTGTCAAGGTCTTCAGACCTTATTGGGAATAGTGTGTGCCATTTCCCCTGATAACAGTGTCCTAGAAGACGCACAAAATATAGAAAAAGGTCAGATAATATCAAAATAATAATTACATTGTCAGTGTCACTTCCTGGGATTCCAGTGCTGGTTTTAGATAAGTGGATCTTGGACACAGGTCTGTGTGTGCAAGCTAACAGTCCATGTAGAAGTGAAGGCAGAGGTAAGCTCCTTAAGAGGAGCTGTAGTGGTCAGTGTGTAATAGTCTTTAAGGTCAATGTGAAGGATGGAGACTGAGAGAGATAGAGAGCCCTTGCTCCCAGTCCAATCACTCAAAGACTGAGACACAGAGTGCTGGTGGAGGGACAGAGCTCTTGTGGATGGGACAAGGGGCTGCACTGCAATGTTGCAGGCCATTATAGATCAGTGCGTCTAAGAAGCACTCAAATCAGAAGCATCACTCAATCATAATGCAGCTCACATACACTCCCACAAGCATGCATATACCCTTCAATTAAGTCCACACTTGTCACCCAAGCATACCAAAATGCACACATAAAGTCACCCACAATTACAAAGAGGCACATACATTCCCCCAAACATGCCAGCAAAGTAGCTCTGAGAGTCATTTCTTGGAGGGTTCAGATCTGACCTCCTATCGATGCGTTTGCGGGGGTTGTTTTTTTTTTTTTTGGGTGTGATGACCCAAGTAAGGATGGTCAGTGGTGGAAACCCCTTAAGATACATGTGGAGAGGAGGATGGGTGTCTCCAGAAACACCATCCCCGTTTAGTGTGTTGTTTGCGCAAGATCTCTTCCTCACGCTCACGTTCTTTCTGAGAGCGCAGATAGCGGTCTTCCTCCTTCAGGAACCACACGGGAGGCCAGCGCTGCTTCTCAAAGTGTCTCTGGTTTTCTACAGAGAGGTAGACAAAAGGAAGTTAAACCCCAACAAAAGTTCCATTTCTGGTGTCCCTTTCGATACACAAGCGAGAACGAGCGAGACAATTTTCTAAAAACAAGACAAATTCATAAAGAAAATTTTTGCACAATAAGTGATTGGGGAATAATTTTGTCATGGAAAAATGAAACACACTAAAACAACCGACACTGTGATAAGAAGGTGATGACAAGTGAATGAGAAAAGGCAATAAAGATCACGAAGAAGAGAGGATAGCCGTATCCCATACATTCCTAATACGCCTAATGCAAGACTTAATTGCAATGAGGAGCTTGTGTTTCTTGTATTACTACTTTTATTTTTAGCTACCTCGCATCAGTTTCCATACAAAAAAAGGAATTTTATTAAGGGGAAAGCTGCATGTGTCAAAGGGGTTTGAGAGAGGCAAATTATGAGGGCCCGTACCTGGAGATATGGCCTTCATGTCTTTGGGAAACTTGCGGCAGATGCTATTGTAATTAGTGCAGATGTGATGGAGACACCAAGCTGATAGTTGTTTGGCATTGTGGAACTGCAAATGGAAAAATACATGAGAAATGAGTTATTGCATCCGTGAAAAAAAAAAAAAAAGGCAAAATAAAAGTTGAAAAAGCAGATCAAAGATTAACTTTGAGCAGATTAAGATGAACTTTTTTCAAATTCATTTAGGGTGAAATATCATGTACTCAATCTATTTTTGTTAATTGTCATTCAAAGGGCAGAGTGTTTAGCAGGACCATACCTGTGCAAGCTCAAGGTAAGCCAACACCTGTCCATCAATGTCAACACCTTTCACTGCCAACTGGAGAAGCTCATCCACAGCATGTTGTTCTGAAGATGCACAAAATGTATATAATGTTAACAATTACTGTTAACATGTACCACTGACATGCGCACACATTTTTGTCTCCCAGTCATACGTTCTTAATCTGTCTCTCCATCTGTACAAAACACTGCACCTATAATCTCTTATTGAGTCACTAAATGTCATTATATGCAGACAGAGAACCATGTCCTGTCACACACAGTCAGTACTAGATAATCAAGTGAGTTATCATTTCTAATACTAATAAGTCTTTACCGGTGAGGGCGACAAGGCGCGGCAAACAGAGACGGTTGGCCAGAACAATCAGTTCAATGGGTTCCAGTCCAGGACAAGGTGTCAGCAGACCACAGTACAGGAACTCCAACACTCCACGCATACAGGCTGTACTGGTATCAGGAATAGACACCTGCAAAACAATAGGATCATGAGGAAACACTAAAAATAAAGAGAATCAAAGGGCTATAAATCAATTGAAAACGCATGGACCCATGTACTAAACGAATAAACATTGCATGTGTGCATATTCTCCTGCACTGGCACATCTGTGTTAAGATGCAAAATTCATATATGCCACATTAAATATAATGACATCAGTGACTTCAGGGTAACATCAGTGAAAGCAGTATTTGGAGGTAAAGGTCAGAGGACATCCTATTCTGGTCACATTCCCTTTGATCTAGGCTCAGATGAAAGCGCTGTCTGGGGAATAGTTATGTGAGCAATAGGGGTAACGCTAAAGATCTCAAAGCACAAACAGACAGTCCTGTTACACTGAGCACAGTGAGATGCAAGCCTAGACTTAATGTGCATCAAAGCTACAGCAGATCCAGACCATCAGACACTCTCTCATTGTATAAATGTTCTCCAATAGAGAGTGTGCATTGGATTATTAACATTAAGCTCTTATAATAAAATAAATGTATTAATCAATATCAGACGTATCTAATAATGTTCTTATTAGACTGGATCACTCCAAACATGCACACTGAACAAGTTTAACATTACAGTACATATTTATTGCCAAACTCAACTCAAATACAAATACAGCTACCTGCAATGACCTCTAGATGTCGCCATACTATTAATAAGAGCTTAGCATCACCACAGGCACCGGCCTCGCTGGTTTTCCATTTAGCCCAGCCTTGGGGTAGTTAAATAAAGAAATGCACAGAAATGAGCAAGAGTATTTTGTGAGTCTAATCCCTGCAGGCAATGCAGACTAAACCCAGGAAGGATGGAAGCAAGGTAAATGATGATGCGAGTGATGACCTCCCCCCTCTAGGAGCTCTGAGTCTACCCACTGAGGTGCTCTTCAACCTCCACTCCTATAACCAATTAGGAGAATGTCAGCTTGACACAACCTCTCATTATGACTAAAAAGTCACAACACCAAGACAAGGGTGGTCTCTACAGCTCAAATCCCCAGCTAGAGGAAGGAAGCATTAACAAGTGGACACATCCACAGTGACAGGACATTTATGGATAAGACCTAAGCTGTTCGGACAGGTGTTGTTTTGTTACCTCTTTCTGCCAACCTAGAAGTAAATTACGAACTTAGTGTAAGTTTATCTGCAAACTTATAAGCTCACAGTGAAATTTTTCTAATAGTGAAATGGTGGAGCTGTATTACTATCCAAAAACTACTGAAAACACATCAGTGATGCACACCATTGCACTAGATGACAGTTTTCTTTATTGTGAAAAATAGGGGCACAGCTGTTTATCTATAAATAATTCCACAGACCAATACCTGTAATGACTTCACAGCCTTTAAAAAGTATCGTATTTCCCGGAAAGTATATGCTTGCTTAAACATTTTGTTCTGTTTATTGTGCTTTGCTACCATGTTTTGCATACTAAAACTGAAGTTACCCCATCAACCGATCACAAGTCACAGAGCTCCCTGCGAAGAACTACAGGGAACTGGCGGCACAGCTGCCGTCAGTGCCATTTGTGGCAAAATGTAGATATTTCAATAAACGGGACATTCTGGAGCCTTTACTGCAAGAGATCTGGAGGCACTTCCCACGTATCACCTTGACTTTTCAGGACATCAGAGGCCCAGAGAGTTTCTTCCTTAAAGTTGGAGAAAACAAAACTGACAGTGCAATGCTGAATCTGAATAGTTTTGTGGTCCAGACGTTCCCATAACCAGACCATTTAATTTTCTAATGCTGACTTTGTATAATTTCAAAAGGTGAAGAAAATAATCTCCAGAGACTGTGAAAGTCATTGTCATTATTAGTGTGTGAAGCTGTTTATAGATAAACTACAATGCCCACATATTTCGCGATGAAGAAACATGTCATCCATTACAAAGGTCTTGTTTATTGTTTTTTATATATTTTTCGTTTTCGATAACACTAGAGTTCTGTTGCACAGACAGCGTACTTTATTAGTATTGTTAGATTTGGTCAATATGGTGTTCATGGAATCTACTGACAAAAATCTGAAAACTATGTAGAGTCATATTACCACCACCACCACAGTTAAGTAATAAAATTAATAAGAAGGCAGTTGAGACATGTCCTGTCATTTCTTTTCTCGTAAGGGAGGCAGGAGTTTATCCGGCTCTCACATTTGTCGAGCTAGGCTTCCCAGCATGTACCACTTCCCTGGGACGAACACTCACATGGTGAACACAAAACCACAGACACACACCTAGAACATAATCCATGGGTGTATTGTGACACAGTCAGTGGTCAGTTTGTATAACTGCCTACACAGACAACAAACCTCAAGAGGTTTTAACTTGTGGATTTTGATCCCTACACCACAAATAAAATCTTTTTAACTATGACTGATGGTCCTTGGAGCTTTTCGCAACTGCATGTATGTGTTAAATGTATGAAATAGATCCATCCATCCATCATCTATACCCGCTTATTCCTTAACCAGGGTCACTGGGATCTGCTGGAGCCTATCCCAGCTCTCTTTGGGTGAAAGGCAGGGGTACACCCTGGACAGGTCTGTAGGAAATACATTTAATATTGTGATATAATATTGTCTACCGTCTAATAGCTAATACCAATGATACTATAAATACTTTTGGTAACAGCAATAAATGTGTTGAAACACATATCTGTTGTTCTGCACAAAATTAGGATAGGCATGTTAGCACACAACAGCATGAAAAGTGAAATGTGTGAGCCTAAAAATACTGAGAAGGAAGTGTGACATGAGCATGAAAATAGACCAGCACTGGCTGATCACATGCTACTCTCACAGTTAGGAGTTACAGGCTCTTTGAAATTTTATGTACTGGATTTACACAACGCTTTTCATAAAACTAAGAGAAATGTGTTATATGATTATACTGTGTATTAATTTGCTTTAAGTTTGGTTTAATATAAACAGGTTAGGCCACTGTAAAACAAAAAAAGTGGACACCTGCATTAGAAGAGATGGATAGTGGAACTAACTGAGTGAGACCGATCTTCAGTTGCAACGTCTTAAAAAAAAAAAAAAAAAAAAGCACTAGACATCATTCCACTGAACGTAATATATATTTAATAATCAGTCTGATTTTCCAGATCTCATCTTGGAATGTCAGCATTAAGATTTTCACTTCTTTTTGAAATCTACAAAATCAGTGTCTCTTACTGTGACCATATCTATTGATTTTCTTTTACAGTTATTGAATAGAGCTAGACCATCTGCTGTGTTAAGGTTGCAGTTGTGTGTTTGCATCCGGCTCTAAAAGAATTTTAGCAAACATTTCTGCTCATTTCTGCTGCTACTGCTTCTCATACAAACATTTATCCACAATGATCTCAAAGTGAATACGATATTCTGAAAATGAAATCTCTACATTAGTAGCACTTTAAAGGCTACATATTTGTTTGTCAGAAGAGGAAAGAGGAAACAGACAATCCAGTAACTGCAGCATGCGGTTGATATATAAAATCTAATTCAGTAATTAGCACTGCAAAGGTTCTCTGTTGTGTAAAAACACAAACACGTTTACAGGCAAACAAATACACACTGGCTCATAAACATAAATGATGACAGCTTCATTGTGCATTAGGTCTTCAAATCTTTTTCACTAGGTACGCCTGCCTTCTATGCTGTGCCAGCTTGATGCCTTAAACAATGCCACAATAGTCACTAACATGAAGCATTTAGAGTAACCATAGACACCGGCAGCCCACCAGTAGCAAACACTGTGCCCCCTCAATGAGGCTGATGTCCTGTTTTCACCATTGGCCACAATAGCTGTAATGGCTTTTTTCACTCCCACTCACATGGTGTGTTCTGGGAATGGAAAAAATAAAAATATTTTCTTTGTCTTTGGCCATTTTCTTTGTGCCTTGTACTGTATAACGTTAAACTTTACACCTAAATTGAATATTCACAATTTTATGTCCTGTCTTTCATATCTAAGGATTACTTCTAATCCTTCTGAGGATCTGAATCTATGTAACCTAACTCTAGTGACCTTGAAAGTAATCATACCCCAAGGGATCTGTTTCTGCAACACAGTCCGAGGAGTATCGACATGAACTTCCTCTCTGGTTTGGTCAGGTCCAGCACACAGGCCCGGCAAACAAAAGCTGAACCTTAGAATACCTCAGATAACTACACTCTGGATAAATAGGAACCTCATCTGAAACACTGAGACACGGTACTCTGAAGTAACAAGCTTGAGACATGCACATTTTGCAATGTTCCTAGCATAAGATTGCTAATAATAAGAATGCCAATATATGAGTGATTTAATACTTACATATACATGTTATTATGTTTAATGTTATATGTTTAAAGTGATGTGAATAGAATCTATGGATTATATTCACTGGAAGAAAGAGGTAGAAAGGCTGATGGAGATGTAACTACTGTTTGACAGTCAGCCCCAGAATCTCAGTGTTATGACACAAAAACAAGCACTCTGTAGTGTGCGCATTGTGGCATTGCACAGCAAACCACATGAGTTCAATAACAGGAAGTCAAATGATGAGAAGATTTCATGTTGCTTAAACCATATCTGTGTGTGTGTGTGTGTGTGTGTGTGTGTGTGTGTGTGTGTGTGTGTGTGTGTGTGTGTGTGTGAGAAGGACCTCCAGGCTTCAACCACATTGCAAGTGAAAAAAAGGTTTGTAGGGTCATCTGATGGCAAGGCTTTGAGCATCCTGAGCTGTAAAATTTCCCATACTATAAATACACCATGAGAACACAGATAAACATGCAGGCTCTGTGAAATATCATGAAGGTCACAGGTCTCCAAAATTATAAACCTTATCCAAGTAACCCATTTACCTTTACCTTATTTATTGATTCTTTTATCAGTTGTATCTGCTTTTGCTGACACTTGTTGAGTACAGGTGAGTCATTAGATTGCCCTTGAAGGCTGACCTGAGTTTACTGTTGTAAATTTCCCAGGACTCAGAGCACGATTAAATCCCCCCTCAAAACTTAAAGGTAACTCTATCCTCAAGCTCCTCCTGGTATGTCTGAGCTCACCTCCTTGATGTAGCTTTCCATGAAAGAGCCACGGAACATGGCAGCCATCCAGTCGCAGCTGGAGATGAGCAGGGGCTTGTGGGCCGGGAGGCAGCCATCGTCCAGTCGGAACACCACATCTAAAACCGGGGTGGGAAAAGAGTATTCATCTCGTGGGGTGCCACAGAAGCCCAAGCTACAGAGGGGGAAAAGACAGAAAAGGCAGACATCCAGACATACAGAACAGACAGACATACAGGCAGACAGAACACCAAACAAACACACACAGACATAGACACAGGTAGACAGACAGAGAGATAAATTGACAGCAGGACAGAACAGCTTTGACACAAAGTAAGGGAAGGAGAGCAGGTGCATGGAGTAAATCATGTGTGGACTATAGCTTTGGCAGAGATCGTGCGCAGAGGAAACAGCAACTATGTCAGTGCAATAATGTTGTAATGGGCTACATTTGTAAGAAAATGATGTATCTATTCAATCCTTGCACCATAAATGCAGTGAGATATTACATGACTGTCCAGATAGTTTAATTTATTAACTAAATCTCTTATCAGCATTTTAAAGATAGATTTTCATTATAATCATAAAGACAAGTATATGAATATGTATAGAAGGAAGTGAATGTGAGACTTTGTTCAGACACAGCAGATGTCTGGCATTGGCTGCTGTGACTACATGCATACGCAACAGCTTTGGGGAACAGACATCACAACACAAACACAAGACACAGGAAGCACACAAGAACAAACACAAAACAACCAAGCAGACTGAAACAGTCAGTCATCAAGTCACTTGATGTTTTAAAAGCTCTTAAGAAAGCACAATATACAAACTGTATATTTCAGAGGCAATATTCAATGGCAAATATATGACCAAATGTACACAGAGTGTACATTTCCAGAAACTGAAAGACAATGCTGAAAATTGTTTTTGTCTTTTTGGCACTTTCTCCCAACTACTTTCTTACAACCTTCAACTACTCCTACTCTCACATACACACACCCACACACACATGCACTTACAAATCAAGCACACGCATCTACCTATGCATACATGGAAAACATCTACAATGACAATAACACTACTGAAAGTACTGAGGTACTGAATGGTTGACAATGATTTACCAGCAAATGTCCCTTTATTGAGACACTCCTTGATGCGGTTGGCTCTGCGGACATGGAATGCTTTGGTAATCTCCTGGTTCATGAAGCTTTCTCTGTTCAGTACATTTGCCACCATCATCCTCAGGTCAAAGACCTCAAGCAGCTCTGCAATGGTGGCCACCTGCATCAGATCCCCTCGGCCCTCGTCTAGACTGCCTGTGTACAAGTACTGAAGCACTGCCTGAGACCAGAAGAAATCAAAAGGTCAAATATATAACTATAGAACACCTACAATTGTAGTTATGATGCAAAAACATTTCTAATATTCACATAAAAAAAATTATGTTATTTTTAGATTCACCTTGAATGGTTCTTCCTGTATAAGTGCATCCATGGCTACCACGGTCATGAGTCGTGGTCGTCCAGTCACAGGATCATCAACATGCTCCAGACACACACTCAGGAATCCCCTTCCCCACCCTGAAAGTGCTCGACCAGTCCCCAGTGCTCCCAGGGAGTACTGGGCTCGAGAGGGGAGTGCATTATCACTCTGCGAAGTCCTCAAAGAGCCCTGCTGGAGCAGCTGGGGTCGATTCAGGCCTCGCACTCCTCCATCAGCTATGTCTTTATCAATGTCCAGGCTCTTAGTGCGCCCAGCTTGCTCCTTGGCTCCTCTCCTGCTCTGCTCATCTTCCTCCGCATTCTCCAGATTTTCTTTGCTCTCCTGTTCCTCCCCCTGGGGCCCCATGCAGTATGATCCACCAAGATCAAGGGTGAAGAGATCATAGAACTTGGAGCAAGATGTAGCCAGATAGACTTTGTGTGCAAAGACGTGGGTCATGCCATTCTGCAGAAGGAAAAGAACATCTGCACACAGTGGCTGGCAGAAAAGGGAATCAGGGCCCTCACCGTCTGTGGGAGGGGGGTCTGGGATGCCCACTATAGGGCGTGGTGGACGAGGAGGCAGGAAGGGCGCCTGGAGAAGAGGCCTCTGAACCTTTTTCAGGTGAGACTTCCAGAACTGCAGGTGTCGACGGGAGATTAGGGCAGCTCGAATAGCATTGTCAAAAACATCTTTGACTCCAAATTGTGCAACAATGCTGGTCTCATAGTAGGGAATCCCAAGTTCCTTTGCCACCTCGTGACCTCTCTCTGGAGGAAGGATATCTGTAGGTTTGATGGGTCTGTGTGTCAGAAAGATATCAATGTTAATGATAGTGTGCAGATAGACGTAATTGCAAGCAAGGAGGACTTAAGTGAAGTACAGTATATCAACAAACAATAAATGTATCCCAGATAAGACATCATTTAAAATCTCTTCATCTCAGGACTCATTTTACCAGAATTTACCTTCCTTTCAGAATTGTTCTTCACCATATCAATCACGTACACTTAATAACTTAATCAATTACTGATCACTGATAAACTGCACAGAATCACCACAAAACCTTTTACTAAAAGCCACAATGGGGCAGGTTTTATCCAAATTTGTCTGAAGGCATCTCACTTGGCCAGAGGGCGCCGTGCACGGTTAACTGCATCCAAGTCAGCATAACGCAGATCCAGCTGGCAGCCAACCAGGATGATGGGCGTCCGAGGACAGAAGTGCTTGATCTCCGGGAACCACATGGTGCGGACATGGCGCAGGGAATTAGGATTGGCCAGAGAGAAGCAAAGCACCACCACATCAGACCTTTGGAGGAAAGAGAGAGAGAAAAAGTCTTTATTTCATACACTTAAAACATACAGTAGATAGAGATTACACATTTGATAGAAAAAATTGCAGAGGAGAGTTGATTTGTTGTGTCATGAGGAAGACATGTCAGGAGAGAGAAAACATGTGGCTTTGATGGAGTGAAGGGGCCAGAATACACAAAAAAAGAAAAAAGCCTTCAGTGCTGAGTCACTGAACATATTGTCACTTTGTGTTAAAACATGTGTGATACATTTATGGAAGAAGCTTGTGCAGCCATCAACAAAGGTATGAGGCAAGGTTACAAATTGTGTGTGTGTGTGTGTGTGTGTGTATGTATGTGTGTGTGTTTTTCTGTCTGTGTATGAGTCCTGGCCTCTGGTCTGGTGATCTGTGTGGCCCATCTCTCTCTCTCTCACTCTTACGTAGATCTCCCTAAGCCATCCAAGGCTACATGGGCCACAAAGAGATAGCTAAGAATAGATCAGAATACAGACACACACATCCATTTTCTCAACCATTGTGTTTGAACAAGCACACAGCAGCTGATCTCTGGTGTTGATATTTCCATGGCATGTTGGCGCATGTGTGTGTGTCTAGGTAATGTTTGATCCAGCTCTGTCTCAGGGAGGTGGATATTTTAAGTGCTGACAGGGCAGATATCTACAGTTCTTAATGGTCTACTTCTTAAAGCAACACAACCATATGGAGGTTTTGACTCCCAGCAGCACAAAATCAGCCCTATATTACACTTACACCCCATCTATAATTTGTGTGTTATGTTATACACCATTGATAGCCAGCAGATTACAAAATATACAGTCTGTATATTTAGGTGAGGTGCTAAACTGAATCTTGAACTTGAGAGCAGCATCACACGCTACTTAAATACTTCTCTTATTTCCCTCAGACAAACTACCTGTGCTACAGTAAGCATGGCCTATTTAATAATCAGACCAAATGTGCGCTGTAAAAAAAAATCCTTCTTATCTCCATTCCATCTTGCATTTAACCTTAAAGTTGGGCTTTACTTTGTGCAAATCAAACAGACCACCAAAGATAGGCAATTCCACTGGTTCAGAATGAAATTTGAAAATCTAAAATAAGAAACATCAGTGAATGGGCATCATAATACAATTTAATTTGCATTTAAAACACAGACGTACTTCAGCTGATGTCCTCTCTTTGAAGAAAATGTGACAAATAAGAGGACACACAGCACTAAACCAAGTGCTTTGCTACAAAGAACATTTCTGTAGTGCAGACATTAGGCCCAAAGTCCATCTTTACTTTCACGATTCTAATTTTTTGAAAAGCTCCTACACATTATACCACACCAGCAAAGCATTACATCACTACTCACACACATATACACATTAGCAAATTATAAAAGGATCTGTTTGAAGCCAAGGTATGTGTATGCTTCCTTGTTCACATGGATAAAGGACAACTTTTTTTTTCAACCTAAGCCCTACAACCTTAGTTTGGACCACTGTAGCTATATGTTGGCATAACACAGTACTTAACAATATAAGGACTGATTGAGAAGAAAGCTTTATTCCAAAACATCTGGTAGATTTGTCAGTCTATTGATTATGAGTAAGCTCATCTTAATGACTGATACATGGGGTGATTTTTTTTCTGTTTTTTTTTTTTGACAATGAGAAATTATGTAGACAATTTGGATGTGATCAGTGAAGGGATTCATCAATATATAACTGACACAATAGAATAGTATTACTCAAAGTAGTCTAACTACTTTACTGCTGCATCAACATAAGCAGGGTGTGGTGTCATTCAAGATAACCTGTTTGGGGTGGAAGCTATCTGGTGTTTGCACAATGCAAAAATTTGTATGAGTTGCTGAACAAGTATAATAAATAGAAACTCACCCATGAGTCAAAATAAAAACAGACACTCAGTTTGTAGTTTATTAGGTACACCTCATTAAAACTAATGCTTGACAAAGATTTTATATTATAATCTTCTGGTAAATTGTGTCACTGTGTGAGCTAATAAATAATAAAAGTTATTGTATTTACTATTTTTCAATATTGTTTTTCTCTCTTTTAGAGAGATGTTGATGCAAGCATCTATGATCATGCTGGAGGGGAGTGACAGGTGTTTCTATTCATTTCTCCCATCTTTTAATATGAATGGGGCTAGACTAAATAACAGAAACACCTCTCCATATTACGCACTACAGTTCAACAGCACCACAAACTACATCTTCCAAAATTATATTGGAGTTAAATCAACAACTCTCTACAACTGAACACTATCATCTTCATGAAGGGATGATTTATTGCAGAACAATTGCATTTCACAGCATTGGCTTTAGCTTAGTGTGCCTAATAAACTGAGTATATACTATTTGTCTCTGTACATAGAACGCAGTTAATGACAACATCTGAATGACAATGCACCTGTGTGCCAAATAATAACACAAACTAGTCCACTGTGCTATCACTAATGATTAACCACCAGAACTAATGTGTAATAAACAGCTGCTGCACCAGTGAGTGGTGATTTAGTGTTTATTGTGAGTGTGTTTGTGGTGTATCTAGACTACAAAGGTCATCAGTAGCTAGATTATGTAAGAAGAGCCACGTAGGTGAACACAGGGACACTTCATCAGTGATTAAGTCTGTCACAACAGTACTCTAAACAGTTCTCTAAAAATTGTTAATGTACTCAAAACTGTGTACAAGAAGAGTGCTTAAAAACACAATATGAAATTCATTGACAAGCAAAATCAGCTTTTTTAAATGAATTTCTGCAAACTGAAAAATAATAAGAGGTTGACTGAGGTAAAGTTTGCCTCAGTCTATTTTCAGACTATAACTGTTTTTCCTACAAGACTGTTCCTCTCCTGACAAAGACATCAAAGTCTGGGTATCATCTGACAATGTGATGTTTTGATATCAACAAAAGGCTACAGGGTGGAGAAAGAGGTCAAAAGGACGAAGAAGCAGCAACACGTCAAGGGCACAGGGGAAGCCAATGGGAGTTGAGTAACAGGATGTTGAGGTAAGGTGAGGTGAGGTGAGAGTGTTTGAGGAGTTTAAGGGCATTTTGGAGGGGAGAGGATGGCCCAGATGAACCAGTGGTTGAACAGAGGCGAAAGAGGAGCAGGGGCAGGTTGATGCCTGGAGCTTCAAATGCCAGGAAGGCAGGCAGGCAGAAAACAGCTGAGCTGGCACTGTGTCTTTATCAGCTGACTGCAGGCTGACACAGCATACAGGACACACAGACTGACACACACACATACACACCTATACACACACTAACAAAAGCATATCACTGTGCAAATGTGCAGACATAGAGAGTGGGAAAACACAACATAGGGGAGGAAATTTGAGCCACAAACTGGACTACGTGCAACCTACAAAAGCAAAAATCTGTCACGCTGCACACTTGTAAAAAGGTGACATGTTGATCGGCATCACATTCTGACATGTGTGTGCATGTGAGAGCAGGAGTTTGTGAAGTCTGAGGGCCTGATTATGGCATTAAATGAAACATAAATAAAATATATGATATTGATTTAGAGATTTGATAGACTGACTTCCAGTGAAGCTACCACATACTACCACACACAAAATAAAAACAAAATTTGGATTTGTAATGAATACATGGATTAATAATTAATTAATTATCTATATACATTACTCATTTAATGGTTGAATTAATGTAGCCTAATTTGTCTGTGTTAATGCCCTGTAGTCAAGTTTGGTCATTGTCATTTGCTGATTTTGGTTTTACACTGAGCACTTCTGCATTTCATGCCAATAAAGCAGCTTTTATAACGGGATGGGGAGGAGGATAAAGCAATGATCCAATCATGTCTGGTGGAGGAAGGATGTAACAGCTTCAGGACAGAGTTCAACTGAAAAGCGTGGCAGTTTGATTACACAAAAAACAACTTCTGGGTAAGTACATGTTATGTGGGCATATTTATGTGGGTGTGACCGTTTCGTTACACTCTCATTCTAAGAGAGTTTCCTCAAACAGCCAACAATGAATTTGGTCAAATATTAGCTCAGGGGAATGGTGTAAATTCCCTGCAAATTACACAGCTGAGACAAAGCAATCTCTTGGCTGCAGCAATCGTGAAAATGGAATGTGCTGTAAAGTAGTTAACCTTGTGGTCAAACAGCAACTGTGTTATTGGGTCAGTAATTAGGTTCTGACTGATATACTGTCTGAAACTGTGTGTGTGGGGGGGTCTCTCTCTCTCTCTCTCTCTCTCTCTCTCTCTCTCTCTCTCTCTCTCTCTCTCTCTCTCTCTCTCTCTCTCTCTCTCTCTCTCTCTCTCTCTCTCTCTCTCTCTCCTTACCTGCCATAGGCAAATCGTCTGTCTTTGTGGTGATCTCCAAATGTGTCCCATAGTCTCAGAGACACACTGACCTCATCCACTACATCACGAGATCTCTCTAACACCTGCAACAACGACACAGACACTGTAACAGAATCCCTGTAGTGTAAGAAAAAACAATACACAGTGTCACAGTACCCAGGTAGGTTAACGATTTACCTATGTTACAAATGCATAGTAAAAAGAATTAGTCTCACTTCCATGAACAAAGCTATACCCGAGTTTGTCTATTTGCAGCTCTTTTCACACTGTATTTGCTTGTGTCTACATGTGTATGCATGTGCCCACCTCCTGGCATACACGGTACTGGTCGATGGCCCAGACTGTTGGCACGTGGGTGGCAAGCAGCTGATACTGTGTGAGGGTGGCATTGCAGGCCCGGGCACAGATTAGCCTGGTCTTGCCTACTGCATTATCCCCTACCACCACACATTTAATGGTTTCCACATTGGGCCGCTCATAGTCTGTGTCTATATCCATGGAGAGGGCCCTAGAGAGCAGAAGAGAGGAGAGAGAGAGAGAGAGAGAGAGAGAGAGAGAGAGAAAAGAGGTTTAATAATAATTTAATATTCATGAAAAATTAAAATCACATTGACAAAATATTCCCTGAGGAATGACATTGCATTTTGACAATGCAGGCAACTGGCTTCAAGCACAGTAGCTTCCAGCTCTTTTCCAGTCCAGGCTAGGGAAGCTTTCTTCAGGCTCTAATCCTCTGTTGCTATACTGACCAGTGACTCTTCGACAGAACACATGGTTCGCAGGCTGAGGAATAGAACGACTGCAGAGCTATTTATATAACTGCACACACAGAGAAAAAGACAGACAAAAAGTGAAAGACTTCCCTTGAGGTCACTGTCATTTTCTCCTCTTTTGTCTTTTCGGTTGCCCTTTTTGATGCACTGATAACACACTCACTTCAGAGGAAAAGTAATGCAAAGTGATAAAACATCTAACCGGGCAGACAGACAATAAAAAGCCCCTCATGAGGCTACTTTGGGTCAAACACGGCTACTGTAGGCTTGTACAGACGGGAAAAAACAAAAGAAGTGCAGCTGCATGTCTGACCTGTTGCCAACTCTGGACTTAACCTTACCACAAAACGGAAGTGGGTATGTACACAGCTCGACTGACTTCCACTTTTAAAACCATGCATCGCTGCCAGAAGCTTATCAAAATCCCAATTTCATAAACTGCTTACCAACATTTTTAAATGCCCAAACACATTTTGAAACCCATTTTTAAAACAGCCCTGGAAGAATCTGCTCTATTGCATAATCAGAGCAGAGTAAGACCTCTAGTCAGTTAATCAGTCCATCCATCCTTGCAACATGTTCAAAGAACCACACCAAGGCCCCATAAATAGAGTATCTGAAACATTCATAAGGGCCTTCGCTTGTTATTCCATTGATTCAAATGCCAGTGCAACACTTCAGCCTCTATTCATTGGACACATGAGCCATGTGTGCGCCATGCCATTCACCCATGACCTCCTCTTCATGTCGTTACACACCTTCAACATGTTCATAATACTGCAGAGCCTATTTCTTCCCAGAAGACCCAGATTCCCTAGTCAGCAACTACAAAAAAAAAGCGCATTATGTTCCCTGATTTCTGTCAAAAGGCATCAGAAAGTATAGAGAGCACAGAGAGCTTACCCTTGTCTATATGCACTGCAGAAAAGTGTCTTTAATAGTCTGTTTTCTGAATGATCCATATAGAACAGACAGAGCTGTAACGTTCAGAGTTCATAGTTATAAATACCCTGTTTTCCCTTGCCACTTGTCTGGCTATGACACCCTCAGAGACACGTAATACAAGTAGAAGAAAGATAGAAGTAATAAAAAGATACCACCTCCTTGCACTTATCTAACAGCTATCTGCCTAATGGTCATGGTGGCTGACAAAGTAGCAGTCATCCTAATGCTGGATTAAAAAAAAGACGGGCGAAAGGCCAAGTGTCAGGCCTGACAGTAGTATATGTGGAACACATAAGGACATATGAGCATAAAGAACCTTAAAATGACATAGACATTAACATATGGAGGTAGAGAGAGAGGAGATGCACAGTATGGCTAACTCCCAACATTTCTAGTGCAACAGTAGATAAGCAAAGGGGATTGCAAGAGAGATGGGTCAGCGAGGGGATTATTAGAGTCTTAGAGAGAAAGAAATGGACTGGCAGTCCAGCATTAGAATCAGTGCATCACGCCAGAGGGATCAAAAGGGCAAGGCCAACAATAACCAAGGTTGCTCAGGATAACAAGTTTCCCGCTTAATGGTTCTTTGTCAAATGTGTAGTTCTGTAAGAGTGAAAAACAGAAAGTGAAAAAAGACAAACAAGATTACAGTTTAAGATCCTTTGCTACCAATCCATGGGAGTCTGGAAGTCAGTCAGTGTAAATGCATGCGAGCATGTGTGCGTGCATGCATGCGCGTGCGGTAATGAGCTTAGGCCTGTTCTGTGAGGCTTGATGCGAAAAGTGATGTAACCACCAGGGCGGTGTCGGTGGTGGTGGTATGGACAGTTTCTCAGGGGGATCAAGATTACCCAGCTCCCAGATATATCTAAGGCAATGCATCAGGCACCGAGCAAGAGTCTGGTCATGCAACGGTCAACACACATAACACAAGTGTCTACTCACACACCGCTGCACTTGACAGATACTCACCTGCTCTCAGGTTTATATTTAGACATCATGAGCTTTCGCAAAACCACAAAATGTTACTATTATCGTATGTTGCATGACTGATGGATGAGTAAAAGCTGGAGACTGCGAGAGCAAAGCATGCAGCTCAGAGGAGTGGAAAAAGAAGCTGTAAAGCTCAGGTTTCAATGTTAGCCAGTGACCTGCAGTGAACTGTACTGACATGTAGACACTGACATGTATCTGCTGGTCAGTACCATCATCCCAACAAGGCAGCAAAGAATGCTGCAAGGATAAAGAAGTGCAGGAATGTAATACACTGCATGTGAAAGACAGAATGGGCTTCTGTCCAGGTTTTTGTGCATGTTTTTCTGACTCTTACAGCAACATATTGATGAACATAGGCACAAGACAAGAACACCATGATAGGAACCCATATGCCCAATCAATACACAAACACTTGCCTCCTAGTTTAGTCTGGTATATCATGGATTGAGTCATCATGTTTGTCTGTGCGTTTGTTTCAGGCGGACCACACAGACAAAGGAAGTCATGCATAATTTGGATAGAGTACGTCTCAGGAGAGCTTTGCTTTGAGGCCAGAGGGAGTTTCATCAGGACATGCCTTAAAGCTTTTTTCACTGCACATTTCCTGTCTTCTTAACATCTAATATTTTATACACACCCGTTGCTTCCTTTCTAAATCCTTTCATTTATCCTCTGTATTTGTAGGTCTAATGGGTTTATTCCCAGCTGTGCCAACTCAACCACCATCTGACCCACTGACAAACTCCCACATTCTTTGTCCCAGCACTCCAACTGGCACTTACAGAATCCCATCCTTCCCTTCACGTATTGTCTTTTAGTAATGTCTCTCCGCTAGCACCTTTTCTCTTTCTTACACATATGCCCCATCTGCCCCTTTTATTGGAAGTAATCTATCTATACTGTATATCCACAAGCTCACACTTTTCTGGATGGCAGTCAAAATGCAGAATTAAGCAGACAACCCTCCCAACCCCAATTTGCTTCCCCCTCTGTCTCACTCTCTTATGTAACACTGTCTGCAACAACTCATCCCAAAAACTCGCCACAATACCCAACTGCTTCTTTTGTGTCCTCTTCCTTGGAGCTAGACTTAACCCCAGTAATGAAGCCGGCTGTGTCCCCACTCCCTCCGCCCAGCTCGCAAAAAATATGACCCCAATAAACACCCACTTTATACATGGGCCAATACTGGTGCACTAACAGAGACCTATGGGGTTTACGCTATGACAGGCCTGACTGCACAGTGAAAGTGTCAATGTGTAATTGTTGGAAGAAATGATGTATTCATGTGCAATCATGTATGCAACCTATTTTTTAACAATTTTTTTGTCAAAGATGTCTACTCATGTGAACCTGTGTATGCTCGTATGTGTGTGTGTGTGTGTGTGTGCGTGTTTTGTGGGTCTTGGAGACAGTGACTGCCACAGGCACAGCTGGCATAGACTGGTTATATAACCTGGTCTGTAGCTTCTGCTTGACTCCCTGGATGGCTGACAGTAGACCACAGACTAACACACACATGCATGTCCGCACGTACTTGCCTCACCCACTGCAGATGCTGCTGGTGTTAATGCATGTCTCGTAGCAGACGGTGATATATATACATCTATCCTAATAACCCAGAGGCTCTTAGGAAGCAGCATGTCAGCCAGTTTGAAAAAGCCTTCCATCTTTCTTATTTCTGCGGCAATAATGCTTTGTAAACACAGACAGGTTCCTGTTGATGCCCTCATTTCCTTTATCCCTCCTGATCTTCTTCCTCCTGCTCCTCCTACTCCTCCTCCTCCTCCTGTGTCTATATTTTCCACTTATTATTCCTCACCATCTCTTGTTCCACTCATTTCTATCCATTTTATTTCTATTTCACAGTTACAAATACAGAAACTTTGTAATGTCTCTCCACCTTTTCATTTACTTTTCAACTGTCATCATCCCTTTTCCCACCAATTCTTACCATTTTTTTCTCAAGACCATTCAGATAAAATAAGCAGATGAGCAGTCAATTCCTTTGTTATGATTTCAATTAACACTACACTTCTTGTTTATAGTTTGTCTCTACAGCTTCACTCAGATACATCAAAAGCTATTAATGATCAAATTCCTAGATTTATAGTATATTTAACATTCTGACACTGATGTGATAGATGTTCACTTTTTTCATATGAAAATCAGAAAATTAAAAATTTATCACTTTGTTCTTTTTCTCTGAAGTTGAGTTACAGCAATTGTGATTTACTGTAACATGGGGACAAAGAATCCAGTCAGTGACACAAATATTGCCACTTTGTCCGGAATGACAATATTCCAAGTCACATTCATAGTGTAGAATACATTTTATAAATTGGCTGTAATATAAAACCTTGGTAATTACAACTCAAAAACAATACTAACTAGCCATCAAATGAACATACCCCCAACACTACTAACCACTGATGCCACATACTTTCTCACCAAAAGCTCCACAAGACAACACACACATAAAGCATAAAACATACAGTGTACACAATTAGCTTACTCTATTGCCTCTGTGTACCTTCCATTACAGCCTGATATGGGAGTTAGAAAATTCAAGCCACCCATGTAAGGCTGGCTGAATGCTCCATGTGGGCCTGACAGTGCTGTGCTGTGCTATGTTATCTCCAAGCTGTTGACACAGTCAAAGTGTTGGGCACAGCGCCTAACCAGGACAATAAGAAGCACTGTTCCACATCAATCCGAAGGCATAAATAACGATAGCAACAATCACCAATTCATTAGGAGAGGTGGGCTTGCAACCAAAAAACAGTGTTAATGGCCAAACCACATTTATCGGCCAACTATAGGCTAATCAGTGTTTTAGTGGGGTCCGAACATTGGAAGAGTCATTTTAATGAGAATGTGGAGAGAGGATTGCAATGAGGATAATATTTAATGTTAATGTTAACATAAATAAAACAGTTAATATTAGTGTTTGCATGGTAGAGAAATATGCCAAGTTATCTCCACAAGCACATACTACAGATATGAATAACTGGACATGACTGGAAATGAAAAGAATGACCAGAGAAAAATACTTTTTTGATTAATTTTCAGGTGGATGCGAGACGCTACCTCGCTGGCCACGCAAACACCATGCGTAACACAATCCCATTCATGACGTCATAGCCACGGGATCAGCACTAGAGTGTCCGTGTGCGCGCGTGCATGCGCGAGAGTGTGGCATCTTACATATTAAGATTTAACAGATAATCCACTGTTACCTGTTTTGATCCACGTGCTGTTCCATACTGTGGTGAAGGATCACTACAATCATCAATGGAAAAACACCTCGTGTGCTCCCTCTCCCCGCAGCCATTCATAACTACCTGGTTCATTCATTTTTTTTTTTTTTTTTTTTTTCTTGTTTGGAGACCGATTCAACAAACAGAGCAATCTATTGTGTTGTCATCCATGACTGAGGAGGTAAAAGGCGGGACACACGGCGCATTTAGTGCAGTTGTAATGTGTCTCTTCCAGGTCGATGTTGTAAAAGGCAGGTGGACATCACAGCAGCATCACTGTTAAGTGTTGCGTAATGGACCAAGCCCATCCGCTGCACTACAACACCGGATCGAAATGCTCTAATAACAGCAGTCCCTGCAGCACGTGTGGGATTAATACAAAATAATAATCTTCCCTTGTAAAATAATCAGTTAATACATGTGAAATATAAGAGCCTCTGGAGGCTATTACATGGCTGTTATTAAGCCATAAGATTAAAAATCCATTAGGTACAATAAGGTCACCATGATATGAACAGAACACAGCTGGGGCTGGGGTGAAAATCTTTGGAGTAAAGGCTTACACAAACTGTGTGTAGACTGCTTTGTGCATAACGCCAATTGCACTGCGAGCATGTGACCCAGTATTCCTGCAGGTTCCTGCGGTGGAGTGTTCCTACCTTCCTACGGTTCCGGAGTTGACCCACATGCCAGTGTGCTGCTGGTTCAGCCAGTCACTCAAACCGGACAAAGACGCACAGGGAAAGAAGACGTGGTTGCGACGGTCCCGTTGTTTGTCAGAGAGCGCACATATACATGTATATGTATATATATATATATACATATATATATATATATATATATATATATATATATATATATATATAACTGCGGACGTTGCACAGGACCTGTGCCCTGTCACATCCTCCTTCTTTCACTTCACCTCGCTGCCTCGTTCATACAGCCTCTCACAGAACTCAACAAGTGTCGTCTCGCTGCTGCAGACCGGATATGAGTCTGTCTTTATTTTTAAATAGCGCCTTTTGGAATTAAACCTAAACATAACTGGCTTAAAGATTTTCCTGGTCCGAGCTACCCCCTTTTCTGTTGTTTCCCCAGCTGATTTCATTAGAGACACGCCTCCACGTCTGCGCGTCACGACACAAGGCGCTCAACTCCCGTTGTGCTGCGTTCAAGTGCCGTCTGTGAAAAAGTGACGTGTAAAATAGAGCGCGGCGCCCTCACAATAGATACAGTAGCTGCAAGACTGTATGTCTTCATTATATCTTGGAGTAGTCTTAAGAGTATGAAACAAGTTAGTGAAACTAACGTGGTATTATATAGCAACTCTGTGTTTCGTGTCATTCATTAAAGCATAAAAGTCAACCCTGGCCTTGCATTTTTCATGCCATACCAGGTTTGCTGTGCTGTAAGGTTTCTGAATGAGCATTCAACAAACGTATTTCTTTACCATAGTACAGCCTACTAAACAAAAGAGGCTGAAAACACCGGAGAGATTGTATTTATTACTTTACATGTTTAGATGTTTGTGTTGTAGAGGAGTACTTTAAGGTCTCATCAGAGATCAGAACACAAGAGCCAATGGAAACCTGCAAAGCGTACACTATAGTATCCCCGCCCAGAATCTGTCTCCTTTCCATCCTGTTAACTCAAAGTATCCCACAAAGCCTGCTGCCTTTTGTTGTAGGAGCATTAACATCCACCAATGTACTGGTTGTAAACTCTCATATTATTATTCAGAGATACGGGATAGGATGTATTGTTTTTTTAAAAAAAAACATGGCAAACATTTATCAAAAATCATTCAAATTAATTTTTAAAAGTGTACTAATACAAATATCTTTTATCTTTGCTCATGCATTGATGTCTTCCCCAATCAAAAACAAAGATGAGCTATGAGCTACACATGGGCAAAGGAGAGAATTTTTCTTCTATGGTTATTCTGGGTGTTCAGGCATAGCAACTAGCTATCACATAGCAACACAAAAGCTACAAAAGCCGATAGAGCAGCCAAGAAAAAGGCAGCTCATGGACTGCTGTGGAAAATACCCAGCCTTGTGCCCTCTTATTTTTCCAACATCTCATTGGCTGGGAATTCATTCCTGGAATCTTAACACTGTACCAGAGTTGAAAAATGCTGCAGAGAAAATACCTCGACATTCTGCCAGCAAAACTATTTTTACTAAAACTTAAATGGCTCTGTAAACATGATGTTATCCAATTGAAGACTTTGCTTTTTTTTTTTTTTTTTTTTTGACAAGCACTTTCTTTTTAGTCCTTTATGGCTATTTTGGCATTTTCAGATATAATGTAAATGAGGATTTTGTACTGGATTATATTTTATCTAATAATTCATTTGTGGCATATTGCAATGTTTGGTCATGTGGGGACCCTGAACTGTCTGATCTCCAAACTTTCTTTCATGAGTGTGGAAGAATGAAGACAGACATCTACTGGTAAAATGTGGTACTGAGCCTCCTGAAACAAAAGAGGTAGGTTTTAAACTCTCTCTGTTACATTATGACAGTGTCATAATGAAAAGCAGTCACTCAAGACTACTGATCCAAAAGCCTATACATTGTTGTCACAAATCATAGCACAGACTATACACCTCAAGAGAAAGAGTTTAATGAATCAGGCTCAAACAACAGATCTGTGACTTGGTACTTATACTGCTCAGCCACAGAAATGTATGTTGTCACTTATGTTCTTGCATGCAACGTGCAAAAGCACACATGTACTGACTCAACACCAACACCACAATTAAGTGAAAACGAGTTCAGTGTGTAACTAGTGGAGATATCTGTTTGTCTTGAAGGCCTGAGAAAATACTGCCCGCTGACCTGGCTGGCATGGTCAGAAAGGAACAGCATGAAAGATGGGCTGGAATGCTGCTGGAGAAAGCAGGGGTTCAACAGCACGGGCACTGCGAGAGCTTAGAAATGTGGAGAGGCAGCTCTTTTGTTGGAGACGTGTACTTGTGAGAGAACTTTCAAGCAGCACAGGCTGAGGTGTCTGGCCTTTTCAGCTACAGTAGTACAAAAAGGACTACGTTGTTTACAAGCTTTATCGCTCTTTTATTAACTGTGTGGGAAGTCTACTCCCAGGCTCTTACACTTTAGTGAAATTAAACTTGGGAGAATGAGTTGAGATCATTCTTTGGCATGACTTCTTCAACAAGGAGTGTCCTGCTGCTTGAACAAATACTCAGCTTAGTCTGCATTAAAATATGCAAGGTTTAAGGATTCAAATTTAAATTCATTTATTCAGATAAAGAAGCTTTGTTCAGGAAAAGCACAGGTATTATCCAATATGCCTCAACAACAACTATTTATTTATATAATTAATTTATATCAAGTATTAATTTAGAATAATGTATATTTAGGTGCAGGTATATCAGAAGTTTTTTCTTCAAATGTATGCTGAGGATTCCACATTATACACACATGGTGTTTAATTTTGTCAAAAATTTGCCATTTTGTAAATGTGGTACTTGTTCTTACAAAATAATTGCCAGTGCTTCAGATGACATAATGGGTTTATTTAATGTTAAGCAATGAATATCAGGTATCTGACTATGGAGCATTTTGGAATGAAACTCTTCCCCTCGTGTCATGCCCTCCCACAGGTCGCTCAATATCCAGCAGGCCCGCACACCCCATGCCCCAGCATTGTACTGAAACTGTTCTAAAGCTGTCAAAACACTCCAGCTTCTCACACTCCCCATATCCACAGAGAGTTCGCCTCAAACACACACCATCCCGAGCATCAACACACACATGCAACACATTAAATAAAAAACACTCTACATGCAGCCCTGTACACTGACACAAGTAGGTCAGAGCTGCAGTGGGTCTTCCAAACAGTCCCTGCAACACCACAGAACTGATAACAGTATCAAAGATTACATTCTACCTTCAGCCCTGACACACATACACTAAACACATGAACAAACATTACACACCACATGTACATACAGCATGTGCATGTACAGTCTAAAATCATGGTTTGTTTTTTCAGCAGGATTATTTTGGAACAAAAAAAAAATCTGTTAACAGAGAAAATACCTTTGGTTCTTCTAAGAAAATTTAGAGGTCAAAGGTCAAGGGTCAGAATGGAGTGATTGAGGCCATGTGAGTTACGTGGGAAACATGCAGTTTTGAAATTCCCTAATGAAAAACTGACAAATGTACAGAAATATACATACAGTATGTTTGAGCCAATCTCTGGCATTGGTGTTTTTTCACTCCCACTCTTAAGCTCTCTCTCTCTTTCTCTCTCTCACACACACACACACACACACACACACACACAGTTTGACATGGAGAAGTGGTTGAGATGTGTTGCCGGAGCCGGCCCCCTGGCCTGAAACACAGTGTATTTTGTAACAGCCAGCTATTTGGTGATAGTTGATGGGCATGTTAGCAGGGTGTGAGTTTATGTGAAAAACACTGAACAGTAGATAAAGCCTCGGAGAAAGTACAGGAAGAGACAGACAGAAAGTTCAAGTAAGAAGAGGGGCCCCTGATTGGGCATTTGATAAGTTGTCATTAGATTAGCTTATCTAGAGTAAGTTGGAAAATTTCATAATTGTGACCAGCTGTTCCTTTCCTCATCACATCCTAAGAAGATAAACACTATGCTAGAGTAAAAGTCTACAGTGTATTTGTCATTAAATGTTCTGCTTCCAAAATTCTGTTTTGTGTTAGGGAGACACATATCCATATGTTCTTCTGACATAAATTCATTTTGAAAACATTTTTATGTAGGGTTCATTTTTTACATCTGAAAAATGCCGTGACAGACCATTTTAAATAAATAATACAATTATTAATTGTACAGTCATAAAATTTTAAAAGTAAAAAAAAAACGATGTGTTATTAAGATTTACAAGGTATCTTTAGGTCTCCAAGATCAGACATAGACGACATGTCACTAGCGATTACTACCCCAATGTAAATATGACTCTGGGTGATTCAAGTCTTCAGTGACAACAATACTGATGTATGATCAAGTCAAGTCTGTGCTACTGATGATGGGCCATGATGGTGGAATATGTCAGGAATGTAAAGTGACTTGAGGTCCCAGGGCAAAGGCTGGATAGAGGTTGGAATAGCTGAATAGAAAGGAATGATGGAGGGTGAGGTGAGTGAAGGAGAAAGGCACTGCTGAGGGTGTATGGTGGTGTGAATGAAGGAGGGGGTATTGCTCTGCCTGCTGTCTGTTTGAGAATAAACAGACCTCTGATTATGATATTAATGCCACCTTAGATGTTTCTCAGTGCAGTGCCTGTTTTTTTGCAAAGTAGCGCCTGGTTTAAACAACACAGTGCTGCATATTCCTCACTGTCACTAAATAGCAGCCCGCAGACTGTCCATTTAGAGTAATGTGTCATCTGGAACACCCATCCACCACCACTAACAGGATATCTGCCAACATTAGCCCACACCTACTGTATGTCAAATTACCTTAACGTGACCTCAAGCACCCAGGTCAAGCAGCTCTGCAGAATAAGTATAAGAAAACACACTGGTAAAGAAAGATGAGTGCTTTTGGGGCCTTTTATTTGACAATTAGTTTTCCTGTCTGTTTAAAATCTTCTCTTTTTTAAATCTTCTGTGGTGTACACAGCAGGTATTGTCTGCCCTGGAATATACTGTCTGATATTGACATTTCATAGGCATGTTTACTGTGCACAAGTTCATGCATTAGTGCATAATGACCCGCATGTACATGAAAAACTTTGATCTCCTGCTAACACAAAACACAATATTAAAATCACAGACACATGCATATAAACAAATACACATGCACACTCTGCAGGACAGAGACACAGGTTAGTAGAGGTGCCTCTGATGCTGTGGCTGTCAAGTGGCAGGGCTAATCTTGTTAAGGCTCTCTTCAGCTGCAGGTCCAAAGTCTTAAAGTGATAGTTCACTTTGCTGAAAATCCAGTACTATTTGAACTTCAATAATATCCCTAGCATTGGGTCAGATAATTGTAGTGTTTGCACGGTTCATAATGTACTACAAGTGTATGGGTTTCACACTATAGTTTGTTTTTTTGTTTTCCAATATTAGAAACAAAGGTAATGTTAAGAAATGCATCAAACCATCCAACCAGTGGCCCCACATGTACTAAATGGAGTTAATGCTCCTGCAAAGTGAAGGTTACTTTAATTGACTTGGGAAGTGACGACTGAGCCAGTTAGGAGCTTGGTGGATTCATTGGCTGTGTGGGTCTATGGGTATTATAAGAATGGAAAATAGCTAGGTGCATAGGTCAAAGGCTTGGAAATGACATCAAAGTTCAGAATCAGGTTAAGGAATGAGACTGAGATAGATGTCCAATGGGGACAAAGATCACAAAGGAAGTGAATTTTAGACCAATATCAGAGTTAAGCTTGGGGGCTAAAGTCAGAATTTAGATTAGGGACCCAACACGAGCAGGAATTTGCCATAATGACATGGATGGCAGCTGCTAAAGACTACTATTAAAGAAAAAACATGCAGAGACTGAAAATCTCATATGATCTTGTAGGCATTCCACTGGCTCTGGACAACATGAATGTTATATAGGGTTTGCATAAAGCAGTGCAATAGCATTCAGATACATACACATAGTATTTAAGTTTATAACCTAAATATTCTTCATCCATTCATTTTCTGCTTCCCCTTACTGAGATCTATATCAAATCTGATGCTAAAGCACAGAGGAACAGAGGAACAGAGGAATAGATTCATGATTCGTACAGTACATGACTTATCACAGTCATAATGTCAACTATCCTTGCAATATCATGCCTCGAACCAGTTAACAAGTGGAATCTATTGCCACCTCTGAGTAGATTAATAAAACTTAAAACCCATATCCAACACTGGTTCAATGTCAGATTGAACTCACTTTAATCCACCAGATACAGTATACTGCCTAGAAAATTCTTGATATGTCCTTTAATCAGTCTATCCACAGGGACTAGAGAGGAGCAGTAGTGCAAAGTGTCTTAAAAAGATTTTGTTCCTGGAGCTTGTTAATATGGTTAGAGCAGGGAAAAGATAAAATGATGGGATATTAGAATTAGACTTTTAAGACCATATGAAAATTCAAATGTTAATCTAAAAGTGGTAAAGGTGCACCATTTTATAGTCTTACTTTAGAATGATCCACTGTGGCATCTAAAATGATGGGTGGATTTTATGAGTAACTGTTGAAATTACATGCACATAAATGCAAATTCCTGTGTAATGTGAAAGTAGTTAATACTATGTAACAGTATAGAGCTTTGACTGACCCAGCATACAGCAAGTGCCTTGACTATTTTTCATTGCAGACAGGTTACCTCCATGGTGAACATCATGCTCTATAGCACTGTATACTATAAGGCACATTTAAAAGCATTATTGACCAGCCCATTAATGGCAGATAAATGGGTGGTCATAAGGTACTGTAATGGGTAGCCTTCCAGGATATTTTCCTAACCATACACACAAACTATTACTCCAAACTGAACCCTCAATGCTAACTGTCGTAATCTTCGGAATGTCAGCAATCTCTCTAAACTTCAGACAGGTCCACAGCCCCGACTCACACCCTGGTGAGGATATATCAGACTAAATTGTCGACTGGGGCTGAGATCAGACAACAAAAAACAGGAAGAAGTGATAGGAGCAAATGAGCTCTCATTCCTAGATAGTGCACAGAGAAAGAAAAGTATTGTATCATGCATCTTTTAAACAGGTCATGCTGCTAGGTTTAAGAATTTATGAATGTACTGTAAATGCAAAGAAACTGCAAAGCTTGGACCAATGTGACAGTAAAGCAGGGAGAGAGAGGTATTCATCTGGCCGTAGCTCAGGTCAGTCAATATACCAGCAGAAACAGCCTGATCAAACAGAATGTGAAGCCAAGCCAAACACCTCTGGACTTCAGTCTGGTACAGAGAAGCAGAGCTGCGGGCCCGCCGAGATCGCACTGCACACAGTCAGCACGTCGACCCAGCACGCTCTGCAGAGGTTCTCACTCTCTGGCTCGTGACCCCTTAAAATGAATAATGGTCTACCTGCAACCCTTCATCTTTGAGCCTTGATGGGTCCTGATGTATGAAGTGTATTAATGTAAAACTCAACATTGTTCTGGATTATTCAACTTCACCTCCCTACTTCAGTCTGAAATATCTATATTGGTATCAGACTAATCCAGTAACAGTCTGCTTCTATTTAAAACATGCTGTTGCTCACAGATACAGGAATAGAGAGGAGCAAACTAAGGGGAGGGAAAGAACAGGACTGCACAGTAAAAAGCAAAAATCACAGACAGACAAATAAACACATTACAGAAAGCTGAAGTGAAACAGGAAGGTCCTTTGTTGTGTTTACTTCAAATAGCCTGCATGTTGTTTATCCATTTGTGCTGCACAGTTAAGAGTTCCTCGTATTGTGTTGCACTTGCACAAACAAAAACAAACCTGTTGTGTAGTGAAAACATTACATCTCGCTGACAGAGCATAATAGAAATGCATTTATCTCAATGTCAAAGTAGTTTTGATTTTATACAATAGGGCTTTGAGTGGGTTTTATAACGGTCAAAGCCTTTTCCCAGGCAGTGGAGGAGACATTTAATCCTTCAACTGGCCTGTGAACACAAAAATTGCCGAACGTAGAGATAGAGTTTTTAGCTGGCAGTACTGGAATAGACCACATGCTGCTCGAATCAGTAAAAAAAGATGCTCCTCAAAGTTGCGGGAATGTCATTAAATAAAATGCCACATGCACGCATGCGCGTACGCACTCCCATAGATGATACACTATACACAGTAGGCAACCGAAAATAGTGTGATGGAAAAATCTATATTGGTGTCTGGTTGTTTCCGCACTGCTGTGCTGTGGCCTGATACAGCCAACATGTAATACTCAGCCACCCTGTGACTACATGTCATTCACTTGCCAAGCTGCAGCATGGCCACACAGGTTTTAATCATTTGAATAAGGGCAAGGGGTAAGGGGAGTGGAAGCCCTTTTGGATGGTGCATTATTGTTGATCCCAGCTAATCCTAACCACTTATGAACAGAGGTCATTCAGACCAGAGAAATATTCAGATGAAACACACTGAGATACATCAACAGTTTGCACCCAAAATTCAACATGTGCTTTTCTGAGTATGCCCCATATAATATTACATGGCTTTTAACCATTCTGTTTAGATATCCAGTGCACCCTGACAGCTGTAACGGAGAATAACAATGTTCAGGAAGTCTGTAGTTCCATTTGCCCTCTTGACAAATGCCTCACTGTCAGGCAGCACATAATATGAAATAGGAATGATACTGAATATAAATTAGGTGGATATGTTCCAGTGAGAGACAGAGAAACAAATAGTTAGATTGTTTCATAAAAGACCTTTATCACAAAAATGAATAAAACAAATGTCTTGTCCTGTTGTTTTATTATCTTCATCAACATACAAATTAAAACTCAAAAATTTCTTTCACTGCATGTGTGCCTTTGAATTGTATTATTCTAATCCAATTATCAAAGAGTCATAAAATTAAAGTAACCTGACTTTTTAGGTTTTATCAGCTTTTCTTTCAGTTTGTTTAAATCCCTTAACTATGCAATTACTAAAAATAGATCCAAGATGAAGATGGAAAACCAAACCACATAATGTGTGGTGAGTCAGATTTTCATCAGTAAACCACAGAGACTGGAGTCAGACAAACACTGATTTGGATGACAGAACTCTCATTTGCAACTAGTTACCCTCAGTTTCATATCTGATTCATCCATTCTGGTGATTCTGTGTGTGTGTGTGTGTCCGTGAAAGAGAGAAAGACAGAGAGACAAGAGAGTGTCATTCAGGTTGCATCAGCCTCCTGAAATTGCAAAAATCAGGCAGTCCTCGATGAAATGCCATGTGGCTGACTACAAGTGCAAGAACAACAACCTTAACCTGTGGAAACACAAAACCGCATGAATACACAAACAAACACAATTACGAATTACAGTCCTGTGGTTTTATGAGTGGCTTGGCCAACACTGAAACTGGTCTGACCCCGATTAGCAGGAATGGCACCCTTGGGTGTTTCTCTCACCACAGATTAGTCTAAAGCCTCCAGGTCTTACTCAGGCTGAGACAAAGACACATAGAGATTCAGAGAGCATATGCATGTGTCACTGCGTCTGTGCCTATATGAAGTAGTTTAATAATTTGGGTTTAGAAGTTCATCTTGGGTAGCATGGTGGCTGAGTGGTTAGCACTGTTGCCTTACAGCAAGTAGGTTGTGGGTTCGCACCCGGCCTTTCTGTGTGGAGTTTGCATGTTCTCCCTGTGCTTGTGTGGGTTTTCTCCAGGTACTCTGGTTTCCTCCCACAGTCCAAAAACATGTATGTCAGGTTGATTGGTGACTCTAAATTGCCCATAGGAGTGAGTGTGAGTGTTGAGGTTGTTTGTCTCTATGTGGCCCTGTGATGGACTGGGGACCTGTTCAGGGTGCACCCCCACCTGCAACCCTGGTTAAGGAATAAGCTGGTATAGAAAATGGATGGAGTGCATCTTTTCTGTGTGAGTCATTGTCTATATGTGTATGTCTGCTAATGAGTCTGGGTGTGTTGGAAGTTTCTGAATGCGTCCCTGTGATGGTGTGCGTTTGTTGGGAAGGCACAGTAGGGAGCAGTCTAAAAGGAAAATGCACTGCATGGTGGGAGCATTCGGACAAATTGGATGGTCTCTGGGTGCAATGAAAGCACCTAACTGGCAAAACAAATGAGCATCTGAGGCCGCAGACAAACCAGAGTGACTAGATACACAACCTAACCATTGTTCTCAAATTGTCCCATTAAAAGTGACAATCAGTTGTAGGCAGTGATAAAAAAATGACACGAAGGCAAATGTCTACATGACAATGGTACCTCCCAGAACTTTTTGCAAAAAAAGTAAATGAAACTGGAGGAACACTCCCTCAACCTAGTCACAGCCAGTCACTGGTGCTGGTGAAGGCGCTAATTGGGGTTTCTTAATTCCCACTTAATGAAAGCCACAGCCGCTGAGTAGAGTGTGTGTGATGGGATGTGGGTCGCTGTTATTACTGGAAGACAGGTGGATAGACGGGTTGACAAGACGTGTAAACACACAGGAAGATACAGACAGAGAAGGCTTGCAAGCATCCAAAATGAGAGCCACTAGAAATTACCACTGCATGTGAACAACACGGAAGCCACGGAACTGTTTGATCCCATACAGACATGGGAAGTAGCTGGTGTGTGTATCAGCCTCCTAACTCCTGTAGGGTATGGAAGGAGACAACCACACCCATTCAGCCACTCTTGTACACCACAACACACACATGCACACAACACACACACACACACACACACACACACAACTACCAATATAAAACTCTCAGACGACCTCCTATGGTGCAAAATGCAACACTCGAATACCTAGTTGGCGCTTCCTCAGACATATGACTTTGGAGCCAATTCACCCAAGGGGAATGGCTTTCTGCCACAAATGAGAGAAGCAGATGCTAAAGAAAGCAACACCCAGGGATCGAATTGCATAGAGACTTGCACACATACCAAAATATGCATGTATAATGCATGCATATGTATATGTTGCACAGCAGGATACATTTGGTGCAGTAATACATCCGCACCACTATGATAAACAGAAGCACACACACAACACAAACAGAAACATGAACATAAATAGAGCAGAGCCACAGCCAAGTAACCAAGCTGTGCCTTTTGGTGTCTGTGGCATAACATGTCTCTGCCTGAGCGTACGTGCAATCTCACACACACACACACAAGTGCCCACAAACTAGAATTCATTCAGTTTATAACATGGATTTGGTGAAATGAAACCAACATTAGGATTGAAAAATATATAGGACAAGAAAAAAACGCAGAAGCAATCCTTATATACAAAGTGAGGTTTGTGCACATTTCTAGCCTAAAAATGTGAGTCCATGGTCTTAATAAATAATGTCACTATAAATAATAATAGGATAAAAACAATTGTCTCATTTTTCCTCCACTCAAATGTTAGCTGACCTGAACCTGCTATCCCAGGCCTGTGGTAACTAATATGAGGCCAAAAAACAGAATCACTACAACTGACATTTTGAAGTGGAATCAATAACCTATTTTGAGGTACAACATTGATTTTGTTAATTAATTACAAACCTAAAACACTGACCAGCCTGACATTGACAACGCATTGCAAAAAGATCTAGTTGCATAAAACCTTTGGCCCAGAACTCTTTCCCCATATTCTGTCAACACCGAGGTTGCGTAATACTCCTCCCTATCACTGCAGCCATCCTGTGTCTCCGGACACAACCCATTGTCAGACTCTTCCCTCAGCAGCCATGACTGAATGGAGACACCCTCCCTAAAAAATGAACTGACACTCTTTATCTCCTCTCACCATGTTGGTCTTGCTCTATCGTATCCTGTCCTCGCTGGAGATGCAACACCTTCTTATCCAAGTCTCTCAACACACAAACAAATCATTCCCTCACACATGAGCAGTTGGGTCTTGTAACGGTGTGTAATACTACCTACATACATAAAATCACATGGCAGACATGCAGGGTATTGGGTGTATGCACAAAAACTGTTATAACCATATGTTTATATTTTTGTTTATACAGCTTTTATTGTTTAGTGGGCCAGACTAATAATGACATCTGTTTACTCATTGTAATTCAGACCAGCTGCAGAGGCCTATAAAGCTAATCAAACTCACTCACACACACACACACAGAGTAAAAATAGGGAGAGTGGGAGTGTGAGTGACATAGTGCTGTGGATTACCACATTAGTGGATGTTAAGATAGATGTTCAAAGGAGTTTCCCATGTGGCATTGGGTCTGAAAAAGTTGAAGGTTTATTGGTCTGAAAAGTATTTTCTTCACCCACTTGTCTGGAGGGTTTGTCTGTTTCTATTTTAATCTGTTCTATTTCATTTGTTTGCCATCTTTTCAGGTCAAGTTTAGAGGAGGGGTGGGGTGAAAAGAGCATTCAACTAATGTTTCATCCTCTAATTTATCATGTTTTCAGTCATTTGCAGTCTATTTCCTGACATACACTTTCAATGATTTGCTGTGTTTCTCAGTCTCTATTACTCACTCCCCCAGTCTGCTCTGCTCTAATTTCCCTTCAGCCAAAACCCCTTCATGTCCCTCCTTCTCAGGATCTGCACTCTTTTTTCCTCCCTTTCTTCATCTTTTCTCTTTCTTTTCTTTCTTTTCTTTTCTTTTCTTTTCTCTTCTCTTCTCTTCTCTTCTCTTCTTTTCTCTTCTCTTCTCTTCTCTTCTCTTCTCTTCTCTCATCACCCAAGGCTCATGTTCCTTAACTTTCCCCTAGCTGTCTGCTCTTGCGTACTCGTTCTTTGCTCACTGACACCCTGTTTAAAAAACAACCATTGAGGCAGCCAATAAGAAACAAACTGTACAATTGCCATCACAGCACAATTCCTTGCTTCCTCTCTCTTTCTCTCTCTGTTTCCCCCTTGCCCCTCCCCCCACAGTGTTTTCTCCCTCTCCAAAACTAACTTCAGAGGACAAACATCATGTGGTGCTGGTAAGAGAAGACACTGTTGTATGCTGACTGTGAGCCTCGGTTAGTTTTTTTTCTGTGTGTGAATGCCTGTGTTGGCAGCTAAAGGTGTTTGTGCATGCATGTGTATGAGTGTCTTATGTGGTTAACTTTAATAATTACATCTCTCAATCCATGCATACAACACATAGCTGCTAACATAAATGCATGAACACCACCCATGCATGGGAACCTGCTTCATATCCTGTGCCCTTTTTTCATCTAAACCATTTTTACAGTAGGAACTATACTGCCCTGCACACATCTCACAGCCTCCAATCATTATGGTGGCTGTGAGAGGAGGTTCTGGTTAAACAGCATACTAGCCTATGTGTGTGTGTGTGTGTGTGTGTGTGTGTGTGTGTGTGTGTGTGTGTGTGTGTTGGCAGTATGTGCGTTCATATAGCCGCATGTGTGTATGTAATATTGCTCAACTGACACAAAGGCAGAACTTCTTATATGTCTCCCAGCTGTGTAGACTTGGCTCATGTGTTGGCCATCCAGCTGCCTGGAATGCTTGATGTAAAATCCGACTGGAAAGCCCCGTTTAACCACATACACACTCCCAGTCTCTACTGGAGACAACCTCTGAGTAAGGCCTCACCCCAAAGGCAGAATGGATCAAATTCCACAGCTGATAGAAAAACACAGAGGAGTGGGATAGAGAGGAGGAACTGATGTCAACTGTATCAGACCATTGCCCCCTCTCCCTTCCCTCCAGCGCAAACACACACACACACTATCTGTTTTCTGCTCACAGAGTAGGAACTTTTAACAAAAGGAAACCAAAACTCAGGAAATGTTTGGCTCTTATGGGCAGTGTTGCTGTGGCTGATAACTGGGTGATGTTTCGGCGGTTGTCAAATACCAAGCTTCCTTCCAAGCTCTTGGTCTTTATGTGCTATGGCACATACAGTAACTGCAGTGGTTTTGTTCTGAAGGCAATGAGTGGTGGAGATATCTAATTCTGTATTTGAGCAAGCAAAGCATATTAGACCTTTCTAAATCAGAGACTGACTTGTGATGGGTTAGTGTATCACCAAAGAGAAGCTGATTAGAGCAGAATAAAGCTGACATAGCCAAAGAAAGATATAATGCAGCTGTTTAGAGACATAGAGTGAGGGAGTTTGAGATAATAATAAGATTCTTGCAATTTAACATTTTCCCTTCATTGACTGCATAATGACTACATATAGGCAGAACAATGCTTAGCTTTATTGTATTCAGGTTAAGGAAGTCTATGACAAGTAATATGTACTGCCATTTTTTCTAAAACATGAAATTTATTGTCAATCTGCAATCATGGCGTGATAGCTCTCAGAAATCATTTTGTGAGTCTACCAATTTTTAATTGTTAAATAACTAAATAAATAAATGAACTGTGGCTTTGAGCCAGGGGAGCCATGACTTTTATCAAACTTGTGCATCTTTTGTCTAGTCTGAAAAATAAACACACAAAGTTGTGTGTTTGTAGGTTCGGAAGGACAAAAGACAGCTCAGTGCACCTACTCTCAGATGCACTAAAAAGCCTCAACAGATTTTTTTTTAGTCTGATAAAAAAAAAAAAAAAAACAACAAAAAAAAAACAGTCTGTTAATTCAACCCCAAGCTGATGCAAACCTGTGCACACCCAAAACTAACTGAACCATTATACACCCTCTATCTGTCCACACACGTGGTCTGCACTGGGGACTGTTAGGTCGCACATCGCAACTTATAACAAGTAAGCGACTGTGTGTAATAACCCCCCACCCTAGGGCTCCTACCTTTGGAAGACAACTCTGGAATCAGGATCGGGTCTCTCGCCCGTCGAGGTCCGCTTTCTGTCCACACCTCTGCGCTGCTCTTTGTCCCCCCTTCAGTTTATTCTGGGCAGCTCTGGTCTCTCGCCTCTCCCCATTAAACTGCAAGGCACAAACACATGCGATCAGCTCTCGGCATTCCTCTGCATGAGGACTCGTAACTCAAACGTTTCAGCCCTCGCTCGGTCGCAGCCCGGACTCCAGCGTCCTCAGATTATCGGCTCCGTTTCTAAATGCGCGTGTTTATTGAACATCTGCCAGAACTGACAGAAGAAAAACACGCCCGACTGCTGTAGCCGAGAGACGCCAGGAGGAATGTAATTACACGAAGACTGCTGCATATTGCAAAAACCCAGCAGACGTGCTTTTGTTTGCGAGGCCCCCGCTATTGTGCCCTGGGATGTGTCTGGTTCGGCTGTGGTCCTGATGCGAGTTTTTTTTTTCCGTCGCTTTGTTGTTTCTGTCACACCTACAAGGAGGGAGCACATGGAGGAGGGGACCCCACTTTCTTTTGTCTGCCCGTTTTTACACAGCCGTCCTGGGAGACTCTCTTTTTTTCAATAACGAGTCGATACAGACCTATAATGAGTTTGTATCAGCTTGCATGCATTTGATCCTCATCACATCTGTCTGATCTCATCTGATCTCTATCGGCCCCTGTTTATTTTACTTGTTTACTATATTTAAAAAATAAAACGCACATCTTGAAATATAAAAAGTCACTTTGCCTTTCGTTGTACCGCGCCCTTGTTTGTAATCCAAGTCCGCTATCTCACCAAATTTCTCGCCCGAAGTTTGTCCTGAAGCCGCTGTCTCTGTCTCTCTCCTCCCCTTCCCTTCTTCTCCCGTTGTCTCTTCCAAGCGGTGGCAGAGCCCAGTTATGTTTCACTCCAGACCAGCCTTCACCCACAGTACGCCAGCTCAGTGACGACAGGCTCAGTCCCCTGGTGCCACACCCATCCATTCATAAAGTAGAGAGCGTGTCAGCCACGGGGCTGGACAGAGCGATGCTCCAGCTGGGACTGACTGTGATGGAGTTTTAGAGACTCATGCTTCTCCTGTGTGTCTCATATTCCTGTGTCTCAAGTGGAGAATGTGCAGCCATTATGGACTTTGGTAATAGAGACAAAGATGAAAAGTTATTTTTGTTTTTTTGTTTGTTTTTTTTTAGTTTCTATGAACGCCCGTGTTATTGGTTCGAAATGTGCGGTTCTCCCCTAGTCCTACAGTATATCCTGAATAGCAAACAGTTTGAATTTCACATGCAAAATTAGAGTTGGAAAACTGTTGGAAAAGTCTTTTATAAGCAATTGATCATTTTTAGGAAAAAATAAATGTGTTGGCTGGGGCAATAAGATGACTAACAAGAAATTTAAACATACCCCTTTAGGCTTCTGGCTACTATAAAAGCCAATTTTAACAATGCTCTGAAATTTCATTAACCAAACAAAGGATTGATTGTTATTGCTAGTACAATTACTAGCAACTACACTTGTTATGGCTAAAAGAATATCCACAATAACAGTATGCACAGTGTAAGGTGACACTTACTGCACTGTACTGTCATGTCAATACAGTTTAATGTATGTATTCACGGAGGCTGATGCTTAAACTGGCTCTACTGCTTGAGCAGGTCCCACTTGGTCAGGACTTCATAATACCCACCTGTTGGACCTGTCCATTTATACAAGGTTGCATAGCATTACACAATCACACAATGCATTTCTTAGCTAGAAAGCATTTACACCTTTATTTTTATCCTTAGATCTACACACCCAGTTAATTTTGAAACAATGTGGGTAGGTCACCGCCCTCAGGAAAGATGCAGCCTACACCCATTGTTCATCAATCAGCTGTCACGTGTGTGAGTCCTACCCGTCCTATTCAGATATTACATTAATTGTGCATCTTGACATTTTATGATTTCAAAGAAAGTGAACCACTAAACACCACAGCGTCTACTGTGGAACAAATTAGTCTGCTGACATGGTCCTCCTCACCCACACCAACTATCCTCATGTCCTCCTTCACTACATCCAAGAACCTCCTCTTTGGTCTTCCTCTAGGCCTCCTTCCTGGCAGCTCTAACCTCAGCATCCTTTTACCAATGTATTCACTGTCCCTCCTCTGAACATGTCCAAACCATCTCAATCTGGCTTCCCTGGCTTTTTCTCCAAAACATCTACCATGAGCTGTCCCTCTGATGTCCTCATTCCTGATCCTATCCATCCTTGTCACTCCCAGAGAGAACCTCAACATCTTCAGCTCTGCTACCTCCAGCTCTGCCTCCTGTCTTTTTCTCAGTGCCACTGTCTCTAAACCAGACAACATTGCTGGTCTCACCACTGTCTTGTCCAACTTTCCTTTCATTCTTGCTGACACTCTTTTGTCACACATCACACCTGACACTTTCCTCCACCCGTTCCAACCTGGTTGCACACGTCTCTTCACTTCTTTTCCACGCTCTCCGTTGTTCTGGACTGTTGACCCTAGGTACTTACAATCCTCCACCTTCTTCACCTCTACTCCCTGTAACCTCACCGTTCTACTTGAGTCCCTCTCATTTACACACATGTACTCTGTTTTACTGCGGCTAACCTTCATTCCTCTCCTTTCCAGAGCAAACCTCCACCTCTCTAGATTTTCCTCCACCTGCTCCCTGCTCTCACTATAGATGACAATGTCATCTGCAAACATCATGGTCCACAGAGATTCCTGTCTAACCTCATCTGTCAGCCTGTTCATCACCACAGCAAACAAGAAGGGGCTCAAAGCCGATCCTTGGTGCAGTCCCACCTCCACCTTGAACTCCTCTGTCACCCCTACAGCACACCTCACCACTGTCTTACAGCTCTCATACATGTCCTGCACCACTCAAACATACTTCTCTGCCACTCCAGACTTCCTCATACAAAACCACAGCTCCTCTCTCGGCACCCTGTCATACGCTTTTTACTAAACCTACAAAGACACAATGCAGCTCCTTCTGGCCTTTTCTGTACTTCTCCATTAGCATTCTCAAAGCAAATATTGCATCTGTGGTTCTCTTTCTTGGCATGAAACCATACTGCTGCTCACAAATGCTCATTTCTGACCTCAGCCTAGCCTCCACTACTCTTTCCCATAACTTCATTGTGTGACTCATCAGCTTTATTCCTCTGTAGTTTCCACAACTCTGCACGTCTCCTTGTTCTTAAAGATGGGCACCAGTACACTTCTCCCCCATTCCTCAGGCATCCTCTCACTCTCCAAGATCTTGTTAAGTAGCCCAGTCAAAAACTCACCTCTACCTTCACCTTACGCTGCATCTCCCTGTACTCCTGTCTGTTCTCTTCTGTTCTCTCAGTGTCCCACTTCTTCTTAGCTAACCTTTTCCTCTTAACACACTCCTGAACTTCCTCATTCCACCACCAAGTCTCCTTACCTGCTGTTCTCTTTCCAGATGACACACCAAGTCTACCTGTCTCCCTGATCACTTTAGCTGTAGCTGTCCAGTCATCTGGAAGAAACTCCTGACCTCACAGAGCCTGTTTCAGCTCCTCCCTGAAAGCCACACAACACTCTTCCTTTTTCAACTTCCACCACTTGGTCCTTTGCTCCGCCCTTGTCCACTTCATCTTCCTCACCACCAGAGTCATCCTACACACCACCATCCTATGCTGTCTGGCTACACTCTCCACAGCCACTACTTTACAGTCACTGATCTCTTTCAGGTTGAAACGTCTGCACAAGATGTAATCAACTTGTGTGCTTCTGCCGCCACTCTTATATGTCACCCTATGCTCCTCCCTTTTCTGTAAAAATGTGTTCACTACAGCCATTTCCATCCTTTTTGCGAAGTCTACCACCATCTGTCCTTCTGCATTCCTGTCCTGCATCCAAAACTTACCCATCACTTCCTCGTCACCTCTGTTTCCCTCACCAACATGTCCATTGAAGTCTGCCCCAATCACCACTCTCTCACCACTAGGGATACCCTGAATCACCTCATCCATCTCCCTCCAGAATTTCTCCTTCTCTTCTAACTCACATGCTACCTGTGGGGCATAACCACTGACAACATTCAACATCACAAGTGGCTTTATATATCATCATTCATAATTTGTAAGCACAGCTTAGGAGCAGACAGTGTGCAGAAATTTTGCTGTTGTTTGCATTTTCATGACTTTTCTGAGTCTTGGGAGATAATATCAAATGGATTAAACTTCCACTTAAAAACAAACAGGGGTGGGGATGGGACATAATGTACAAAATGATGCAAGAGGCAACAAAATAACACTCTAATTGAGTTTTCAGTGTTGACTTGTTTATTTGGGCTATCACAAAAACATTTCAGCATCAGCATTTCTATTTAAAAAATCCCATTCACTCTGGACAGATTTGAACTTGGCAAAAGCATAAATGTCAGGCCACTGAAGGTCCATGAGAGGCCCCCCTGTCTCTCACCAATTCTTTAAAACTCCTGCTCAGCCAAGCATCTGAAACAGCAATTGTCCCGTGAAGGGAATGGAGCAACCTGCCCAGGCTTGCTCCTATCTCAGTGTGCATGCAAGTCCTAGGCAACCGTTTTCAGGCTGTGGACAGCAGGCATGGGACTCATCACACGTACATGCAGTTCCATACACACCTATAGAGACGGGTGGTGGAACATCATTATGCTGTAGCCATAGCATGGATACCACTGGGATGAACTGCTAATATTAATGCTAAAATCCTGCCTCATGTCTATTCTACATATAAAGTTCTGTTGACCTACAATTAAGAAGGTCATATGACTCTGTGTTTGTGTGGCCCCCTTCTGCACAGTTCTGTGTTTTGGTTCGGCTTGTTGTCCCCTCCCTTCGTCATCCCATACACAGGTGTACCAGACCTTTATCTCAGTGTTTTGAGCAACACTTTTCTCTTGGCAGTGGCATCTGCTATAGCACTATTGATGTGGTCACATGGGCATAATATGGGCATAATAGAGGTGCCCACCCATCTCTCTGTCAGTCTTTTTCCTAAAGGAGAAAACTGCTGATCCCAGGGGTGTGAAAGGCCTATGTCAGCTAAATTTCCGCAAGTAAGCAGAGTTGGCCTATACATTGTGCCCACAAAACGGACAAGCGTACACCTACAAATACATGCACATTAACAAATAACATACAACTATACTACACAAACACAAAAAGGTGCTCAGATCAGTTTCACTCTGCAACTCTGTCCCTCCACTGTGGCATTTCAGGAGCCACAATGGCCTTTGACAACAGCCATCGAATGACCACAGTGACATCCAGCTTTGGGCGCTCATTGACCACAAAGGGCTTCTCTTTCCCCCTAGAGCCTCTGCTATTCTTGTTGCTGATCTCTCAGACAAAGCAGTGTTACAGAGGTTCCAATTGAGCCTGAACAATTGCTAACAAAGGAGGCACTGACTTAGTGGTTCCAGCCCTCTTGCCAGCTGTACCACATTCACAGCAGTGGGGTGGGCACATAAAGATTATCATATCTTGTGATATAGTTGTTTTGTGTAAACAATAATTTTATGGATTTAATAAGAGTCACAATGTCAGACTTAAGTTTGAGTTAATTCTGAGATTATTATATAAAATTCCACAAATCTAAACATTTTCATAATGTTTTAAACATTTTCTGAGAGGCGCATTAGCTGAAATAGAAAATGTTGCATATTTTTGACTTTTGCATTTCAATACATTTCAAAGGAAGATTCTAAGAGATGGTAGTAGACAGTTAAATTTTGAATCATTGTAGTATTCTCCTTTTTGCCATCTTTTCAATAGAGCAGTTCTTAGCTATTTTCCTTATTTGCAGTGACATGCATAAGTCAGTACCAGGTTTGTGTAGATTTTTTGTTTGTGGGTATGTTGTCTAGGCACATACACACAGTTTCTGCAAAAAAGCAAGGATTTGTGTAATTCTCTGTGATGACTGAAGGGCCAGGTGTCACTTTGTCAGTGTGGATAGAGATCAGAGAGAGGATGACAAATGCCCTACCATGAGTTAATCCCTCAGTCTTGCCATAGATCCGTCCACCCCGATCAAGGGCTGCCATCCAGATCTGGGCCAGGACCCACCCAGTTTTGGGCACCTGGCCTCCTTGGCCCACACTTTGGGCTGCTTGTGTCCCTCCCAGGCGTCATTTAGGTGCTATGAATAGACAGTGGCGTATGCTTAGTGCTGTCAGCTGGGCATTGGCACGTGTGGTTCATGTCAGCACGGCCGCAGAGCAATGCTCCCAATTGGCGTCACTGCGCCGACAGCGCATTTGGGTCGCCATGGAAACAGGGCAGAGCATGGCTACCTCTGCCCTAACATCCATTGGTTGTGTTTTCCATACTCTATCTTTCTCCCTCTCTCTCTCTCTCTCTCTCTCTCGCTCTCTCCCTCTCTCTATTTTTTCGTCTTTCTTTTTCTCATCTCTCTACTTTGCTTTTGTTTCTCTGTCTTGTTTACATGACTTATGACGCTCAGGAGGGAGCTGGGGGTTTGAGATTCTATCCAGAGGGATATTCATGAGCTGTCTTTGTCATTGTTGTTCTCGTTGCACTAATGAAAAATACAGGACACCCATGAACTGATCACATGTGTATGTATATTCATGCAGGGTCTGGGTCATTATAGTCTTCTTTGCTTAACGTGGAAATGTTTATGTGTATGTAAGTGTGTGTGTGCATCTGTGTGTGTGTGTGTGTGTGTGTGTAATGGTTTCCACACCGGTGAGTCAACGTCCAAAGGAGGAGCTTCTAAAGGTTTTTCAAGTACATGGGCAATGTCACGTCTCTTTTCTCTCACTTTCTCTCATAGCCAAACATTTCTCTCTTTTCCTTTTCCTCCATCTACACAGGCATGCAGTGTGGGAGAGACTGGCTGTATTGAAGGGGTGTGTGGGTCACTGCATTTTCATGGAGGTGTGTCAGCTTTCTCAGAACAAATGAACAGATTGCCGTGTTTGTACTTCTGCTCCATTTACAACTTTGTGTTTAATCACATATCATTTACTGTGTCCTGGCAGGCAGGCAGAGGGCCAGATGGATGACACGTACTAAGTTAATAAAAGAAAACTAAAGTTATTCACCAGCTGCATCCTTTACCCATTAGATTCTGAATCCCCTCAAAGTGTGTATATAACACAGTACCCTGATTTCAGCATTTGACTGCTTTAAAACAGTGGTAATCTTTCTCCTCTTCCTCCATCCTTTCCTGTTCTTTGTTACTGTAACTGAATATATTTGAGCATAAACATCTTTACCATGAATCCCCAGTGATTCAGAATTACAAATAATATTATTATTAGCCATAAAAGGATAGTTGACATAAAGCAAACAATAAGGTTATTTTTTGTAATAGGCAGATAAAGCAGAGCAGTTTAAGAGTGACCCACAGGCAAAGCTTTGACTTTTTCTTAGCCTTTGCCCATGTGTGAGAATACTAACACTTGATACAGTGATGCACACTTTTGAGAGGAGTCAGTCATGAAAAGGTTAAATGTGTGTCCTGTGTGTTCAGCAACAAAAAAACATTAATGAACTGCAACTAAGTCAGTGCCAGTCAGTTAAAGTTGAAACCACTCTGGCATTGGGTCATTGTCTCCATGAGATTATTAGTATGTGCGTGCATATAGAGTATGTACACACACATTTTAAACTGTAATGTGTGTGTAATTTTGTGGCATGTGGATTAATGCTAATTGACAAAACAGCTGGGGAATGTGTAGGGTTCAGATGGTTAGTGGGGTATCACTGTAACACAGTTTTATTAAGTTTGATTATTAAGTTTTATTCTTTATATTGATAATTTAATTCTAAATAAAAAAGAAACAAATGATACATCTTTACATTGCTATGTGCAACACAACCGAACTGTAGTTTCAAGTTTTGAATCCGAAATATTTGGAATGAATTCAGTGTTTGACATAGATACATTTTGTTTTTCCAAAATACTTTGTCCTTGTGATTGCACTTTCATAGACTGACCTTTGCTTAACTTGTTGGAACGAATGCTGCCTTGATTAATAAACTTTGAGTCAACGCCTTCCCCCCCAACCACCCACACCACCACCACACACATGCACACACACACAATTGCACACCAGAGCTGGACTGAAGACCCTCTGTTGAAACACAGCAGGTGTTATATTAACCTTCACTTTCTGTGGTGATACTGTTAGAGTAACATTAAACATCAACCAGTTTAACTTTTGTTTTACCTATGTTAAAAATAACCAAAGAAAGTAAATATTGTTCTAAAGTCACATGCTATTTTTTTTTTCCTGGACATTAATATTTAAAAATACTAAATGCACTCTTTTGTTGCCTGCTGAAACTACTGCCTCTTGACACTAAGATGATTTAAATGGCTATTTGTTTCACATCTGTTTTCCGTGGGTGCACTAGATAACCTCTGTATGACCTCTCTGCTGCTTAAGTGCCTGGGCTTTTTTTGTGCTGCCAATTAGGAATGGTGTGTGTACATGCTGAGATGCATACCAAGTTGGTCCACTCATAAAGCCTTCATTTCTCTCTTTCTTTTTTTTGCCTCATATATACACAAACACACACATGTACATGCAGGGAAATGAAGAACACACATACGCCAATGTTTGATGTGTATGTATTTTGAATTCAGGCTGTGCCCTGAAGACACCCATTCATCTCTTTCATATTAACCCTATTATCAGTCCCAGTGACAGAGCACAGTGATAAAGGTTGCCAGGATATTGCTGTTATTATTGTTATGAGTCTATTTTGAAACTCAATAACTCTCTCACCCACACTCCAGTAGTAATGAGAAGGGTGTTTATGTGTGAGAAAAACTGTGGCTGGGAATTAAAAGCAAACAATATTTTTGATCAGTTTCATGAAGCACCTATAAAATCTTTGAATGATGCATTCTATTCCTGAGTTAAATATACAATACAAAGAATGTCAAGTATGTATGAAATATATATCGCTACGATATTTCCTTTTCTAAAAGAAAGATTTTGTGTTAAGTAAATATCTGATTGTATTATCTTAACAAATATCCACCAAAGCTAAACATAAACTAAACCTATACATATTAAAAAAAAAAAAAACACAGACACACACTCTGATGCCAATTTTAGACAAGATTGACTTTATTTGGAAGACTGTCTGGAAAATGAATCCATCATCATTTCAATGGTGCCATCTGCACATATGGCCACATACACACATAGGCACAAACCAACACTAACGCACACACTCCAACGTCAGCACATCAACGTCAGACAATCAAAACAGTGCCCAGTGCTAGGCAACCATGCCATCCCAGTGCAGATGGCAGAGTCTGATCATGTTTATTTTACTCTAATTTAATGCACTTAAGTCACATTGCCTACCCATGCCTTCTAAATTATGTTACTGGGGATATGCAAGTCGTGTGTGGGTGTGTTTGAGGAGAGGTCAGGACAGACCTTCTAATTGCCATTGTGTAATGGACTTTCCAAAACAGTCAGCATCCATTTAACCTTGTATTCAGGTCCTGTTCTTCACTAATTTAAATGGCAAAAAGTCAGATAAAATAATTAATCTTGGAGTTGAGGATGGTGTATTGAGATTCAAAGCTGACCTGTTTAACCTTGCCAGACAGCAGTAATGTATTTCTCCTCACCTCCAATGCCCACTTTGGAGAAGAATATGTCACCACTGGCATCCACTGGTGGGACAGTGCTATGCTTCCACATCTGCCTTTGCTGCTCTTCTCAGTTTACAGCTTCCCCTAGTTCTTATCTGATGATGAGCTAATGGCTTACTGTTTGGAAGTCAATCATTACTGTAAGTTCCAATTTCACCCCCACATCAGAAACCCACATGGGTAGGAAGGGTGGATTGTCCTGGCATGACATTCGTGGGTGTGGTTTTCCATTTCACAGTCTAATGATACACAGAAGCTGTGGCTGCGGGAGTGGATGAGTTGGCTTGGTGAAGCTATAATCTATAATTGGTTGTAGCATAAAACCGGTCTACCCCACTACAGCGCTATCCACCCTTGTTTTTGGGTGGTGCATGCTTTCTGATATTATGGGTTGTCCAAGTTGTCAGACTACTTCAGCCTAATGATCATAATCACCATTATGAAACTAAGATAAAACAGTACACAAAATGTTTAAACACTACCTCTCATGGTCAATCTGCTGTTAGTATTTCTGCGTATTTTGTTGCATGACCATGTCAGTTACATTAAGTAACTGAAATAAAAAATCTAAATAAAAGTGTAACCAATTTAATAAAGCCAGGACAAACTACTCCATCCATCCATCCATCCATCCATTTTCTATACCCACTTATTCCTTTTTAGGGCAACAGGGATCTGCTGGAGCCTATCCCAGCTCTCTTTGGGTGAAAGGCAGGGGTACACCCTGGACAGGTCACCAGTCCATCACAGGGCCACATAGAGACAAACAACCTCACACACTCACACTCACTCCTATGGGCAATTTAGAGTCACCAATCAACCTGACATACATGTTTTTGGACTGTGGGAGGAAACCAGAGTACCTGGAGAAAACCAGACATGCAAACTCCACACAGAGAGGCCGGGTTGCAAACCCACAACCTACTTGCTGTGAGGCAACAGTGCAACCATTCAGCCACTATGCTGCCCCCAAACTACTCCAAATGCTCTAATTTCAAAATAGATTTCAGATTAGTGTCTTTCCAGGTCATTACAGTAAGCAAAGTTTAATTCATTCGTCAATGCATAGTCCTAGATATCACTCTGAAAAATGTTGATACCAGCACCCACTCACTACATGTGAGTTGCAGTCAACATAATTTCCCAAATCTGTCAGTGTTTAGTGGTGTCTTGGGAAAAGGCCAATTTAAAAGAAATGGCACAACCACGATTTCAAAAAGCTATCATCAATATTTTCTAAAAGCAAGTTATAATATGAAAATACTAGAGGTTGTGAAAGGTTTGTCTATTACAACTTTTGCGATGAAACTTCAGATTTATGTCCTAACTAAACCAACAGGTTTCAGAGTTCAGTTAAAAAAGTTTTAGATCATTGTTTGCAGTTTTGAGTCATTCTCATTGCTCACATAGTGTTGTTTTTGGCAGCGGCACCTCATTCCAATGAAAACAGTAAAATAATAAAAACAACTCACTGTACACTCCTTTCTCAGCACCATATTGCAGATAGATAAGGTTAGTGACTAGCTTCCTATTGCAAACGTGTTGTGCTGTATAGTTCGTCTACAGATTAGCAACAGACTAGCTTTAGTCCAACACACCAAAACTCCACCAATCCTACTCCCTACCAAATTGATCATACTGTTGACATTGCTGTAGCCTCACTGTGTGAAATGCTTGATACTGTGGCCCCTCTGAAAAAGAAGTTAGTGATTCAGAGGAGATTAGCTCCATGGTACAGTTTACATATTCGTACCTTAAAGCAGGCATCACGAAGGCTGGAAAGGAAGTGGAGTTCCACAAATTTAGAGGGAATTTTATCTAGCCTGGAAAAACAGTCTATTAACATATAAAAAAGCTCTCCAGACAAGACTGCAGTTCTTTCACGTTCATGATGAACCTTCCACACACACAAAAGTTAGTTATGGAGTTCCACAAGGTTCTGTGCTAGGACCGATTCTGTTCACCTTGTACATGCTTCCTTTAGGCAATGTTATTAGGAAGCACTCTATTAATTACCACTGATATGCAGATGACACTCAGCTGTATCTATCTATGAAACCTGTTAACACAAACCAGTTAACCAGACTTCAGGCGTGTCTAACTGACATAAAGGCCTGGATGACCAGTAACTTTCTACTTTTAAATTCAGAGGAAACAGAAGTTATTGTATTTGGACCTAAAAACCGCAGAAATAGCTTTTCTAAAATTATAGCTACTTTAGATGGCATAGCCCTGGCCTCCAGCACTACTGTGAAAAACCTTGGAGTTAGTTTGTAGATTCTCAGTTGTCCAGGGAAAGTTATCTAGAGGTTGAGTCATGGCAACTGGACTTTCAGTTCTTTCAAGATGGCAACTGAAAGTCCAGTTGCCATGACTCAACCTCTAGAAAACCTTGGATTTATTTTTGACCAGGACATGTCCTTTAACTCACACATAAAACAAATCTCTAGAACTGCCTTTTTTCACTTGCGCAACATTGCCAAAATTTAACATCCTGTCTCAAAATGATGCAGAAAGCAGAGTTTCCCAGAGTTTCCAAAAGTAGAATGGGAGGCAGAGCCTTTAGCTATCAAGCTCCTCTCCTGTGGAACCAGCTCCCAGTCTGGGTTCAAGAGGCAGATACTCACTGTACTTTTAAGGCTAGACTTAAAACTTTCCTTTTTGACAAAGCGTATAGTTGGGGCTGGCTTCAGGTAACCATCCCTTAGTTATGCTGCTATGGGCCTAGACTTCCCGAGCACCATCGGTGCACTGAGCTCCCCTACCCTAACCCCGCTCTCTCCCTCTCTCTCTGTCTTCTCTCCCTGTACCTTCTGCAGGTGTCCCTGGTCCTGGATCTGTATATTGCTGATGTGCAGTTACTGGCCCCACCAACCTGCAGTGTCTATTTGTTGTTTATTGTTGCTGTACTTTTCTCTCTCCTCTATCCACTCACCCCAACCGGTCGAGGCAGATGTTCACCCAAACTGAGCCTGGTTCTGCTGGAGGTTCTTTCTTCCATTAAAGGGAGTTTTTCCTCTCCACTGTCGCCAAGTGCTTGCTCATAAGGGATTTGTTGGGTTTTTTTGTAAATTGCCTTGAGATGATTTGTATTGTGATTTGGCACTATACAAATAAAATTTAATTGAATTGAACTGAATTGAATAGCAGGTGAACACCAGTTATTCCCATAAGATGTTGGAAGAGACCAAAAACAGAGCTAAAAGAGAATAGAAATTGAACTCACATTTGGCAGGTGGACAGAAACGTTTCAATTTAATTCTAATGTTGCCGCATAAATACTGGCTGTAAGTAACAGTTTACCATCAAACTTAAAAAGTGATGATACATCAGTTTTATGTTCATGTGATTGTATGTTATATGCTTAAATCAAATTCAAAAATACAGTATCTTATACACAAGATATAAACAACCCTAAGGGTCTGATAAACATTCAGAGCCAGTAATACAAATCACATTGTATTTTCTGATCATTTTGCAACTTGATCTTGTTTGTGCCTCAGTGTTTGTCTGGTTATTTGCTATATTTGCTACTTCACATGCCTCTTTGTCAGTCAGCAGTGGCATTTTTTCAGTAGTGCCTCTTCATTCCCATTTCAGTGTATTTAAAAGATCTAATTATACTGAATGTCTATAAGACCTGGTTTCCTGTTGTGTTGTCAGAGAGCTGGTCTGTCTGTGGCACAGGCTGGGCTTGAGGTTCTCCATCCCCCCCGGTGAGGCTCTATCCCAGCAGGCTTAGCAACACAGGCCAAGGCAGCTGCCACAAGGCTCGATGTGCATGGAATAAATTGCTCTTTCTCTGTCAGAACAAAGAAGAAACACACTGACAAAGATATTGATGCTGTTGTTGTACTCACAGAAACACAAATACAGATAAAGACCCATACCACACCCACAAACATATGAGGTCTTGGCTGAAAGATAAGCATGTACTGGCACAAGCCATTTGACAAACCCAAGCTTGGTCAATACCTATGTACAGTTTGGCTTGTGCACTGAACAAACTTGTCTCGTCGGTTGTTTGCTTTTATGAATAACAACGTGAGAATTTGACATATGAATTAATAGTTCAGCACCTGAATAAAAGGAGGGTGCCTTAATCAGCCCATGAAGTCTTCTCTGTGGCAATAACTCATAATAAGTGACATGCCAGACCACTATGGGTCTTTCATTGGAGTTCTTGCAGAATTTATTTTTATTTTGATACTGTCATTAAATAAGAGATCTCAAAGTGTCTACCAGTAAATGTGAGTAGGAGAGTGTTGCTTTAATTCCATTATTACTTGACGCACATGCACGTACACCCATGAATACACAGTGCACATAGATTTGCATCCTTATCTGAAAACAGTTCATGTTGAGGTCTGATCTCCCCAACACTGTGTGTTCAGCTGTGTGTAACACCTAAGAGCTATTGACAATGGCAAGTGTTTTAGCAGTACACAGCATGAGTTGGCCCAGGGCTGTACAGAACTAGAGCATTCACACAGTACTATTGGCCGAGTTAACAAGGAATACATGTTTATTTCCATATTTAAAAAAAAAAAAAGTAAAGTCATACCCTTAGCCCTTTCCTTGACAAACTCTTACTCATCCCTGCATCTCCACTGCCTTTTCAGTCCTTTGTTTTTTTCATGTATCACATTTGACCAACCTTTGCCTCCGACTGTACTGTTATGTAATCTCAGTGTCTGTGTCATTTGGGACTTCATATTGACAGCTTTGTCCTCCACTGTCCCTCTCCAATCAGTGTAGTTGGCCACCCTCACCCCAGGCAACTGAGAGGCACGGCATAACAGGACATACTGAAAATTCCTCATTCCATAAACACAGCATGTGTGTTCAAGTCATTGAAGTACATGTTTATACTTTACATTTGACCCAGCCATCAGCATTAACATGACTGTCACTTGTTACCTACCAAATTTAAGTTACATAACCTGCCATGTGTGTGGATTCAAAACAAGCATGTCAGTTGATGTTATGTGACCAGTGCTGACTGCAAACCAGAAAAGACTAGAACTCAGGGATTTACGCTTAGCCTTAGACTGACAAACAGCACACAATTCCTCGCTGACCTGAATCTTCTTATCTTGTCAAGATAAGAGGTTTGGGATTACAGTGATACCTGGTTGCCTGACCTGATTAAAAAAATATATATATATGACCTGTGATAAACAACAGTGTTCAGTAAAGCAATTAGTAAAGCTCATCACAACAGGCCCTATAAAACTACATCACTGTTATATTTAATATTTTGTCTTGTGTTGGTATGGCACAATCCAGCGTCCTCCCACAGTCCGAGTACATGCTTAGGTCAATTGGCAACTCTAAACAGCCCATAGGTGCGAACTTGAGTGTTTGTCTGTCTCTACACGTCAGCCCTGAGATAGACTGGTGATCTGTCCAGGGTGTATCCTGCCTCTCCCCCCATGACCCTCCATGTAGCAGGATAAGCGGCAGATAATGGATGGATGGTATGGCATATTAATGCTGAACCACTGCTTAGGGATAGTACGGGTGCATTTGTTTTTAATAACGGATGTTTTAGTTCTTCATGTCTTTTTCTAGGAAACAGAAAGACGTTCTCCCTGTTTTTGCACTAAGGTACTCATCAAATTAAAATGTAGATGATAATAATTATATTACATAAAAAATATAATAAAATCTAAATAAATAAAGACCTTAATATAACCATATACTGCAAGTCAAATTTTTTAACTGGTAGTACACTGATGTATGCTAGATCGACATGGCAAGAGGAAATGATGCATTTGACACAATCTAAGAAAGTATGCGCCACAATGGAAAGAATAGATTTATGGCCTCTATTTATGGATTGCACCCATGTTTACAAAGTAATATGAGCAGCCTCTGTCCCATAGTCTGCATGAACTACCCTGTAACGATGCAACATTTTTTGAATACTGTCTTCAGTTTTTAACCCTTTAGGCAACTCCACCTTGCCTTTTAATGAACTATGCACTACAGTTATTGTCCTTCTCAAAATAATTAACACACAGCCCCACCTACTGGTGTATTCATAAAGTGCAAAATTAAAACTCAGAAACAAAGGTTTTCCATATAACAAAAATGTTTACTGGTACAGCTATTTGAAACAATGATAAAAAATAACATAATATATTTTTTTTAAAGCTGAATTAACAAACATATAAACATTTTTACTTTACTCCTTTACGTTTCCATTATTTTGTCCCTTGCCAATCTCCTCATGTTTGTGAACACAGAGAAAGAAATGTTTCTCCTAAAAATAAGGTCATGTTAAATATCTTGACACTGCAGAATCTCAACCTGATCTATTTTTACTCTGCTATTCTGTGGGTGATACTATCTTTTCCAGAAACACTCCAATAAACCAAATTCACATACATACATTTAGCCTTAAGGATGGCAAAGTCCTACGACTGTGTGTAGCGGATAATCTCACTCAGATCATAGCCTGTCACTGCAAAGGCATAACCATCACCATCACAGAACTTGGCACCACAGATTTGGGTGTCCGTCACACACTCGTTGTGCAAATGGGCAACCTAAGAGTAAATGAGAAAAACACACGGCCAGGGTTTTATTGTTAGTAACAGAAAAAAGTACCTGATATATGTTAAACCAGTAGGAAAACATCACTAATTGTGCCTGGATTCTGGACCAGTTACCTCCACACTGTTGGTCTCTGGGTTCACAGTTAGGTGCCACACTCTGACAAGTGAGTCCTCAGCAGCAGACAGAAGCTAAAGCACACAAGCAGTCTTTGACTAGGCAATCTTTGAATCTCTTATTGTTAGCTGTGTTTGCCACTTTAAACTATAAATTTTAACATAATAAAATGTGTTGTTATTTATTTCTTAGCTGCTTGGTTTATACTGTACAACTCACCAGTCCTGAAAAAGGAGCAATGTCCAGTGAGTATATCCAGCGAGCATGGGCGTTGACCTCAGCATGAAGAATTCCTGTCACTGCCTCATAGACACGAATCTGGCCTGTGCCATACCCTGCCACCACTGTACCTTTCCACAGCTTGACAGATGAACAGCTCATGCTGAAAGCAGTGAGGGAAGAAAGGGAAAAGATAATGGACATTAGATTAGAGTGAGGAGAGGATATGAGGAAAGGAACATAGAGTAGACAAGAATAACAATGCATGGAGAGAGATAGAGAGGAAAATAATAGTGGAAAGACTTAAGATTAGTGTTGTTGGAATTTAACCAAAGTTTACACTATCACTGAACCACTTTGTTTTAGATCAGTTTTACACTTTACACCAAAAATTACTAAATTCTAACAGAATCCACTTCTTACTCAAAGCCAGGGATCTTGTTGAGCAGTTGAAATTCCTCCCCAGACTTCCACACACACAAGTTTCCGCCGTCATCTGCACTGACAAGATCAGCTATGCACTCCTGAGGGTGGGGAGACAGCAACAAAGTAGATGGGATTATGTATTTGATAGAAGGGCTGTAATTCCTACGACTATTATATAAAGTAGTCATTTATTTAAGGAGTGTGTCATTCATGGAAAAGTTAAAGCTACCCTGTATCAACAAAGGTTTATCTTGAGAGACCACAGAAAATGCACAGCCTGAAAAAGCACACATGTACCTGGCTGCCAGAGCACTCTGAAGCTATGTCAGTGATAGACTCCTTGTGCTCCTCCAGGACCTCAGAGAGGGTTATATTACTGCCTTTACTGGGAACATCAAATACCAGAATTGCACCAGATGAAACACCTACACAGAGAGAGACAGGCTCAAACAGACTGATTTGTGCCATGTATTTGGGATATATGTAGCAAAAGTAACTTCACCCAGTACTTACCCACACATACATAATTCTCCCACACTGCTGATATTCCTCGAGCAAACATGGCCTGAGCTGGGACATAAATAAGTTCCGTGAGTGCAGTTGATTAGGTATGAAACTCTTGATGAATACTTTTTTCCCACAGACTATTGTGTGGTTGCATAAATATGCATGTATAACCAGTGTAAAATCCTCAAGCAAAGTCAGCAGTATCCAAGTAAACATGACATAGCAGGAAAATGTGTACAATGTCTTCGGTATTCATGATTGTGTAGGTATAATAATATAGGTGTAAATGCCTGTAAATGGTTTATTTGATATTTTTAATTATATTTGTGTTATGAAGGTGGTTTAACTGCACTGACGGGAACAACAAATCACTCTTGTCATTTTTATTATATTATATAAAACTCTATTATATCTTATTGTGCTGCATAAATGTGTTCATTGCAAAGTTTCCATGCAACTAACTGAGAGCATCGACATGTGGAGCAAATTCACAGTGTACATGGAAGGTTACCTGTAGGTGTTTCTGGGGTATCCAGTGCATGCCAGTACACCATAATAGAGCCATCAGATTCATACATCTAAAAGAATGATTTTAACATGAAAATAAACAGCTGTATGAGCATGCACTTGAATTCTTTTATTAAGCTTTCAAATTGAAAAAATATTTAGTGACACAGTCTGGACTTATGCACCATCAAAATATACACAACTGACACACGCAGAAACTGACCTGGATGCCTTTCTGCGAGGTCACCACCAGCAGATCACGAGAGGGCAGAACACAAAATGCAGCCTGTTAAAAGAGATCAAAGGATAAAATTAGACAAACAAGCTGATATTAAAATTCACCATTTGAAATTTTTCAGTAGCCTCTTAAAGAATGTAATTTTTAGCAAAATTCTGCATCATGTTAGCTGCCCTTTGAATATACAGTCCCCCAATTTTAGGAAATCACAGGGTAGTAATTCAAAACATATTAACAAGGCAAGCTAAGTCTTTATGGCCAGTCTTTTCACTCTACAGGTGAGACATGGCTAAGCGTGACCTGTGCCTGCACAGGCAACAGAATAATAAATACAGTGTCCTTTAAGAGGCAAATTCATTGTGTTGAAAATCAGAGTCGACAAAACATAAATGATCCACAATCCACATGCATTTTATATGCATGATTTAGAAAGAATATATAAAGTAACATTTATTTGTTGTTTTTTTCACAGGTGGCAGGCACCAGAGTCCTGAGGCAGCTCACTAATACCCTGTCCCACCTGCTCTCACTGTGAAATGGCTATTTGCAGACGCTATCCTCTTTCCTGACCTGCATGATGAGCGATGTGCTTGTGGCGACATTGGGTTCCTTGGACTGCAGCTGGCGGTGGGAGTAGTTCAGGCCGTCCCAGGACGCGCTGACCATGTTGACCACGTTAGCATGGACCACCGTGAAGTAGGTGAGGCGCCGCGGGGCGATGCGCAGCACGCTGAGGTTGTTATGCAGCGCCGAGGCGCTGTTTTTGATCTGGATGCTCTTTTCTTTGTGATACATCGAACAGATTTCCCCTTCTCTTCTCTCAAACAGCGCAGTTTGGTAAAATGGCAGCGGGTTATCTGCAGTCAGTCTAAAAGAAGAAAACCCAAGTCGCCATAATCAGAGAAGGGTTGACTGGGTTAACGTTGGTTCGCACTCTTTTTAAAAACACCGTTATTTCAGCGCGACGCTAAACACTTGGACATTAGCAACAAGCTAAGCGTGTTAACGAGAAGCCAACTGCAATAACACCGCTTCAGTAAACGAGAATGCCGTTACTTGTCTGAAACACTTTGCACATCCTCTTGCCTCAGATCACACAACAACTGGTTCTGCCAATTAAATTTAAACCTTAAACCTTGCTAGCTATTGTTAGCACCAGGATTAACTACCTCCGCGTCCTCCGCAGCCATAGAGACCACGCCACCTCTACGTACTACGTCATCCTTGCGTGCTCGGTTGCTGAGCAACACGCAAGATTATACGGAGGCAGAGAATACGAAGTGGAGTTTGAGGTAAGGTTTCAAACAAACTTAAGATCACAATAACCATGATTATTAATAAAAATGAACCTATAAACAGCCGCGTTGCGCTCTAATGGTGATATATATATGCAATTCTAACTCTGTAAAACAATGAAATGGCATGTGTATGCTTTCACTTAGCTGAAGTGGAACTCCAACAGTAGCTAGTTAGTAGCGTTACTGCGTATTTTTCTTTTTTGCTCTTGTCTGTAGTTATATGATGATAAGACAGGTGATTTCCAGGGAAACAAACACTGGGCATGATCGTTTTAAACCAAAATTCTCATGAAACGAAAACAGTGTCAACTTTGATCACATCCACTAGAGTGTGCTACTGCTCACTATACAACATTTCACACATCCCTTGTTACGCATCGTTTATTTATTTATTTTACCCACCTAACTATATCAAACATCTTTGGTTTGTGATCCTGTCGTGCATTTTTGATATTGACTGAATGTGTTTTATATTGCAGATAAGCCCCTGAGCAAAGATGTCCCGGTCTGCAGCCAAGTCTCGGGGTGGCAAGCAGAAAGTTTTGTTGCCTGCCCAGATAACCACACCTCCAGTGCAGGACGATGAAGTGAAAGATATTATCCCTGGTCACTTGACGCAGGCCCAGTGGAAGGACATGTTAATCCAGGAGGATGCAGACGAGATAGTGGGGGAGATCATGAATGAACTGTTAAGCAAGGTCATGGAAGGCTGTTTTAAGGTGTACATTGCAAAACAGGTAAAACTGAAAAGACATGTATGCTTTTTATTATGATTATCTTCTTACTTTCTGCCATTCACAGAGATATTAAAATTATTTAGTTCCTTTTCATCCACACATGATACATGTACATACATTATAACAATCATAATGCTGCCTGTCTTTGCCCTTAAGCTTCCGCCTTTCTCTGCATCCTGGGCCAAAAGCTACCTCACACAGATTCTAGAGCAGCAAATCCTATGCCGAGACGAAGGAGATGAACCAGAGGAAGTATCTAAAACAGAAGACTCAGAGCCTATGCCAACAGTTATAGATTCCTGGGCTCAAGGATGTATCCCTATTGTCAGTGCTACCCTTCAACCCCATCCTAATTCCCAACAGGTGCTTTTGATAAGTCTCTTCTGCAAGTGTTTTCAATTTCAACCAGCAGGTCATCTGTATGGCTAAAGTTTATTTATCAATAAATATTTACAATCTATTTCTCTATATTCAGGTCCTGCTACAGACAGAGCCAAGGGTCAACCAGCAATGTAATGTTATCATCGAAACCAACAGCTCTTCAGGGCAACTTGAGAAGGAAACAAGTCCCAAGATTCCTTTCACTGACAACCACTGTAAAATGCTTAGTCCTCGCCCCCCACCAAAAACTGATAAAAAGAAAAAGCAGCAGATCAGTTTGCCTCCCAAGCCTATTCCCGGCAAATTCCTGCCAGCTCTGTCCTGTTCAGCACAAAACAAGGATGTAGAGTTAGAGGGTAAAAATAAGGCACAGTCTGTTTATAACCATATGACTGGACCATTTTATCAGCATAAGAACTACCAACACATACCAAAACTTAACCCTTCCTGCCTACCACGCCACTTTGTTATTCCTCAGTATGAGATTTTGGACAACAGCTCCACAAAACCAAAAAAACTAAGTGGACTATCCAAACCAGAACCAAAATATAAAAAGCCGCAAAATGAGTGGTCGACAGCATCAGTGAGGTCACTGACCAGCTTCAAGGATCAGCCAGCAAAGTTTCAGAAACCAAATGAGCCAGATATTGTTCTGAAAAAAATGTCCCCCTCACCACATAGAAAGGTAGGGATGGTGTCTTCTGGGTCTCTAAGGCTGGACACAATGGTTTTGGCCAAGGGTGTTTCTCTTTTGGATCCCCAGGTTGCTGAAATGAACCCTCTTAAATTTAATCCCCCTGTCTTGTCTGCCAAGCTGAGGCCAATACGAAGTGATGGACTTGTGCCTCTGTTTTCAATTGATAAGCTCACCACAGGACCACCTCCTCAGGTCACTCCTGTGTTTTCATCCAAGGAGAGCTGATTATACAATATTGTGATAATACATTTCTATTGCTGGATTTAGAGTAGATTGAGCTCTATGTTTATGAAAAATCATATATATATATAAAACATATCTCCACTGTTATTTATCTAAGTTGTTAAAGATAATTTCACATTTTGAAAAGATTCAACTCATTTTTTCCCCCTATGATTTTCTGAGCTACAACTGTCACGCAGTCCAATAGTAAAACACTGTACACATATAAAAAAGTAGTACCTGATAGCCCATGAATACAATATATACATTCATATCACCCATTGTATATATAGCATATATTTATTTATGGCAATTACAACCTGATTACAACAACTACATTTTGACAAAAAGTGAACATTATCACCTTCATGGAAGTAGGATTTCATGCAGAAATGTTGACACTGTAAACTTAGTTACAGTGATGGAAAGTAACTAAGTCAGAAAGTAACTAAGTACTCAAGTACTGTACATGAAGGTATCTGTACTTTACATGAGTATTTACTTTTTGACATGACTACATTTCATAGAATAGAGTATTATTTGGTATTTTGGCTATTCTTTTGCTGAAGTAATCGCAGTACTTCATCCATCACTGCTTACTTTGTTGTATCTAATACAGTAGCAACATATTTGCACAAGATGGGCACCAAGAGTACTCTGCACCTGCTGCAAACATCTGATCTGCCTTAGACCTGTAGAGAGTTGAATAAAATTGCAATAGAACAGATGAATATAACATTTATTTTGGAATATTTCACTTGGTTTTGACACAAGTATATTAAGTGTTTACACAGGTTTTACTTGCTGAAGTCATGAAAATGAAAATTTAAGGACCATACCTGGCACATCACTCCATAGAGGAAACTGCTAACGCAACCTATCTTGTTGAAGTCGAGAAAAGCCTCAGCAAACGTGCCGAGCCAATCACTATTCACTTCCGCTGATTCTAGACCAATCAGACAAATATTTTCCTGGTAGCATGTTTGACTACCCCTTCGCACATGTGAGAACGTAATGAAGGGGAAGCGGTGTTAATTCAAAGTTAAGAGAACTAACATTTAAAATCACATTTGAGACAGATCAGACATGGAGAAGCAGCAGACCTCTGTAGAGGACCCGGCAGAGGTAAGACTCCACACATTTGTCACGATGTTAGCTCAGATTTGTTAACTATCGCTTAACACACGGGGCTGTTTTCTTTATGTTACGCTAATGGTATTGATTTCTTACTGGTGTTATATACATATATAAAGTTGACCGAACCTGCATTGCTGCCGCTAGATGTGTTGTGTTATGTTTTACAGATGGTTCCCTCAGACGCCTCTCATGATGAGCCAGAGAGTGAAGCTCCCATTAAAGCCAAAAGGAGCAAACCTGAGGAGGTGACCTACCACCCGGTGAAACTGTCCCGAAGCGACCTGTACAGACCTCCCACTGCCGAGGAGCTAAACCAGCTGAAAGAGGCAGAAAGCTTGTTTCACTGTAGCCTGCTCAAAATGCAGGTCAGACCCTCGACTTACTCACGTGAACATGAAAGAATAAGGGAAAGTAATTGGGGGGGGGGGGCGTCCAACTCGTTACCCCATGTAAACAATAACCACACATTCCTAATAAACCTCTGTGATCTCCCATAACAGATGGAAGAGCTGTTAAAGGAGGTTGTCCTGAGCGACCGTAAGAAACAGCAAATAGATGCCTTTGTTCGGACAGTCACCAAGCTGCTCCAGGCTGTGCCAGATTCACCAAAGGTGGAGGTATGTGCCATCTGAACTGTGAGAAAAGCTTCATGATTAAACCAGAGGTTCAATTTCATTCATTCATTCATGCCCTCCATTCTCTGTGTGTTTAGATGGGTGACCTGTCATGGCTGTCTGGTGCGGTTAAGGTCCCTTTTCTCCTGGTTCCCAAAACAACAAAGGGAAATTTCCACATGGCACCTCCTGCTTCTGTTGATCTGATTGGCAGCTACCCTCTGGGCACCTGCACCAAACCACGCATCACAGTGGACCTGGCTGTCACAATCCCAGCTGTAAGTCACCTGCCCCTGTTGTTTTTTTTTTCTCCATTGCAGAGCATCATACACAGCTATAGTATACTCGGTGCCGCTTTTGGGCCAAACAGTTTTAGGGAATTAGTTGTAGGAACTAGCCCACTGATGAAGGGACTGCCAGTAGGAACACTGAAGTAACATAATCCTGCTGATGGTTGCTGTAGCCCTCTCAACATTAGCAAAATTAAGTTTCTCTTTGATCCATAAAGATGTCTGAATTCACTCCATCACGTAGGCTCAGTAAAGCTCTGAATCCAGCCTATTAGTCTGTGTTTTTTCTCCACTGAAAGCTGTTTACACTACTAAAATTAACTTTTAAAGATGCCAGTTGTTGTTGCTGCTTTACCTTAAGTTAGTATTTTACAAATCAACATAAATGTATGTCGTTTGTTTAGTAGCTAAAAAAGTTCCCCAAACCAGCTTTCTGAGAACTATTAGTTTAGTTTCTGCAGTGAGGTGATACAAAAAGGGGAACTTCCTCCAATAGTTCTAAGAACTATGGAAAAGACTGTTGTTTTATGTCTGTTCATCTTTCTGCTGTTAGGATGTCCTACACCCAAAGGATGCCATCAACCAGCGGTATCCGAGGAAGAGGGCTCTGTACCTGGCAGGCCTGGCCCAACATCTCACATCCTCCTCTGAGATTGGACCCCTGCGTTATTCCTGTCTCCATGGAAACCGACTCCGACCCATCCTGTTACTCACGCCTCCAGGTAAAACATTGTAACCTTCAATAACGTTTTATTTAGTTTTCATTGTATGGGTTTTGGCAGTTACTCATTTTCTTTTTGTATGAGCCCATTTACCTTATATATATTACACTGTATATTACATTTGAAATGTTATTGGGTTGTGATTGTGAGACAAGATGTGTTGTTGCATCCTAACTTACAGGTAAAGACTCGTCCAGCTTCACTATACGTGTTCATGCCTGTCCACCTCCTGGGTTCTTCAAGCCCAGTCGCTTTCACCCCCAGAGGAATAATATCCGGACAGAGTGGTACACTGGGCTGCAGACCTCCCAGTCTGGTAAACTTGTTCATTTATATGAGAATGTGTAGTTCAATTCAGATATGAAATTTTTTAGTAAGACCAATTTCTATTTTTTTTTTTTTTTTTTTTTTTTTTTAATTTTGTTACAGAAACCAGTGAACCTCCCACTCCACATTACAATAGCTCTGTTCTGGGAGATTTACTTCCCAGAGCTCACCTCCAGTTTCTTTCTGCTGTTGGGTCCCAGTGCTCGGCGTTTGTTGATGGGGTGACTCTACTGAAAGTCTGGCTTCGTCAAAGAGAGCTTGACCAGGTTAGGGGGCTTGCAATGGCTCTTTCTGGTTTAACAAAGCATCTTCCCTTTTGTTTTTTGGGGGGGGGGGTTTGTATTTATTTATTAGACTTCGGACAGCGTTTATCTCACTTTTTCTCTGTATTTCTCTCTCAATGTCTTATAGGGCACTGGTTGTTTTAATGGCTTCTTGTCTTCAATGCTGTTGGCTTATCTGCTGACCACTCACAGAATCAGTAACAGCATGACAGCCTATCAGCTGCTTCGGAACACCTTGAACTTTCTCGGTAAGAAAGTTTGGAATCGCCCAAACCACAGGTTTTCATATTTTATAAAAGGCAGTATAATACACTGTTTGATATACTAATCACTGTTTTGAAAATCTTACTCACTGTCAATCTACCACTCAGCATCTACAGACCTGACAATGAATGGGATTAGCCTGGCCAGAGATCCTGACTCTACAGCTGTGAGTGGTCTATCTCACATTCAAAACTTTCATTTGAATTTGAATTTAAACATTATTGGTACCTTTATTATTCTTTTTTTCCTTTTCCCTGTAGCCATCTCTTGTAGAGTTCCACAATGCTTTCCAGGTCGTGTTTGTTGACCCTTCAGGCCATCTCAACATGTGTGCTGACATGACCGCCTGTACCTACAAACAGGTAAATGCTGTGAAAATAAATGAATGACCACTGATGTTCAGCAACAGGTTTTGACCATTTTCAAATTGGTTCTTAGCTCCAGCATGAGGCATCTGTGTCAATGAAGTTCTGGGACGACCCTACCGTGGATGGATTCCACAGCCTCCTCATGACCCCCAAACCCATGATAAGGACCAGCGACCACGTATTCCAGTATGGTTCTGTTTATCAGCTAATGCAACAAAAACTAATTACATAAACAGCTTGGTTTGAACACCTCCTCCTTAATAAACATGTCGGTGACATATTCTCTCCTTGCTTGTAGATTCCACCTAAATATAGTTTACCTTCTCACACACACAGTCACTCTTCTTCTTTTTACTTTTCATCTCCCACTCAGGTTATGTGAGCTGGTGAAGCTTCAGTCCAGCTGTAAGAAGCTGAACCTCCTAGGTGAGCTGATGGACCACAGTGGGAATTATATCCAAACTGCACTGCCTTTTATTCTGTCACTGCTACAGCAAGGACTGGGCCAAAGGATTCACCTTCTCACCCATTCCCTCTCCTCTGTGCCTGAGGTGGGAAAGATTCACATTCAGAAGTTTTTTATGATTAATTTCATAATTAGTCTAAGCTACTTTTAACAAGATCCTGATTTAATCCACATTACCAGTACCAGTCTTAACTGTACATGTTTTTGACTAAGCAGAATTGGGGAAAAAAAAAACACTGTTTACTCTGTAAATGTGATGTGCACTCTTTAAATCCTGGACTGTTGTGAAGGTAGTCTGTTTTTGTTTCATTACAGTGGCCTGTGGAGAGTGAAGCCCCAAAACACAGAGCTCAACCTCCTATATCCTTTGGTTTGCTCTTAAATCCAGAACTGGCAGCCTCTGTTCTGGAAAGGGGGCCCCCTGCAGACAGCCCTAAGGTACAGTAACCTCGTCCGTGCATGTTTGTGTATGTCTCATTATTTTTTCCCATAGTGTTAAACATACAAGGTAATTTGGCTTGTCTATAAGTGCAATAACAGGCACGCTACAAAGGCGGTACACATTTGTTTTAGTATTTACTCTGTGCAACAATGTACTTATCATACATTGTTATTGATTAGTGAAGAATTATGAATTAAGAGCTGTTGCAAGGTAAAATTGGTTTATGAATTATGAGTATCGTCATAAACATGTTTAAGACTGTAATAACTGTTTTAATAATTTAAGCAAATGTAGCACTGAGCCAACACTTTCATTGTTGATATGCCTGGCATTTGCACTGGCGTGATGATAAAGAATTTGTACTTTTCTTTTAGTCATTGTTTTGGTTATTTTGTGGAATCTGTGTTACTATGTTTGTGCAACAGTTGATTAACAGTGGTGTTCATCTGCTAGGCGGCTGACTTTCGCCAGCTGTGGGGCTCTCGCTCCGAGCTGCGTCGGTTCCAGGACGGGGCCATCACTGAAGCTGTGCTGTGGGAAGCAGAGAGCATGTGCCAGAAACGACTGGTCCCCAGACAGATCATCACCCATCTGCTACAGTTGTACGTATTTTATTTTAGCATAGCAGACACAACAAACATCACCTTAATGCTGGCAGCAATGCAGTGATTTGTTTAGTCAGTGAGTTTCTAGCTGTATAATACAAATAATCATTATGCTATTATGGTAGCTAAGAATCAAACCAGTCATTTTTCTTCACTCTTTTTCTTCATGATTTGTAAAGAAATCATTTCAAAACCATCATATACAAAACATAATAGCTGTGTTACAGTAACTGAAAGATGGTTGCTTTGCTGCAGTATTAGCAGTCTCCACCAGAGGCCTGGGGAAGCCTGCTGTGTGATGTTGAATGGGATGTTTTTACTATTACTGGCTCACTATCTTGGCTCGTTGGTGCAGCCATGAAAGTCAGCCGTGAAGTTCAGCGGGGCATCTAACTTTTTGTTGACTGAAATATTTTTAGTTTGGACTATTCTTTTCGATTTGCTCCAGTATATACAACATATCTACAGGGGAAGTGTGCATGCTGTAATACCCCTGCCATCCCCATCTTACCAGACTCTCGTAACATCCAGTCAAGGCATCAACCTGAGGGAATAGTTCTGGTTTTTTAAAGATGGTGTTAAAACAATATTGAGGTATCTTTATGCAATAAGATAAATTTTATTAAAACCCAAGGGGAAATTCAGATTTGTGAGAATAGGTCTTAGTCGTCCTCACTTCTCCTAATCTGCACACTTGGCCTAAATGTTTCCACTCAGAACAGCACTAGGCTGTAAATAAGGAAGGACAAAAACTCAATCCAAAGTTTGTCAGAAACTTTCTGCTGTGCCACCAAACTAATACGAGTTGGTTCTGTCTGCATTTGTGGCGTATAAGACAAATTTATAATTTTTTGTTCTCTGGAAAGTGCTCCCATGCCAAGCACAAACAAGTATGCTCTTTTAACACCAAACTGATTAATCCTGAACTATTCCTTAAAGTTGCACACATAAACTCTTTCCTTCTACTACGTGCCCTACAGTAACCTTGTTGTATTATTTGTATCTGTATGATGTCTTTGTGCACCATGATGTTGGATCATGCAGGTTACACATTTCTGTTTACAAAAATCATCATGTCAACATGCTCAGGACTCAGTCTTGTACGCATAGTTGCAAATGCTTGTCCAGCCTCCGACAATAAAGACGGCAGTGACACCCCAGGTACACACAAATAGTGTCTTGCCAGGGTCTCCAGTTTAGGGAATCTTGGTCCATTTACCCTCCACCAGTCAAGAGGATTTGTATCCAGTGAGGGAGCAATGTCCCTCAGATAGTAATCTACTTGAGCCTCGGAGTCAGTGGCATAGGAGGAACTGTAGTTGTCACCTAACAGCAGCATCATTGTGTTTTTGGTGTCACTTCTCATTTGTGAGGGCATAGCCACCTGGCTAATATCAGGTGTGACCAGGGTCTCCTGCTGTTCATCCTTTGTGCCCACAGTAGTAGTTATGATGTCTAACTTTGAAACCAGTTCATGCAGTTTCACCTTTGCAGCCAGTCTCCCTGTTGGCGTCAGAAAGCTGAGATGTTTGTGACGAGGGTCCAGCATGGAAGCAATCAGAGCCGGTTTAGAGGCGAGGTCATTGGAGTCGACCTGTGAACAGTCAAATAAAACAGCAGTAATAAAGAATTCTTCAAACACTTGCTATACTAATATAACAAAACATATTTCACTTAAAGCAAATTGATCGCCAGCATTAGTTCATGCCTACCTCCATGTGATTTCTAAGAGACTTCTGAACTTTCAGCTTGAACTCAGAGACTTGCTCGACATCATTCTCTTTTGGCACAAGGTGAGTCTGAATGAGGCTGAAGGTGATTGGGTAGATGTTTGAAATGGACACCTCAGTTTCAGCAGATATGACTGTTGTTGCCCATTTCAGGGTTGCCAGCACTGGTGTGAAATTCTCAATTACTTGCCAGCAATCATCTTCAATCTCAAGGATCTGTGCTTCCTGTCTATTAGTGATTGTACGATCAGAGAGCACAGCTTTAATCGCCCATCGCTGCTCAAGTAACCGTTCGAACATATCGCAGATGGTGTCCCATCTAGCTTTGTTCGACTGGATGAGCTTGTGCTGTGGCAGACACATCTGGACCTGCTTCAGCTTCAGTGCCTCACAGGCCATCAGATTGTGGTTGAAGTGCTTGACTAGTTTCCCTGCGGCAACAATGATGCGGACAAGATCCTCACTCAGCCCCTCACTGACTGCCAACTGCAACGTAGTGGCAAAGCAAGTGGCATATTCCCAAGCGACACGGGGGCACGCCTGGGCCGACACGATGTCCCGTGCGCAGTTGTGAACACATGCTGTCACTTTCCCAGCAATACCCCAGGTCTGCACAGTGTTGAGGAGCCTTTCCGCGACACTGCCTGTGGTACAGCGCTTGTCCGATGACAGCTTGTGTGTCTGCAGCACGGCCGACCTCCCCTGCCAGTCATCTGTTATGAACGAACAGGAAACTGTAATATACCTCTGAAACGGGAGGGCTGTCCAGAAGTCAGCAGTGAGAGCCACTTTCTCCACTCTACCCAGCTGCACCACAAGCTCCTCCACCTTCTCGTGGAAATGGCCTTCAATAAGCCGTGTGATATCGCCAGGAGATGGGATTTTGTAGTTATGCACGGTGTATGCAAGTAGTTCACGAAAGCCATCACCACTGACCATGCTGATGGGAAGCAGGTCCTTCTCTATCATTCTGGAGATGAGTTCAGTCACCTCTGCGTGTGTGGCCAGCGACACCCCATCACTGGGCATAGTGTCAGGGTGCTTGTTCTTAATGTGGTACATCATGCTCGTGGTGCTGCTCCTGTATTTCAGCTTTGTGTCACACATCGTGCAGTGAACCTCGTCGTCGATTTTGATGAAAATGTCCCAGACTGAGCTGCGCTTCAGGCGCTTCCTCTCCCCATAGTCCCGCTCAGGCGGGTTGGCACTCACGGTCATGCCCGGTGACATGACAGCCACCTGCATGACGTCCGAGTTAGCGGTGCTCTCGTCCTCCACGCACTGGACGCTGCAGATCACCGGTTTCTCGTCTTCGTCCAGCGGGGCGGTGGACGGATGGTGCCTGCTCATGTGGCTCATCATGGAGCTGGTGGCCCCGCCGCAGTACTTGAGCGTCGCGTCACATTTCATGCAGCGGACGAAGTTGCCCACTTGTTCAAAGCAGTCCCACACGGAGCTCCGTCTCCTGCCCGTTCGCCTCATCTGGTCCGCCGCGTCTGGTCAGTGTTAGCGAGTTAGCTGATGTTAGCGCCGACTGACAACAGGAAAATGGCTCTTTGGGGTTAAAAAAAAAAAAAAAAGAAAGAAAGAAACGGAATAAATCAAATTGGGATCAGTTTTTACTTGGCCATATGCCCTGAAGGATTAGCAGTGTGGAGAATGCGGGTATGACTTTTTGAAGAGAAAGTAATGTTTTTATTATCCACCAGGCATGTCGACATCCCCGAATCCTCCATACGGTATGTGGGGGCGATAGTAGATGACGTCATCAAAACGGGAAATGAGGTAATGGCGCACTTTGGGTATTTAATTTAGTTTGTAATAAACATCAAATTCACATTAGAGTAGAATATGATTTTTATTCGTGTGTCGATATTCTTTTATGGAAACCCTCTAATATCTGTGGATAATTTTGGTGGTGCTTAAATATACCTGTAATTAATAGCCAGCAATGATATTTATCTTATTGTTTGCCATTGTATATTAAAATTGAGGTAGACCACCAGAAGGGAATTGTCAGCATTGTTGTTTTGCCATTCAGTATACCCCATGGTGGTGTGTATGTACAGCATGTGTTTTATGGTTATTATGGGTTTCAGGTGCCGAGCACTGGAGAGGAGGAGAGCTTACGGGTGGTTCAGTCTTACGATGATCTGAGCAGAAAACTGTGGAGGCTGGTAGGTCTGCCTCTGTCCATCACAGCGGTGCAAGGAGCCCACCCTGCACTCAGATACACACAGGTAAAGACTTTTGTTCTAAATGGGGAAAAATGTGGTAAGTAGCAGTAAAATTTGAGTCATTTTGCAACTCAAGCCACAATACAGTTCAGTGAGTTTTCATTAAGTTGTGGAGAGCTGTCGTTCTGCTTGTGCCTGTAAACTGTGGATATGTTTTTATGACAGTTCTAAAATTTCTGCTGTTTCTTGCAGGTTTTTCCTCCTCTGCCAATGAAGATGGACTATTCCTTCTTTGACAGGGAAAAGATTTGTAGATCACTGGTGCCAAAGGAAGGCAAACCTTGCCCAGCTTACATCACACCTATTACAGGTAACCAACAAATGAATAAGATGTTGGGTTGTTTAATCTGCCCAGAACCTTGAGACTTTACCGTATTTTCCAGACTATAAATCACACTTTTTTACTTCTCTGGCTTGTCCTGCGACTTATATAGCGAAGCAACTTCTATTTGTATATTTACAGTAATTTGAGTAGTAGTCACTAGCGTTAGAAAGCTCTCTTGACTCAATTAAAGATAATATTGTACCGCCAAAACTCTAAATTACGACTCCCAGTATAACACAAGTAAAAATGCCGCCCAAAAGAAAGAGCTATACTGCAGATTTCAAGGTGCAGGTAATAAAGTTTGCGGCTGAAACAAAGTTTGGAGTGAATGTTGGCATTCAGGCTACCCAAGAGAGGAGGGGGACATGCCACTTCATCTCCCCCAGACTATAATTGGTATAATTTGAAATGTGACTTGTACACCAAAGTGACTTATATATGTTTATTTTCTGTTCAATAAGGCTGTTTTTGCTAAAAGCAACTAATACTCCGGTGTCATTCATAGTCCAGAAAATACGGTAATATTTTTAATATAAATGTATTGTGTGTGTGAAATTTTAGTTTAACATAATTTAATTTCTGTTTTGTTTTACTGGCTATTGTAGCTATATTTTTTCCACAATAATATCTGAGTTACTATCAGTGAGCAGAAAAGCAGAAAAATTACAGTCACCTGGCTCTGCAGACTCGTGTTGCAATAAATGAACCCTGTCCTTGTAGTGATCTGTCACATGGAAGGGAGTGGAAAGTGGCCTCACAACGCCCTTGCCATTCGGCATATCCGAGCCGCCTTTCACATCCAACTGGGAGAGTTACTTAAGAAGCACCATAATTATACATGCAGGCCCTGTCCCACACACCTAGATGTCTGGAAGGTACATTCTGCACACTTGACTGTGATCTTAATTGTGTAAAACTGGTTTTTGAAGTGCAATAGCTTTGTGGTGTGTCCAAACAAGTTGTTGGCAAATTTTATTTCCCATAGCCATTCAGTGTCTATTTCAGCTGTCTTCTTTGCCTTTGAGCATGTTTATTCTTCTATGTTTCCAGGATGGCCTGGTGTTCCGCATCCAGGTAGCATACCATCGGGAGCCCCAAGTGTTGAGGGAGAGTGTAAATGCCGAGGGCCTGCAGGTTGTAAGGGACAATGAGGAGGCTCAAGCTCTGGAGCTGGCCACCATTCATAAGCCGCTACTCACAAGCACATTACATGGGTAAAAATTAAAACAGTCTTAAAACATCTTCCTGTTTTTGTGAGAGAGGGTATTAGGGTTCCTACTAGTTCTGTCTTGCAATGTATAATTAACTTTCTCAAACTTTTTTTTGGTCTTTTTGGTTTGGTTTAGTTTGTCTACATGCACAGTTTTCTCAAATTTTTGTTTCATTTCGTTGTTGATAGGCTCCAGCAGCAGCACCCGTGTTTCGGGGCAGTGTGTCGCCTGGCCAAACGTTGGCTGGGGGCTCAGCTCTTCAGTGAAGACATTACAGAGGACACTGCAGACTTGCTGGTGGCATCACTCTTCCTGAACCCCGCACCCTTTACTGCTCCTGGGTAACTGCCTCTTTTCAATAGTCTTTCCACCTGATCTGTGTCATTTGCAGCTATACGTTCTTTGTTCGTTCAGTAGATCATGTGATTAATTGCTCTTTATTCCTCAGTTCTCCACAGGTGGGCTTCCTCCGTTTCCTTCATCTGCTCTCCTGTTTTGACTGGAGGAACAACCCGCTGGTAGTCAACCTCAACAACCAGCTCACAGGCAAGCTCTCACACACTCCTTTTTCCTTTGCATCACAACAATGAATCCCTTCTGACCTCTTTCTGTTTACACACCTGACATACTTTAACATCCTGCTCATATGCATGACTTTTTTTTAACAGTTTTTATTGTTGTTCCCCTCTCTGTCACATGTAGCGGCCGACTACACAGAAATCAAGAACGACTTCATGGGCTCCAGGGAGTCTCTGCCTGTAATGTTTATAGCTACGCCTAAAGACAAAAAGCTTTCTCTGTGGACCAAGCGAAACCCCAGTATTCAGGTCAGTGGACACAAACACAAGTTTAAAGCCTGTACAGTAACACATTTAATAGATTTAGTGAATTTAAAAATGATTAGGGTTAGTAAACAGAAAAAAACACACACAATGGAACACTATGCCATGTAAGAGGTCACAAGCTTTTTTTTGTTAGATTTGTTAGAATCACAAGCAGCGGTGTAGAAAGGAGTTGCATGTTCTTGGAAGAGAGCAGTCACACAGTTTCCCAATTCTGGAGCCCTTCCTTAATGCACACTGGTCTCCTGGATCACACTGAAAAAAGAAACCATGTTAAAGCAAGATACTGATCAATGATCTACTGTTCAAAACAGGCTGACTAGGCCAGTTTGAAAAATCGAGATAATTACAAATGGACTATGGTGGTGCGTTACCTACCACAGGAAGAAAGCCATGCTTTTTTCGCATCGAAGTAAATTGGTTGTTCTGAAGTCTTTCTAAAACCTCATGTAAATCATTGATCTGGGAAAGGGGAAAATATGTTTTATGTTAGCAAACCTTAAAATACCAACAGATTTATTAAATAATAAATCACACTCTGAAGAATTTCTTTATAATAGGAATTTTTACATCGGTAACTGTATCAACAACCTTCAAAACTAACTTCAAAAGCATTTCTTATGTTTTCGAAAGGCCGTCAGATTGTAGCTCACCAGTTGCTTTTCATTGCTGTCCTCTGTTGTAGTGAAATAGGGTAGATATTTAGTTTTGGATTCCTCAGTCTGTATGTGAGCATAGCTATAAAATAGTCCAGTGGCACACAGTAGAGTACAGAAAAGGTACGCACGCCAGCCCATGGTGAATAGCTGACCCACTTAAGTTTCCTGCACAGGCCCACCTCACTCCCCCTACAAGCCCAGCATTAACACTGAGCCTCTCCTCACATCCTCCTTTGTAAAAGTGGTGGAGAGCAGGAACTTTGGGCTCTGTGACGTCCTGACAGTGACGTCACTATGCACTTTATTCATCTTGACTAAACATAATTATTCAGGTTGTTGTCATTTTACGTTATCTGGTTGTTCAGGTAACGTATTCAAGTTTCTTGTTGAATTCCCACAGCCATCTTCATGAACTTCTTGAACTGAAATTACATTTGAAAACTAATAGATGTGAGTGAATCATCCTGATTCTGTGTTGTTTGTAGTTGTCAGTACCTCTAAAAGACCACTAGGGAGCAGATTGTGATGGGAGTTAATAAAAAATGAATGTTAACGTTTCCAATGTATACACAAGATGCGTTTCTATCAACCAAAATACCACCATAACCACAGAAATGTTAATTAGCTTCACACATATCATAATTTAGAACTGAACTGAAAGAGATTTCAACAAGTTTGAATGAAAGCACATTATCCTAATGAATGAACATGGGTTATAATCTGACCCATCTGCCCAAAAGGAGTCCAAAAAACAGAACAAATTCTTGTACTCGGAGGAAAGACTATCTATCATTAGGTTAAAATGCTGAAATTGGAGGTTTTAAGGAGAACCATTCGGTGCAAATTCGAGGCACTTTATCAGTTCAAGTACCTTCAACAGAAGCATGAGGGCGGTGATATTTACCTTCTCAAATAACAAAGAAACAAGGTGTCTCCACTCTGCTGCTGTTATCATGTTTTATTGCTGTTATGTTTTCAAATGCCATAGAAACCGAGATTCCAAATACTAGAGTGTGGTTGCTGTTATTCATGTTAGCCCAGAATAGCTTACATCATACTACCTGTGTTTTGATCAATATCTAATAAAAATGAACTTTCACACTAATGCAAAAAAAAAAAAAAAACTAAAGACGTACTTTTATCAGAGGGGTTTAAACAAATACAGTAGGTGACTTCTGATAATGCCTTTTCAACAATTGCTGGATATTGCTCTATATAACGTTATTCATATTGTTATGGCTTTTTCGTGCCTGCAATTGTTGGTCATGTTTTATGGGTTGTGGGAAATTGTAAGTAAGTGCTAATTAACAGCTGTACAACCAACAATGACACTTTATCGTGACATGTTAGAATATTTTCAGTGCAATCACTTGAGAATGAAGGTTCTTTTGGCTGTGTGTTCAGATGCTGCAGCGTGTGGTGATGGTGGCTGCCGAGAGTCTTAATGTGCTGGAACATCAGCTGATAGACGGCAGCCAGATGCAAGATATCAGGGTTGGTAAAATGTACTTATAAGCTGTCATTTAGCCACAGCTGCATCATTTCACAAAATTGTCCGTTGTCTAAACGCTCATCTGTGCTTGTGTAGGTGGTCATGCGTCCTCCTCTGGATGCCTACGACGTATTGATTCATCTGAACCCCAAGCAGGTTCCGCTGCTTAGCCAGGCGGTAGACCCTCCAGCTGTCACCTTCAGCAGGGGCATCATTAAAGGCAGCGTGAGTCAGTCTGGAGGGGCCCTACCTGTCATTGACTACAACCCTGTTTCCCTCTACCTGCAAGAACTCAGAGTGAGTCTTATCTGTGAGGAAAACACTTCGTGTTAAAATGGAAGGTGTGGCGTTAATAATTCCTTGTTGACACGGGGCATGAGGAAAGCTGTGTATCAGGATTTACGCATGCAAGTTGCAGCTGTGCTGTTGAGGCCAGAATATTTCTCTCTGTGACGTCCAGCAGCTTCCTGACAATAAAAAAGGAAGAAAAGCGAGAAATACCCCGTGAAAATAGGCTGTACTTGCATTGTTCAGAAAGCAACAACATCCAGCCTTGTTCTCTATTGTAGCCTTCCTAGAAACAATGTTTACATTCCTCTGAACCTTTCTACTTTAGCTGTTAACGTTGTATTTTCCATGTTTTCACCTTCTCTTTACATTTATGTGAACATGACTCATTTTAGGCATGGTTCTCCTGGGCCTTGACTTGTTATTAAGCAGCCAGTTCAGGCTCAGGTTCACATTATGTGGCTAAAAAGTATGAACAAGGGTACACCTGGCCATTAATGATACGTCAGTGTTAGAGCTGATTGTTAGATTGGGCTTATCAAACAAAAGTTGTTGAATGTGACAAATTTGTGTGACTGTGTCCTGAACCTGTGCTGCATCATCTACCCAAATTTATTTTCAGGAGGCATTTGGAGACCTGGCCCTCTTCTTCTGTGACCCTTATGGCGGAACGGTGATAGCAGTTTTATGGAAACCAAAGGCCTTTACCCAAATGCCTTTTAAGGTAAAGTCACTCATCCTCTTACTACTACTTAAAAAGTAGTGATACATTTTGTTTTGCATTCTTTCTCCATCCTGCTCATTTTGAGATCAACATCCATGACTATGAGGTAATGCTTTGCTTTTTACTCCATCATGCATCACAGACATCACAGGTGTCTGCTAGGAACGTGGAGGTGACTGGGGACAAAGTAAATACCATTCCCAATGTTGAAGCGATCCTGGAAGACTTCCGGGTTATGGGAAAGGGCTTGATCAAATCAGTGGAAGCCCGGACTGAAAAATGGTCAGTTTAGACAACACAGATGTGCATGTGTGTGCACACAGATGCACCATGTTTAACAGATGCATTCATTTTGCATTTGCCAATTTCACCGGAGGAAGTTTATTTGTTAATTTAGTGACACAGAGCAATGGAAACATGAATGAATTTGGTACATCTTGTTAAAATACCATGTGTTAAAGGTTTTACCGTTAAGTATCAGCCATATATGTTTGTTTTGGTGTCCAATAAATGTCTTTCTACCCTCTTAATTTATATTTGATTGCTTTACCTTCTGCCTTCTGTTAGTGAAGTTGTGCATTACATTTACAAATCAGCTTGTTTAATACAATATAATACATATAAATGAATCAGTTTTGATAATTATTAATCCAACTTTTCTAACCATTTAAATGATTTTTTTTTTTTTTTTTGAACATTTTGAATCGATCTGATTAGGTTCTGGGAAATTGTAATAGGTGTTTTTCAGTGTTTGCCTTGATTAACTAGATGTTTAAAAAAAAAAAAAAAAGAAAAAGAAAATATTATCAAAAGTAGTAGTTAAAGTTTTGTGTGTATTTTATTGCATGCATCCTGAAACTGTTTTCTAGAAACTCTTGAAACATGTTTTCCAAAACAGAAACAGCACTTGCAGTTAGACAAAGTGCAGGGAGGTAACTTCAAGCAGAGACATGCCCGGTTGACTGGATGTCAGGTTCAGATTTGTTGATGTCTTTTCTAGAAATCATGAAAAGAACTGTCTGGATTTCATTTCTAGGAAATGTATATGGGGCAAACAGCCACAGCCTTAACTCTCTGTTACAATAAAAAAAATATAATAATCTTAAATCACAAAAATGCTAGACAGGGGATTATAACTCATTTTGGAAGCTCCCTGAAATTATTGCATTAAAAAAAATGCTAAACATGCAGTAAAGTACTGTCTCATGTAAACACTGGCGTGCAGAACTTCTGGTTTAAACTTGCTTTAGTCTAAATCTTATCAAATACATTTAAATCTAAAAAAAGCGTACTTTATCATTACAAAGAAGGGGTAATCTCTTCCAAACAAAAGGTTTTGTCATGCAGAAACATGATTCTTAGAGTGAGAATAAACAATAAGCTTTAGTTGATGCCTACTATACATTAAGCCTTGATCTCATATTTACAGCACAACAACCTGTGCTTGGGTAGCAAAATACAAGTCTTTTAACATGTTGCGTACAGTATATTATACTGGACAGCAGGAATCTACCATTAGGTGTTGCACTTCTTTACTCTGGGTTTTTAGTTACACATTCCAGCGTAATGGTTGTGTCTCAGTGATATACAACCCCAGTTAATTTACCCTAATTCTCTCCTATAGTCCCTGAAAATCATCTAGATGATTGTAAAATATGTGAGAGATTCCTTCCTAAATAACTGACAGCTCAGCTTCATAGTGGGGGAAAAAAGAAAGACACACTTCTGGTTCCATTGAACTGAAACCATTTAGTGTAGGCTGGAACTTTGAGTTCAGACTCCTGTTTCTGTCTAAACTTTTATTGTATTATTCATTTCTGGAAAATGAATGTATAACACAGGTGGTAACGGCCTTTGAGACAAAACACATAAGACAGAATGACAGCATTTCACTTTGTTATCTGCAAAGTGTACATGTAGAGTCGTATCGAGAGAAAGAAAGATGACCACATAGGTAATTGAATGCCTCGCATGGAAAACCTGTGTCATGTACTGTTTTTCATATTGCTTGTTTTGTTTCTGTTTGTTTCATCTGAGATATGATTATCTCAACATCTGAGTGTGATTAGCTCAGGTATAAAATATAAGTATAATGGAATATGGCAATAATATGCTGTGAACACAAAACTCCTTTTAGCAGTGAAGTCAGAATGCAAGATGGTTTATTAATATACATTTAAAGTTTGCTTTGAAAACTGAAAACAATATAATAGTCAGTTTTTTACAGATTATTTTTATGGAGCATCAAATGAAAAAAATGTGTAAATAAAAAAGCCCATCAAATAGACAATCCGCTGTGCACAGCACAGTATATATAGTGTTGTAACTTAATTTTTCCATCTTGACAAAATGATTTAAGACCTGCTTGTAACATATTGCATAATCATCTATTGTAAGCCACCAGCCCCTGTAGTGATTCATTAAACTGTTAAGACGTTTGCTGTCATGTTGTAATATTTTCTTCATTAGTAATAGTGATATCATGACCTGACAGGGATGCAAGTTTGTTTTTCAATATTTGGAATGATATCACAGGTTTTCCTTCTGTGTGGAGTTTGCACGTTCTCCCTGTGCTTGTGTGGGTTTCTTCCAGGTACTCTGATTTCCTCCCACAGTCCAAAAACATGTATGTCAGGTTGAAACTTCCCCTTTCTACTCTTAAGACTTTTTCCCTCAACAGAAGTTTGTTAATCTATTTTTTAGTTAAAATCTCTCAATCTCTTTAATTTCAATGATTATTAACATTATCAGTCTGGCCTGTTGTAGCGTGCTAACTTGTGTTGTCCATCATTGTTAATCGTTCTTCACCTGTCTGCACCTGTCCTCTTTTCTAAATAGCTGATGAGAAAAAAACCCGCCACACTGGCATTCCTACTGCAGACAAACACATCTGGTAAACACATGGTACATATGGCCATCAATCACAAACAGAAAAAAATGAATGATCCATGCCATCTCCTATAAACCTTATGAAGTAAAAACACAAAAACACTATGTAGCAAACAAGTAAGTTATTGCAGAATGAAGACTCTTGTTTTTAAAGCTTTGCCCGATGTTTGTGGATACTAGCATTCAAAACAAATCAAAGCTTTATTTAAAGTGCAATTTCACACCCAGGTGTTTCAATACACTTTACATTCAGCATATTAATAATATCACATAGTTACAGTAAAGGAAGATAAAACAATAATAAATAATAAACTGGTTTTCTAACTTCACCATTTACTGTCCTGTTTCTGAGCCAAACTATTCCTGGAAAAGTTGTTCAGAACCATGTGTCCCAGATATGCAGCTCCTCTGGCGTGCAAGATGGGATTCCTTCTGGAAGCCTCAAGCAGTCAAGCTCAAACAGGAAGACAAAAACAAAGTAAAAATATGTGCACAAACACACCTAGATCTATCTTCGTAGAGGATGGCTGGACAGGTAAAAATGTTTATGAGAAAAATGTTTGTACAAATATGTGAAATAAGGATAGGGATTTTTGAGCACCCTACCAGTCGAGTTTGCAAATGATCAGCCAGTGTAACTGCAAAAAATACAGTTTTATAAAGCACCAAACAAAAGCTATTTCTCATACCTGATTATTGTCCTGTGGCACTGAAACCTGTCCTCACAGGGACTGGATAGAAAGCACGGATACATGGAAGGAGGATGAAACAAGGCAAAGACTAAAAGGCATTACTTTGCACTCATGTTCATACTTGTGGGAGTTCAATCCAGCTGACCTGCAGGTCAGCGGACTGAAAAAGCCTGAGGGAGGGACAGAGAAGACACCTGCTGCACTGAGTCACTACCTGTCAGTTAATATTTTCCACTCAACTAAAACTAACAGGCATATATTGTCCAATTCTTCTCTAAAAGGTTTTCTATTTACTTTACCTGCATTTATTTCACTCAGACGTATTGGGAGGACAGCACTTCTTGTCGTTGTTCCTGTGCCGCCCTTCTCCTCAGTGGTGGCATTGAACTATTCACTACAAAGAGTTACACAACATGCTTGAGGCGCATGTAACTGATGCTGCTGTTGTAACTGACAGGTCTCAGATTGCCTCGGGGCCCTGTAGTAATAAAACATTTTACATACATATAATTTGAGGAACCACTCTTTAGCGCATGCTGCAATTAGGATATATGCAGCACGCCACAGAGCTGCAGTGTTGTCACAAAAGGGATATACTGATTCTGATTCAATTATTTGCTTTTACGAGTAACAGTGCCAATGGCACTGTGCCACGCATTATGGAGATTTTGAAATGAGCAAAGTTCTCTGCAGTAAGCCACCATTACAAGAAGAAGAAGAAGAAGTAGTAGTAGTTTTCTTCTTCTTCTTCTTCTTCTTCTTCTTCTCCTTATTTCTATAGCTGTTTTTAGTCCCCTACATCTGTCACTTATTTTAAAACAGGTTCCAGTCTGGTGTTTTGAACTGTTAGATGTACATTATAGTTTCAGTGAGATAGACCTGAGCAGTTTTCTACCTCTCAGACTTTGTAACCTACACGTCTCTCAAACAGCTGAGTCCTGAGCTGCTTTTCAATCCATTTCTGTCTCTGTCCCTCGGAAAAAGGTAACAAAGCTGATAAGCCAAATATGAAAAGCAATGCTACATATAATGCTTTTGATCAGCTTGAGGCAGAAAGCTCACCTTAATTGTGAACTTATATTACACAGGTGACTATTTTTAATTAAAAGTCCCCTACAGTCGTGCTTCAAGACATTTAAAATTACTCAGCTTTGGATGATATGAAATTCGACATAAACCTCCCAAGTGAATGCACTTGGGAAACATTCCTAACAGGTGATGACTTTTCCTTTTCTTGTTGAAAAACTCTAGATCTTTGAAGACATTGCCTAAATACTGTTATTTTTTTAAGATTTAGACAAAGGGGAGGGGCTCAAATTTTAAAAAGGTGGCATCTGTCGGTATGGAGCTAATTTTCCAACATTCCTATTACAATTTTCCATCATATAGATCAAGATCAATAGATGCTGGGGTTTACCACACCAGGCAGGACCTCCAACATATAACAACAGGGGTTTAAGATGCCAGCAGGAAGGGAAGACACGGAAAGCAACAACCAAGTAGCCACGGTAGTGTACAGAAACATCTGTGCTGAGTATGGGCTGGAGGTCAAAATGAGAACCACACCCAAAGGTGGTTGAGAACGATCAGGCTGAGACCCTATGGGACCTCCAGATACAGATACTGCTTTTTTTTTTTAAATAAAAAAAAAAGAAATATTTGACACTTGTCTATCTTTCTACTCAAAACGACGCATGTTCAGCAGCCTGTAAATTATTTTACTGCATAGATCCGCCCAGTCCTGCTGGTAAGGCGACCCGAGCTAATGCGCACACCGCTGTCACAGCAAAATGCGCACAACCCAAACAGAACAGAAGACTTCAAATAGAGCAAAGGACCGGCGCACTGCAGGGATGACTGTGGGGCGTTTGAAAGTGGAAATGTTCTCACACCTCTGTTGAAACCAGAGAAAGAAAGTGGTGATGAGGTTTCAGACGGAGTGGACAAAAGAATAGATGAGTGAATGGAAGAGAGGGACATAAAGGTAACAGAGAACAGAGTGGGTGAGAATGAAACCGTAAGGGCTGCAAACTGCTGTGCATTAGGCTGTGTGTGTCTGCGTGTCTTATTTCTACTCTTAGGATAACCAATATGTCTACAAGGACACGTGGAACATCCAAAGTCGGGACGTATTTTAAGATTCGATATTTAGGTTTGGGTAGTAACAAACATTCAGAATAAAGAAATAATTGGGGGGTTGGGGATGTGACTTAAGGCACAGAGTCCCCAGTTATTAATGTTGAAACTTCTAGATACACAAATATCTGAAGAAAAAAAAAACACGTGAGAACTGGAATTTCGGGTAAGCATTAGACTGCACGTACCAACACCAGCGAGAAAAACATTATGAATCACAAAGTGCCAAGCATTGTGGGGGCGTGGTGTGGAAGGTGGGGCAGAGCGCAGGCTTGTCCAGGCCCTTCTTGGGTCTATAAGAGGAGACTAGTCGTCCCAGCTTCACGTCCACTCAGGAAAACCTATCTACCTACTGTGTGTATGTGTGTGTGTGTGTGCCTTTAGCAAGACAAAATGGGCAGACAGAAGATGTTTTTGGAAAAAATGTCCAAGTCCCTCCAAATCCGTAGCCTGCTGCTTCGGCAGGCCCTGGCAGAGTGTCTTGGAACCCTCATCCTTGTGGTAAGTGTGTGTTTGCACAGATCTTACACAGCATCTTCTCTCATGTTGAAAAAATAAATAAATGATAAAATTATCCTCTCTCATTCTCCAGTTTTCCTACATATTTTTTGATCTTCCTATGTGATCACCGACCCAGATCACAACAGTGTTTGTATCTAATTGTCATTTTGGCATTTTCATGTTTGCAGATTGATGGATAAAAAACAAAAGAATGCATGTAATTCCAGTGCAGGATATGAACTTCAGTGGAAGACAGAATTCCTAGCATTGCATTACAGGGTGTTAGGTGTATTTTTGCATGTGTGAGAGAAGAGAGGGAGAAGAAAATGCATCTTAGTGTCAGCACCAGTGAATAACTTAACCTACATGTTGCACTTTCAAACATCAGTCAGTGCTTCTGTTACCCATCAGAAATTTGACTGAATAGCGGGTTGTCATCCAGCTTTGGCTGTTTTTCAGGATAAAGGGAATATTAAACATTGGTCAGCAGGAGGTGTAGGCAATTGTTTTGTTCATTAATTGAATTTGCATGAGTTTAGTCAAGTAGTTTAGATATAACACAGAAATATGATAGAAAGCAAATAACAACCAAGGCCTGAAAATATTAAATCAGTGTTAGTCATACACTTGAACATGATTACTGAAGGTGTAGTTACTTAACAAGTGACACGGTTATGGCAGCACTGGGTGGGACAGTGGCAGAACAATAGGTATCAACTCATGTCCCACGCATGACATAATCATACTTCCCTTATCAGAAATTACAGAGGTCTGTTTTTGGCACTGTCATTATCTGTGTTTACTACCTTCTTGCTGCAGCTATAAACCTGTCAGTGCATTTTTCTATTAGTGACAAATTAAATCAAACAAACTGCAAATCATTTATTATCGTTGGATGACATGAGAGAGATTAGTAACACCAGGCAATTTGTTAGGATTCACTTCATGCATTCATCATCTTTTTGATAATGTCAACATGGTGTTTTTGGATTGTCTCCGCTCTCTGTTGCAACTCACACAGTGGAATGTATAGTGTCAGGTCAGTCATGGGCTTTGAAACATGCCCAAGAATTTCGACTATAGGCAGAAAATGTCTGGTTATTCCTACCCTAAGAGTTTAGTTAACCCATCATTGCATTTTAAAAACGTGTATTGCATTTTACACTTCGAAACGCCTGAAGAATGACCCTGAATTTGAAAAGATCACAAAGATAAATGAGGCTTTAGAGACTTCATTTTTGTTTGTTTGTTTGCTTTGCTTTGTTTGTTTGTTTGTTTGTTTGACCTGTTGAATTATCTGAATATTGGTTGAGGAAGTGGTTGGGTGTAATTATTCTTCATCATGGTGATAGCAACGGGGGTAACACACAGTCACTTTAGAGTGAACAGTAATACTCATTGGTGCAAGATTCAGTGTTGGATTTAAATGAGACCTTTCAGGTGGAATGTGATCTACATAAGGAAGTTGGCACTTACAATCTGATGTCCTTTGTAATGTTATGCCTCTGAGTTTAAGAAAAACTCAGTGAAGTTAAAGGTCCCAGGTTTCTACATTTTAGTGTCAGTATAATCTAAAATTGTTATAGAATTACAACAGGCAGACTTTCACCGAATTTGAACATGAAGCTGATTTATGTGGCATTTTTCTGTTAATGGCTGGTCTCATCAGGGGTCGAAAGGACTGTAGACTGAGCCCAGTGATAATGAACGCCCCTCAGGCGCCAGTACTGCTTAAGTGCTGTTCCCTAAGGCTGACCTCAAATTCAGAGTCGTGTGATCAGCCTGAAAGCATCCTCATCAGGGGGAGTTAAGAAGCAGTAACTTAGGCACAGACCACAAATACTTCTTTCACCACATACAAAGAGGACACAGAAAGGAGAACACACACATAATCTCACAGTAAGCAGAATACACAGCTAGACACCTGTTTGGCAGCCCTGTTGCTAAAGCTCACACAATATTTTTCTTTTGAGAGAATCCATCATGTGCAAAAAATTACATCTTACACATTTCCCTTTCATTCAGAATAGAAATTTAGAAGAGTTTCCCCTTACATGAATCCACTGGCCAGTAACAATAACAGCTGTCCTCGAATCACTTTTGTACATGCAGTATACTGCACTCCTGTGTGCCATTAGGAACACAATAGAGTTATTTTAATTCCACATACAGTTCATTTAATTGGTCATTGTTTTTCTTCGCTGATAAGAATCACATTGCCTTATTTCACCTCTTGTTATGATCTTGTTTGACTGTCAAAGCACTACAGTACAGTACTGATCTCTTTTCCTCTCTTTATATCAAATGATGAGACACTGAATGCTGTTGGTGTGTGGTGGGTGCATATAACTTTGTTTGTGACACATCTCAGCATATCTTTAATATCGTGCAATCCTTTTTGGCATTATTATCATAACACTGAAACAACTGATAAGGTGTTGTGTGTAGAGAAGTTTATTGAGGAACTTGTGTAAACTTGCTCTTCTCTCCTTCCAGATGTTTGGCTGTGGTGCTGTGGCCCAACTGGTGTTAAGCGATGGTTCCCATGGCATGTTCCTCACTGTCAACCTTGCCTTTGGCTTCTCTGCCACCTTAGGCATCCTGGTCTGTGGCCAAGTATCAGGTGTGCAAACAACTACATGTACATGGGAATCAATAATTTTGTTGACATTACATTTATCTACATTTTAACCTGTTTGTACAGTCTTATTGATCCATCTGACTCAGTATTTAGTTTTGTTTATCTCTAGGTGACATTATGCTGTGCATTCATGGTCTGTACTAATACGTTTCATACATATATAGGCGGACATCTGAATCCTGCGGTGACCCTTGCCCTGTGTCTGCTTGGAAGAGAACGCTGGAGAAAATTTCCCATGTACTTCCTCTTTCAGACAATTGGTGCTTTTTTTGGCTCGGCAATCATTTTTGGCATGTACTATGGTAAGTAATGACTCCACAATTTAGAACCACATATCACAGATTTATGTTAGGTTTAGGTTTAACAAAGTCTAAGTGCATCATTGAGTTGTTGGTTTGTTGTTCACCCTTTAGATGCCCTGTGGGACCGTCCTGGATGTTTCAATGTTACTGGGCCAGGTGCCACAGCTGGCATCTTTGCTACCTACCCTGCCTCCCATCTCACTCTTCTCAATGGCTTCTTTGATCAGGTATTCTTTTGAAAAGTGGGAACACCTATCATACACTGAATTTTAACTTGACAGATGATGCAGTACAAGTGTCCAAATCATGATATTTTTTTTTACATGTGCGTCTCTGCAGTTAATTGGCACAGCAGCACTTGTAGTTTGCATTCTGGCTATTGTGGATCCATACAACAACCCCATCCCCCAAGGACTGGAGGCCTTCACTGTGGGATTTGTGGTTCTGGTCATTGGATTGTCTATGGGCTTTAACTCAGGCTATGCTGTCAATCCTGCCAGAGATTTTGGACCACGTCTTTTCACTGCTATGGCTGGGTGGGGCAGGGATGTGTTCATGTAAGTCCACACATTTTAGTATCCTTCTCATTGTTTCTACTTGTTTTTATGTGTACATTCTTTCAACAGTCTTGCACGCTCCCTATCTGTTAACCTTTGATCCATGAGGGGAAATTAAAATAAGTTTTATAACTATCTTTTTTTCTCCATCACAATTCAGATATGGCGACGGCTGGTTCCTGGTGCCTATTTTTGCTCCATTTCTTGGCAGCTTTATTGGTGTGGTGATCTACCAGTTGATGGTTGGCTTCCATGTGGAGGGTGACGCACGTGACAAAAAGAGCTCAGAGCAGGAAAATGTCCGGCTCACCAATGTCAACGCCAATAACTCCAAAGAGGCTATGAAAGACGCAGCCTGAGTGTGTTAGAGATATTCTTCTACGCGCTCTGTAAATGCCCACACAAGCCGGAATTTAACTGTATTACAAACCTTTTTGTTTTTACAGCTGTTGGGATATCTCTCAAGATAGCTACGTGTTAAGAAAACAAGCTACTCTCTTTACGTTATATTATATTGTATACGACTAATTGTGTGCATGTAAAGGAAAAGGAGAAGAACACAACTTCAGAAACATAGAATTACATTAATTCTTTTAAGAGTTGAACTTTTGAATCTTAATGTCTACAACACTCTGGTTTTAACAGTATTGTATGCCTTATACCATTGTCATTTTATAAGTCTTTTTTATATAGTTTCACATACTTATATACAGTATATACATTCGGAAAGAGTTATGTGTTTCCCAACCAATGTTTATTCATTTTCCAGACCTTAATAATCTTAACATTTATATGTCAGTAGCCAAATTAGGAGATAAAGTTTTAAATTTAACCTAAATGTACAAATATCTGTCGGTGAATAACAGCTTCAGAATAATATCGTATAGTAAGAGATATTAGACAGACAAAGGTTTGAACACACTTTCTCTTTTAGTTTTGACTGGTAGTGTTTGTACAGCAACTATAAGTCTTAAAACTGTTATGTTCATTTAAGCTTGTGTCCTCCATGGTTGGGTGCCAAACTAGACTGCGAGCACCTTTGTCTGTGGGCTGAGGGGAAATGCCTTTGTATTGACACAATAAAGTTTCATTTTGTTATTGTTGCATGAATGTCGTGGTTCATGTTACTCTCTTCTTCTTTCTTTTTGTTTGTCACAGATGCACCTCAGTTCTAGGGTGGCTGTAATCAGATTACATGAACTGGACTCTCTCTAAACAACACTTCTTTTCACTTCTTTACATTAACTAAGTGAATAAGGTGAATAACATTAGGTCAAAAAAAAGTGGAAAACACACCAGCACATAACACAACCCCAATATAAGTACTTGATCAAATTCAAGAAAGAGATCAGATAATTCTGAATAGAGCTAAAAAAAAAATACCCAAGAACCTGTTTTATATTTTATATTTATGTTTTTGTGATTCTTGACAAGAGTGGATCAGCAGTTTCCAAAGTTAAGCGCTAAATGGAAAATAAAACACAGTGATCGGTCCATCCACTCAGCTGTGGTCTTTAATGTTCTAAAAAGGAGATCTGCTCCATCATTATGCCATGCACAGCAGTGTTTTACACTACTATTTTAGGGATTCACTTTATTTCAGAGTATACCTCAATATCCACAGACCAGAACTGGGTCACCATCCTTCAGTTCATAAATCACATCAAATGAGCCCTGGCCCTCCATGCCAAAGGCTTCCTTTTCATAGAAACTGTTTGTTAGCCCATCATCTACATTAATCCATGTCCTCAGTATTTAATATACTGAGATAATATACTGAGAACCACAGAAAGCCAAGTCTGTTCTTGCAGTTTTGGGTTGTGGCAAACCACTATGAATAAGTGGTTTTGTATAAATGCTTACAACAGGCCTTGGCAGGTCACCTTGCATGTGAACAAGAGATTACCACATGGGGGGTAATCCAGAAAGCAGATTTAGTGAAAACTCAGATTTGTTTAACCCTGAATTGAGGAAAACCAAAAGTTTTTTGTCCCAGAAATAAGGATCATTTAAACTCAGTCAGTCACTTATTCTATGAAACAAAACCTGCTCGCTCTCAGGTTTTCTTCAAGAAACTCTGTGCCTGTGACTCCTCCCTTCTGCCGAGTCTGCAGAAGCTGCCAGACAGGCCATTTATTTTCCTCATTCACACACTTCATGTCAAAGCATTGATTGGAGCGCATTAATTTTCAGAAGTATGGATCAGGAGAAACAGATTTAAAATTCTGGTTAGACATAGCCAGTAATTTATCTTTACTGACGTGACTGCATTTATGATCAGTCAGTCAGTGTAAGGACACCGACCTCTCCTCTCAAAAAAGTGTTAATGGTGTTCTGTATCTTTGGTTTTGCTGGCAGGGTAGCAAAATATCAAATATCAAAACAGCTTGTCACTTGGATTTGTTTGTGTTAATCAAAACCATGTAGATAATCTCATGCTGCTGTGACAGGCTGCTAGCAAGGACTACTTTGCGATTTTATGGGGGATATATGTTTCCAGTCCCTACTGTTAAATAAGCAAGTTAAATGCTGAGTCTAGTTCCATGTTTAACACACAGACACAAGAGTGGAATCAGTCTTTTCATGTAACTTAGCAAATAAGTAAATAATTAGATGTTCCATAATGTCAAATGTTTTCTTCATACTTGGAAAAACAGCAGCAGAACATCATTCCCAGTTATGTAAGCTGTCAGAAAAGCACAGCCAGATTTCTGTCATTCAGTGGAGTACACTGGAAAATCCCCCGAACATATCAGCAGTGTGAGCATTAACACCTTATTTGAGGGCCTGTCCTGATTTCTCACATAACTTGATTTAGCATATAAATATTGTCAATATCCTTGTGATCAAAACTGGAGTCTAACCTATTGATTTGCAGCTTGTTTTAAATAATTCATCTTTGAACTTGAGCTGCGTAAGGCTTCATGCTCTTGACCAATTATGTTTTCTATCTAAGAAATCAGTTTTAAAAAAAAATATTTAAGTGGGAGAAAAAGTCTTCTGCTTTAGTCTGCTCTTCTTAACTTCAGACTTCTAGATGCCAGTAGGATTTACAATGATTTGATACCTTTAAAAGGAGATCAAAATCAAAAAATCACTTTGGCTATGCCTTGGAAAAGTGTTTTCAGTCTGATTTCACACAAATGATAAGCAGTAAATGCTGTAAATTTACAAAAGTAAATCATCAGTATTGTACTTTAAAGAGCTGATTCAAGCAGCACCTGTCAACATTATGTATATGGACATGTGTTTTCATGTTGGCGTGCTTCATGTTCATTGCCTGAGGTTCCAATGGAATCCTACCTTTAGATCAGGTTTGATGTGCTGAGGCTCTGTAAGATATTGTTTCAGCACATTTTTGCCCTTTATATTTGTCAGTCATTATTTTGAAGTCCAGAGGATTCACTTGGCTCCAAATGTAGTGTCTAGTCCTTGAGACATTCCTTAATTCTTTACTTCATTGCATTGGCATTGATCATTGGCATATAGGTTCTCTGTCAATATCATTTCATATATTAACAAAAAGAAAGAGAGAGAAAAAAAAAACAGACACAAAAATAAAAGTCAACCAGTTGTACAAAATAACACAAAAATGCAGCTTGTTTCAGATGGACCTGATCTTTACATGAAAACCAAGACGTAGATGTCTTTATACTCATGCTAAATATGAAGGATATGAATGAATATAATAAACACAGATGTAAGGTATATTGTGTTTTGTGGCAAGGGCACACCTAAGACCCGTGAAGGCTTGGTGTGCAGTGTCTCACCTATCCAGTTTGTTCCTGTTCACATGGTCTGAATATACCGACAAATCTCTTTTATAATCACTAGACTAGCTTGCTCATGTCAGCACATGAGTCTCATCAAAACATTTACACATGAATAGGTTTCAGCATAGTAGAACACACCTGACAGGAAGAACAACCTGATGGATAGGTAAGAGCGTAAGGAGATGGGAAGAAAGTGGGATAGAGTTCAGGAAAAGAAAGATAAGAAAAAGAAAAAAGAAGATTGAGACATTCTTTAATTCTTTACTTCATTGCATTGGCATTGATCATTGCCCTGATAAGTTCAAACGACCGTCACCCTATTTTACAGAGCAATAAAATTTATCTCCCAGAGTTGTATGGGGTGCCTGGTTCAGACTGGAATGCTAATAGTCTGTTTTCTACAAACACCTGAGGGAAGAGTCAGTAACATGTGAAGGCCATATGTGGTAACAGCAATATTTTCTGTGAAGCTTTGAAGTCAAGAGTGAATGCAAGTAAGAGAGGCACCTGTTAGTTCCCATCCGCTTACAGTAGTTCCTGTGGACAGAGCGGCACTAACAGCAAGATCAGCATAACGAAGTCAAAACCTGTGGGGAACTGAATGAATCCTCCACAGAACCAATAACAATACAGATACACACACCCTGGACAATTATCTCTCTGAAGACACTCAATGACATAACACATTCACTGGCACTTTACCTTCACCTTAGTTAATCTTCAAAATTAAAGGCCTTACCCTGACCTTAACGTTTACTCATTCTAAACTTAACCCTAAAACAGCTCTTAGGTGTGTCAAAAAGTGAGAAGCCAAAATGTTCTCACCGAAGAGGACTGTACTGTGTTTACTATTTACTTTTAACTCTTAGTATCTAAAATGTTTTGTTTGTTGCCTTCCAAACTTACAAAAATCTTGTTCACAGCTAAATCTGATTCTTACGAAGGAAAAGGGATCCAATAACCCCTCAGGCTACTGTGCTAAGTCTCCTAAATGTTGTGTTAAAATTTCCAAATTGCAGATCTCCATTATCACATCGTTCATGGTCACACAAAAGTTACGAAACTTTATTACAGTTTTAATAGCAGTAAATACAGTATAGTACATCAGCAGTGCATATTATTTCCTTCATCATGTGAATATCAGTGATCTTAATGAAGACCAATTTAACAAACACAAGGTAACAAGAGGTTAGCATGTTTATTCCTGGAATTAAAATGTACAGTGTATGAAACTGAAGATGTTCATAAATTTTGGGCCCTTAGAAAACATTTTCGTTATTGCTGCTTCCAGTCCCTCTTTTTACATCTCCTCCCTTTCATTGAGTCTTAAAGACTTAGTATTTATATTGCTAATACAATCTATTGTCCTGTAAGGTGATCTAAAATATCAAGCAGCATTGTGACTTCTGCTTCTTCTGCTAACTGTCTCGCGGTATAACTGTGATGCTCAGGGATGAAGTAGATAGTACTGTGGTTACTTTCAGGGTCTCTCCCAATAAAAACAGGTACCACTAACTGAGTACCTTTCTCAGTTATGGTAAGCTTTCCAAAACAAGACAGACAGCAGGGATACTTTGGAAGGACTGGACAAAACATCTTTTCTATAGCAACCATGTGCTTGCTTTTAAGAAATTAGACAATAGAAATATTCCTTAGCAAGTCATAAAACTGATCAGCATGTGTGTGTGTGTGTGTTGTTTTATGTTTGGATTTTTAATCTTGCATTTGCCAGTTCTTTGGTGGTGCCTTATTTCTATATCATATTTCATATTACTTGTTACATATTTTCTGCCAAATTGATTCCATAGTGAGTTCATTTTTAAACCAGGGAACAACAGAATTATATTTTATTCTTATTCTAGTCAGATTTGAGCACTTTCACTTTCACTTTCACTAAATCACTTTATCAATGCTATGTGAAAAACAGCAACATCATAAAAAACTGTAAGCCAGAATGGTTTGCAATCTGAACAAATCAATAATCAATGAACAATCAATTGCAGGGAGCCTTGAAACTACAATAGTATTTGCCAGGTATCGAGAATCCTGAGTCAATCCCCTCACACACCTTTTTTTTTTAAAAAAGTGAACTCCCACCCTCTTCTGCCTTACCTGCACAAAGACATGTCTGTGCACATACAATGCAGCCTGTATGTGCAGTATTTAAGGAGTGATATGTTTTGGCCCAGTACTGCAGGACGTCAGATTTAGAATGAAACAATGAAGATGTGTTCACTGCGCAGCCTCTCAGCATTCAGGGTCTTCATGTGATCCACACTGGATGAGTAATGAAAAGCCCAGTGCAGTGCAGGAGGACAGTAACAGGGTTATGATTCCTACAGTATTTATACCACTGTGCAGTGAACACTCAAATGATAGTGCTGAAAGTCACAACTTTAACCTCAAAATCAGCTTTACTTCAAATCCAGTGCCCTGAAGTATAGAGCCAAAACATTCCAAATACGTGCTGCATTGTTAAATGGCACCGTTACAACAAAAATTTTATTATAATCATTTTTAGTATGCTTGAACTAGGATCCTAATGACAGAGTTAAGGCTCAGGTTCAAGAGCAATCAAACACAAACATGAAACAATTATTTTGGATGCTGAATTATTCCTTTACCAAAAAGAAAAGAAGAAAATAGACAAAGAAGAAAAGTAGTTTTTTTTTTCTTGTTATGCATGTGGATGTGGTTTGAAAGAGTGTGGGACACCATGTCCTTTTTAGGGTAGTGTGTACTGTTTAGTGAACTCTGTGTCCTCTCATTAGTATAAACACTACCAGCAGGGGAGACAGAGTGTCATCTCTAGGTTTGGTGATAAGTTCTCTAGAAATAAAAACCCAAAAATGTCCATTAAAACTCGATAAATTCTGATGGTGGCAGAAGTTGCTGCAAATGCACATTTGACAAAGGTTTTTACAAGCAAAACACCATGTTCTTTGTTTCTAACAGTATGTTGTCCAAACAGATCTTCTGATTATTGTTAAAATAAAGGAAAGATCAAATTAACCCACCCGGGAAACATCCAGGCCTCTCCCAAAAACAGTCATTGGTTTACTATTGTAAACAGAGGAGAACAGACCCATCCGGTTAGGAGGATTCCGTGCCACAGGGAAATTTCTCCTCAATGTCTCCTCAAGCCATCATCATCCTCATTAGCTTAACATATCTGCAACTGCTAATCCCTAGACTGCTTGATGGAAGTACTACAAACACTGTTTTTGTCAGTAATTGTTTTTCAAAGATAATTTTGCATCCTTAGGAAATGGGTTGCTTGTGAACAATAAACAGTAAATAACATAAACCTTACATTGTACATAACAGCTCCAGCCCTATTGCGACCCTGTTGCAAGATAAGTGGTAGAGAAAATGCAGAGTTGGATGGATGGATAATAAAATATTTCTATGGATTAAAAAAAAAACAAAAAACACACAAGTCAGGTATACTGTAGTTCTCATTTTATTAGCTAACTCATAGTTTAAAATAATTATTTAGCTAGTTAGTGGTCCACTAGGTTGCCACCTAGCAAGGCAAAAACACAGTGACAGTGACAGGAAGTCCCATAAGTAACTAGTTTGATAATCTAGAGTTCAATTACAACTGAGCAAAACTAGTTTGCTAATGAAGACTGTGTGCTATGGTGAAAAGCTCCAGGAACATCAAATTGTTTTGTCAACTGGTGTCAAAAACTGCCTGCCCATCTCAAGTCAATGATACATCATGAGCACACTCTAACAATTTAAATGAACAAATTCTTATTTAATGTCACTATCAAAGCAAAGTGCTGACATGTACTTTATAAGACTCTTAACATTTCCTATGTTAACATTTTCTCCAGAAACATAATATACGGTCATGATGTGAAGTACAAGCTGAATAACACTGAACAACGCTACAAAAACATCTTTTTCTTTAACAACGTGACAAAGTTGCAACACAGCTGTAATTTTAGTATATTTTTTAAGTATATTAATCCTAGTATTAAGAGTGTCTGAGTCTTAGGAGCAAAAATGTGTTGTCTATGTCCTACATCAAACTGGAACTACATGCTCAGACTATCTTATAGTTTAAACTTGGCAAACAAAGATTAGATTCCTAATCTATCTAAATCAAGACGTAAGCTACTGGTTATTTTGCTGAGCCCTTAAAATGTATTTACAGCAATTCCACTGTCACGGCCCCTCCTCTGCCAGCAGGAGGGGCCAATCGTTAGTGATTGGAGCCACCTGTGTTGACTCTTTGAAAAGCTGGCTGACACTGACGTTTGTCTCTCTGCTCCACTCCAGGTATGCTGTTTCGTTTCTGTTCCTGTTTGTTTTGTACCATTCATGCCTACATGTGCACTCACCCATGCACTGCACACATTGCCCACATTAACACACAACTCACACCCCATATCAACTGTCTTTGTTTCAAATATTTAAATATTATCATCTAGAAAATAATTCACATTGGCCTCAACCTTGCCTCTGCCTCCCTTCATTTTTTGCTACAAGCATGAACCGGCTTGTGACAAGTGGAGGCTCATGCACAAACTGGTTGAATGCTTAAAAATTCATTTTATCATTCCTTCATCCAACACGCGACCCCCTCAAATCTCTAACTTCAAAAGTCAGTACTGTGGGTCTTTGAAAACTCATAATAGATGCTTAACTTTTTCTGTTCTGGCAGGCTCACAGCAGCTTTTATTTTCCTCTGGCAGCCTCATAGAAATGGTCTGATACTGATCCATGAAGTTTCCATTTTATGAAATATATGGGGGTTTATTCCTGTATTTATTAAAAAGCACTGTCTTTCAATTTGAGAGCTCAGTTTCTTTATTTCATGTTCATACTGTGCACTCACTGCAGAGACAAGGAAGAGAACTTGCACGTGAGCACAGAAACTTTGTCCAAACAGCCTTTGACTTACAGATCTGAGCTCAAGCAGAGCAAATATCTGCATTAGCACGGTCTACTTAAGTGTAAGGACAAGGTTTTGAGAGACAGGATTATAAAATTTAAACTTAAAATCAAGAAGTGACGCTGTCAAATTGAAAGGCAGTACTCCTGCCTGTCTGCTCAGTATAATTTTGATGCCAATAGTCTGAAACAGAAACTTTATTTTTCTTTCCATTTTTCTCTCTCTTCACAACAGACTCCTCTTTAGACAAGTAAAAAAAGATGCAGAAGAATCCCTGCATCCTTGCACAGACACACCCACATCCAAAAATAAACTTACAATCTTTAGGCCTCATACAGTGGAGTAACAGTGCCATCTTTCCACTCAATCAGGATTTCTCCTCGTTGTAAAGTGGGAGAGGAGTGTGGGAGGCACATTGGATGCTGTGTCAGTGGGGCTCTTTCACTGGACACCGGAGAGCCGGGAACACTCACATCTGGCCTCGGAGTATACGACTTCAAAACACACACCACCTTCTTTCTTCTGGCATAAGAAGACAGAAAATTGGCCTATGAGGCAGATCAGCTACACAAAGCAGGGTAGGAAGATTTACTATGAATTTTCAGTATATTATTGTCTACTGTTTTCCTGCATGTTCCTGTTTCTGTTATTGTGTTACAATAGTCAAATATCCATCTCAGAATACCAGTGATAAAAGAATGTCTTAAAATTGTTTGTTACTTCATCAGATCAAAAAAAAATAAATGCATCCAATAAAGAATGACATAAAACAGAAACAATAGGCAAACACCGAATGAAGCTTTTACCAGTGAAACTTTGCAAGTTTTAACAGATAAACCATTCAGTGAAGAGCTAGTTAACAATTTGTTATGTTGATAAACCAATCATTCTATCCACTTATATTTCTATTTATACTGTATATATATATAAAGTCTACTTATAGTCTACGTGTGTGTGTTCAGGCAGTCACCTGTTGGAGTAAACATTGAGGATAAGAATCACAGTCCCCAAGACCAGAGCCAAAGAGCTTAGGACCAACATTATTATCTTCCAGCCCATCCCTACACACATGTACAAAATCATCATTCATACAACTGATATTTCAATTCATATTCACCTCTTTCAAAGCTATGATTCTTGTTCATGCATTTATTTAGTTTCTGTCAAGACTCTGGGACTCTTTTACAAACATTACACACCCACAGTAAACTTTGCTCTCTTTCTCATTCATCCACCTCCACCTAGTGGTGTAAAAGTAATTACATATATAAAGAAAACAGAAAAGTGTTTAGGCTTGAATCAATCTACATATGATACTGGTGAAGAATACATTTTCACTGGTATATTTGGACATACAGAGCACAGACTGTCTTTGGATTACACAACTTACCATAGTCCATAGTGAAAAAAACCATGGTGGGATCTTCAGGGGATCTGGTGCTCAGGGATGATGAAAGATTCATATCTATTACAGGATATGTTTCTGTGACCTTGATGCCAATTATACTTTCAACTGGAATTGGAAAAAACAAGTCAACTAGAAGCAATGACCAGAACTGACCATTATAGTTGGATTTCCCTGTAGGGACGAAATAAGTTGTTAAAGTAAATCTTTTAGGTGCCAGGTGCACAGATGCCGGTAAAATCATGAACACACCACAAAGAAGAGTTTTTGAATTGAAATTCAAACTATTGTTAATGAGATACTTTTAGGTCCTTACATGGTTCAGCCTGTTTGTGTATCCCAGAGATGGGACTTGGTAAAATCTCAGGTTCTAATGATTTGCCAAGATAGTGGTGAGGTTGGTCCTGGTGTTGGTTATATTTACTGTCTCTCTCACTGCACAATGTCTCGTTGCCAAGTGTCCGCCATCTACTGCCCTGCTTGTAAAGAGGGAGAGCCAAAAAAACGTCCAGCTGGCATAAAACATGTTTTTTTTTAACCAAAGAGAAGAATCTTATGAAGAAACTATCAGATGTTATCTCAAATTGAAAGGGACCCTGCATTCATTCCCTAAAACATCATTACCTGCTTATGCTCCCTTGAAAGGAAGACCAAAGTGGAGTCTGGGGTGGCACTAAGGTGCAGGCCCCTCCCTGTCGAAATGACGTGGCCTTTCTTGGAACAGGACCATGCCTGGCTGCTTGTTTCTCTGCCTTGCATAATATCCACTGTTTCCAATCCACCACCATTCTTATCACTTCGAGGTCTAAAGATGCAGGGCTGCAGGTGCACACCTTCATACTGCTCTCCCGGTGCAGTCAGACACTCCCCTGTGTGGTGACTGCGAAGGGCCTGGCTCTCTGGGAGCCAGTGCCAGTCCTGTGAAGAAGAATATGAGCTGCATTCCCCCAGTGACACTCTTCCTCCTAGACTTCCTTCTTGCACCTGCAGACATTTACCCAGCAGCTTATTCTGAATCTTTACGCCGAAGGCCTCTGTGATGGAGAGATAAAAAAAAGGAATTGTCCAAACTTGTACATCAACACAGGACTAAGCTGTCACCGGGAGGACCAAGGTATTAAGTAATGTAAAATTATTATGGCCAAGTTAAAAATTTCTACCTCAATTTTGGGACATATTCATCAGAATCAGGAGATTAGGCTGTAGTTTCATTCAGAACTTTACAACCCTTAACATTTATGTGATTTCTTTAAAAAAAAAAACTAAGCTGTTATGAATGTAATGTGTCCTGTTAAGTTAATGTCTTTACAGTGATGTATAAAACCATAGCTGAGGATAACTGCTGAACAACGGTCCCCAACATAGACAACAATATCTTTCATATTTCTTAGCTTCTCACTGCTACTGCATTGACAGTGCAGTTATAATCGCTGGCTCCCTCCGCTTTTACTAACTTGCGTGTCTTACCTTTGCAAAGGAAGTGGACAAGCAAGCAGCCACACAGCAGCCTTCTCCCCATGGCGATCAGAGGCGCTGACAGTTTGGAGTCGCGTCAACGCAACTTCCACCTATTTAACAACAGCAGCGAGTGTAAGTGGGAGGAGCCTAGAAAGCTTCCTGCAACCTCCCCCTGTACATCCTGCACACGGACACATCAATGGACTAAAAGCCCTAAGGATGACACACAGCGAGCGCATTCAAATGTAATTGTCCAGGGATTAAGGCAATTTTTTAAAAAAAGTCTTAAAGACGACCTCGATGGGATTTTGAAAGGTTGCGCTGCTGTTTTGTCAACACCTGTAACACTCTGGTCATTACCATGTAGGGTTTTTAGGATGTATTCATGTTTACTGGTTCGCATATTCTGCTACTGTCTTTTATTACTTGGGAAAATGATTATGCATAAGTCATATACACTCCTTGTTTACCACTATGGCAGGAGAGGAGACGTGTTTGCCACAGCTCCGTGGACTACTAATTAGATTTAAAGAGCATAAATCTATTAAGGAGAAAACAGTGCTCCAAGCTGAATAGGATTGTCCACTCGTTACTGTGAGGGATGGGACAGCTTTTTGGGGGCCCCTGCGTGGTCACGTGATGTTTTTCTGTGTCATGATGCACCACAAAGTATGTCAAAGACACTGGGCACAGTAAAGACACTCAGTGAACTATTCACACCGTACTCTATAAAAAAAAAAATCTGTTTATATTTCAATAAAATAAACATTTCACAACCAAAAACCAAAAGGAAGCTTCTTCATTTTTGCAAGTCTTACAGCGATTCGTTGTGAAACTTGAGGTTTTGATTACCATTCAAACCATGCCCAAGCTTGCAGCAAAACACACAAGAAAACTGAATGAAAGGGCTTTAAATAATTTGTGAATTTCCATGAGTAAGGAAACATTCACATTAAAAACAGGGAATCAAGTAAAAATGTTTTTTGACTAAACTTAATTTAACAATTCTCTTTTGAAAAAATTGATAGATTTTGGTCTTACTTCACATGTGTAGTACTTACATAAAACTGTAACTGTTATAAATACCTCCAATCTTCTCATTACCTGTCAGTATTGGAGTATTATTTGTACTATGTCTATTGAATTTCATTTTAAAAAATTTGTTCTTATCTCTTTATACTTCGCTTTTTGTATGTACTATTTTCCATTCCACATTATGGCTGCTGTGATGCAAAAATTTCCATTCTGAGGTTAATGAGGTTTTAACGCTGTCTGCTATTTTTGAAGCTCAGCTTTTGTGACTGGATCCACTCCCACTGAGTGTGTCAGGAGCAGGGGGGAAAAGGGACATGTACGATGGAGGTTCCTCTCCCTGTTCAAACTGAGGTGGAGCGGTGCCGACTTGAGGCTGTGCTGAAGAAAGGAAATCTGCAGTTGAAAAACCCTGCTGTGTCCACTGATTATTATAGCCACTTGTTGCATATTGAGTGGGATCTGGTGCTGGGTATCCATAAGCACCTGGACCTGCCGGTACAGGTGGTTCAAACGGGAAGAAAGGCGGAGGAAAGTCGCTGTAACTTGGGCCCCCAACAGCCCCAGCCGGGTAGGGCCCCAGAGGCTGAGACGTAGCCAGGCTTGGAGGAACGATGACCAGCAGAAACACCACCTTTGGGTCGATTGCAAAACTGATGTCCAAGTACACCTGGGAAATAGGAACATACAGTGAATCTCTGTACGTCTGAAGTGAGTTATACCAGCCACTTATGGAACAATTGGTTCACTGACAGATAAATGATTGATGATTACTGTCTAGTATGATGCCAATCATGTTTTAACTGGAATTCAATTAAGTTTATATTATTTTTATAGGCCACTGTGCTCGTATCTTGTATATTTAAAAAAATGTATTGCTTAAGATCAGTCTGTGCTGCATTTAGCAATAAAACCAAGAAATACATTCTTGAGTAGCTGTAGCATCATTTGTATGTTTACATACCTTGAGGTAATACTCAATGGAGATGATTTCACAGTTACTGAGACTGTAAATGGAATCGGCAGGAATCTTCACTTGGCAGGAGACCGTTTCTTCAGAGTTTGATGGGATAGTGTCCCCAACTATTTTGCATAGATTTTTCTCAGAAGTATTAGTGGAGCCTTCAGCACGGTACACTGTTTTCTGCTGTAAGCTGAATTTGGGCCTCACTTTTTTGGAAGACGAGTTGCAGATCTTGGCAACAACAGATAAAGTGTCACCTATTAAAACAATCATAAAATTTATAAATGAACAGATTTTCCAGAAAAATGTCTCCATCTGACTTAGCTATAAACATTTGATATGAGCTGACAATATACTATGTTTCATGTCTTATCGACACTTGTTGGTAAGTTGGAGTAACCTTACCTGGAGAGCAAATCTTGGTGTTAACAACAGCAGACATTTGGACCTGCCCTTTGGAGAAAACCCCCATTTCTTTACTCACTGAACCTGACTGTGGACACTAGAAAAAAAAATCATAAAAACAAACATAAAAGGCTGAAACTCTGTAAAGTCCAGGGGAAAACTGTTGTCTTGTTATAAAGATGTGGATTAGGTTTTAAATCTACTTTGTCCAGAGTGACACCATAAAGTGAATGCTTTAGTATTTGAAAATGAATACTGCCTGACCTGGTGTTAACTCAGGTGGAGCAATGCTACCTACTACCTTTGCTCTCCCCTGAAGGAGTCATACAATTCAACCAATGCACTTTGCATTTTCAACACTTTGTCCCACTCAGTTTCCTGTTTGTTTAAAAAAAAAACAAAAACCTGTTTGTGCTTCATGACTTTTCAAATGACTGTATCTTCCGTTCTCTGCCATTCCCTTCATTATTTTTAAGCACAGTACACAGTTGTTATGTGGTTTGTACTCCACACTTAAAAAGTAACTCTTTATTGTTGTGTTTATGTCACATGCCTGCAGGTTTGGCCAACAGTCTATTGTGACTTTCTATGTTTCACCCACAGAATCTTTAATATGAGCCATTTTAGCACCTACAAACCAGTTCAAGTGCTGCGGAAATAAGTCAAAACAGTCAAAAACATCGGATGCAAAACACGTTATCTCTTGCAGTGTCCCACTTACGTTTACTTGATGAAGTTGTTGATGAAACTTAGAAACAAAATTGATATGTTTTTGGACTTTAGAAGGCCACCGCCAGCTTCGGGACATCTTTGCTTCAAGCATGTAGACAATTTTTCCATGTAGCCCTGTGAAGGATGATGGCATGTCCCTGTAAGACACAAGCAGCTGTTATTTGAAATGCTAACAGTGACACAGTACTGATGCAAAATGCTAGAACGTCTCACTTACCCCTCTGGGATTTTAAGCCTGAACTTAAAGTGATGGAGCCCCTGAGGAAGAACAGCACCTGCTTAAGAAGCCAGAATTATTAACTGGCCCTGCACCATTACCAGTGACCATACTGGTAAGTCTATGTAAAACTGTAACGTATTCAAGCTGCACTATAGGCATGTTTAGGGTATTCTTTATGATTGCTGCCAACTCAGACTAGTGTCTACTTCATGAATGATTAACATATCTGAAATAAAAAGGATTTGGACAATGCACTTTGCAGCAACAGAGAAAGCAAAGTACTGTTGTTATCAGTAATAAAAGCAATATGGAAGATCAGTGTATCACTTACAAAGTAGAATCTATATATTACTATGTTCTATTGATCAAATGAAAGCACTTCATTAAATGACGCTACATATCGTTTCAGGAACAGATCATACATATCTAAGAGTTGAATGAGCGAGCATACACCATACGAACAGGTGGGCACTCATTACTTTGGCTCACCTTTCGCGTTTTCTGCAATCAAGTATTCTTTAACTTTGAAATATCTCCTGTGCGCACTGTACGATCTCTCGTCATCGCCACTTCCCTCTGTCCAGTGCACGTTTGCGTCCCCTTTGACTTTCACAAAAAGGCTCTTCACCTTGATTTCTTTTGTCAAAGCGAAACTAATCGTGCCCGTGAGAGTGTCTCCTTCGGAAAAAGTGCCCTCTTCGTTGAGAGCTTCGTAAGTCAGACCGAAGTCCTTTATCGGAGACATCGTCTGCTTCGCGTTTTCACAACTTGTGGCTACGCAGCATGAAGCCAGTAGTTTACGAGTCCCGATCACAATCAGCTGACTCCGTGTCCGGCTCCGCCCGGAGAGTGACGTCATAATAAAACCTCCATTGTTGCCTCATGGAGCCAAATGACACATTTTCCCAGCAAACACTTTTTTTTGTTTTGTTTATATGTTTCCTTACTTGTGTATTTCCATGCTACTTCATAGGACTTCGACTTTACTACATTTCACAGGACAATATCGTCCTTTTTACTCCACAGCAGATTATTAATGTAGTTACTAGTTTGTATATGGAAACAGATAAAACTTCATTGATCCTCATTGATGCTATTGCTATCAGCAGTTTGGAAACTAGCTCCACCTTTAGCAGCCCTAACATTAGAGTGATGAACACAGTCATGCATCAATATATATCATCCAATAATAGGAAATACACTAATGTGAGATGTGCCCTTCAGTACTTTGGTACTTCAAGTTGCTTTTATTTAGCTGATAATACTTTTGTGCTTTTACTGAAGATTTTTAATGCAGACTTTCACTTGTAGGCTAACAGAATATTATTTTATTAGTGTCTAGCAGCAGGTAAACTCTATGGATGAGAAGAATCAATCGATCGATCGAACGATCGATCTATCTATCGATCTATCTATCGATCTATCGATCGATCGATCTATCTATCTATCTATCTATCTATCTATCTATCTATCTATCTATCTATCTATCTATCTATCTATCTATCTATCTATCTACCAGATCTTGGTTTGAAACACACTGAATTGTGTATTCTGTGCTGGAAATTAAGGGTCATCCAGTGTAGGCTGGATGTAGAGAGTTCATTGGCTGGTCTTTTCTTTAATATAAATGGGCAGAGCCTAAAGCAGATAGTAAAAAAAAAAAAAAAAAAAAAAGGCTGATCTTTGTTTTTAGTACTAGTAAATGTTTGGTGCAAAAGGTGGGCTTGAAACCAAGCCAGCAGCGATATTTATTAATTTTATTTACTTGCTGCATGAGAAAGGCTTGAGGCCTGATGTTTAGCTTGCTGTTAAGAGTCTAGGCCTTTTCCAAATATTTGTTGCATCAGGGAGGCTTGAGTTCTGCTACTTGTTTAATTTGCTTCTACTAACACTTTTTTTTTTTCTGCTTTTACACAGGTCGTTCAAGTCGGCAGCAATATTTATTTTAGCAGCAAGCAGTTGCTGCATGCAGGCAGGCTTGAAGCTTATTGGTTTGGTTAGTTTGCTTTTAAGCAGGCTGTGCAAGTCAGCAGCAATCTTCGTTTTTACTTCTAGCACATGTTTGAAAGAGGGTAACTGGTTATTGGATTGTGCAACATCGTAATCGTCCTGTAATAATCAGATGAGCTGATTAAGACTGTCTATTGGGAATCACTCTATGAGCTCATTACTTGATGTTGAAATGAGTAAATGAGTTAAAGTGACAGACTGTATATTTGTTTCCTCACAAATAACTTCAGTGGCCTCCTGTCAGTGGCTATAAATTAAAAGAAACAAGTGGAAACAGTCACTGTTTTTGTTACTGTGTGTGGGAGGCTTCATAATTTATTCTAGTCAATGTGTATCTTCCAGCTCAGGCCTGTGTTAGTGTGGTTTTACACCTGGCTGACCAGCACACATGCATAGAACAAAAATCCAGACTCCTCACTGATTATCAAACCTCACCCATGATCTGCCCAAACACATACAGCTAATCCGTTGTCCCACCAGAGACAAAAACTGGACCCCTGCTACACTGTGCCTGCAGCCTGGGGGCCACAGGTTTTACATTGTACATCACAGTTCTGTGACATTTTAAGATAACAATACTCAATTTCTTGAATCCTAGGAAAATGTCATTTGTGGCTCATGATAAAAACATTTGGTTATGTGAAAATCTTCTTACACATTATCTATCCACGGTGCATTGTAAAATATAAGGAGTTACTACAACTTAAAAACACAAGTGAAAGCACTGCCTTCAAATTTTAAGAAAAAAAAAAAACAGAGTAGTCTACAAGTACACATTACCTTGATTAAATATTTCCCAGTGTGTGAATCCATCCATCCATCTTCTGTACCCGCTTTTTCCTGAAAGCCAGGGTCATGGGGATCTGCTGGAGCCTATAGTGTGTGAATACTTTGCTTAATTTGATTTATATTTGTTAATTTATTGAACTACTTGTATTACTTGGTTTAAATTGTAAAAATTGCAAATCTAGTTCAGCTTAAGCAATGTGGTTTGCTGCAGAAAGACCCATTCTGAGTAGATGATTGAAAGACTTATTATGATTGGTGGATTCAATACTCACTGTGATTGGTCGATTGGATAACTAACCTTGATTGATCAATTGGATGATTCACAGTATTTGGTTAACTGGATACTCTGTCCTGATTGGTCAATTTAAGCCATTTTAATTAGTTGATTTCAAGACCTATTCAGATTTGTCCATTGGATGCTTTACTCTGTTTTCAAGACTCACTCTGATTAGTTGATTCCAAAAGTGTTTCCGATTGGTTGATTTTTAAACTGATTCTGTGTGTGTAAAACTAATAAAAATGTCTGACTGATTAGAAGAACATGTAACACCTTCCTTATTCCTCAGATGTTTCCCAAGATGAGCAACATATTGCTTTAGGCCAGCTGCTTCATTAAAGTCACATAATGTGCATTATGCTGTTGTGATGCAAAGATGCAGTTATGAATACTATTACAACCGCACTGCATACAGAGCCCTTAATGATCAAGATCTTTCATGCTTTTAAGACCTCATAGTCCCATATTACCACAATAGAGCACTTCACTTGCTGTGAGTGCAGGTCTACTTGTGGTTCCCAGAGTTTCTAAAAGTAGAATAGGAGGCAGAGCCTTTAGTTATCCAGCTCATCTCCAGTGGAACCAGCTCCCATTTTGAGTTCACGAGGCAGAAACCCTTTATACTTTTAAGATTAGGCTTACGTTTATAGTTAGGGCTGGCTCAGGTGACCCTTTAACCATCCCTTAGTTATGCTGCTATAGGCCTAGACAACCTGGGGATTTCCCATCATGCACCAAACTCTGTTTCTCTTTTCACTCTACTCTCCTCTCTCCACTACTCTATTCTAACCATACATTTATATGCCGAGGCAGATGGCCACACAGATTTTTCTCAGTACTGCTGGAGGTTTCTCTTCACTTTCACTAAGTGCTTGCTCAAAAGGGATTTGTTGGGTTTCTGTGTAAAGTGCCTTGAGATGATTTTTTTTTTTTTTTTTTTTGTAATTTGGCACTACTTAAATAAATTAAATTGATTTTTAGTTGAATTTACGTTGTTGTTGCAGCCCTTTTGTCATTGACTACTATGCAGGATAACTGCTACCATGATGACAAATTCAGCAATGTCTTCTGCATTTTGGGTCACTGGGAGCAGAGTTTGCTAAACTGCAACACTTATCAATGGGATTACTCTTCAGGGCTGCTGCAACACCCCATGCCAGCAACAGTATCTGTGCAGAATAATTTTGGTATTACAAATCAGCCATCAAGTATTTCAGAAATCTCCCTAGGGAAAATCTAATCCCACAATAGGCTATCACTTTACAGCCCTACTATGCAGTATTTCTATTCCCACAATGCTATACATAATTTATATTGCATAACATAATGCACATCTCTCCACTAATGTCAACCTTTTACCTAATCCCCTGACACCTCAGTGTGTCCACCCACTTGACATTCAAAAGCAGCAGTAAGCAGTGGCCCAGACAAATGAGTCAGCACAAACAGCAAATACCAAGCTCTTCAGCCAAACAAAATTATCTTTCTCGGCAGGATAAATTGCAAATTCTCTGTAATAAATGGTAAAGTAATGCAACCAAGGTTATTGAATGGTTTACAAACTGAAACTACACTTAGTTAGTGTAAACAGTCACCTTAAAGCTGCAAAAGCTGCCGTTAAAACAGTGAAGAGATGGACTGAGGTGGCAAACTCAGAGTTGTGGGACTGCTTTGCCTAATGTTTTCAGGGCCTCATTCACATAAGTGGGGGTATTCTAGAAAGCAGGTTTAAAAAACTCTATATTTAACCCTGAACTCTGAGTTGATCATCATCAATGCAGCTCTGATACGATTCATTATGTCAGCAGAGAAAAAACGGTGGAATGGGAAATTCTTATACTTTCTTACGCAGAACATCGACATTTCTAGAGAGCAACACAGCTGCAGCAGCAAAGGAGAGGGAAATGGCGTGGGAGAAATTTAATGTCAATGCATAAGTTGGAAAAACAGCCCTTACACTTAACACTTACCACACTTTGTTTCTTTTAACAGTTGGCTACAGATGAAACAGTGGTGAGATGTGACTACAGTTAATATTTGAAAGGCCACCTGGCAGAAGCTCAAAATGAAAGATAAGAACACCCCAGGTAAGGCATACTGTAATAGGCTCATTGCTATAATCTCATTTGGTTTAAACATATTTGACACGTTAAAGAAATTAAACATAAGACTATTCAGTGGTTTTATTTCAACATGCAGTGGTTTTCATTCAAATCACAATGCGGTTTCAACATGTGGGCTACATTTCACTTGCAAATCAATCTGCTTCGACATTTGCCATTTCAACTTTAATCTCAACATTTCAACTCAATGTTTAGACTTCATTATATACATTTTGACTTTGTTCTTAGCATTTCCACTGTAGTCTTGGTATTTCCACTTTGTTGTCAACATAAAAAAGCTCCAAAACTTCCATTGTGGCCCTAACACTGCGTGGTATCTTGAGGTATGTTAGGAAGTGATGTGATTAATAAAATGACAGTTGTAATTGGCCTATCCATGGAATATTTGCGTAATAATGGACTGTGCTGCCTCTGGATTTTATTCAAAACTGAGGATAAATCCACGCTGCACATTTAAGGAGAGCTTGCTATTCTTGACCGACTGAGAGCAGAGTATCCAGTCTCATTGATCACACAGGCAATCAGGTCAGTATAATTAAATTATTGGCTATTTTTTCGAATAAAAACTTCTGAAAATGAATGCACTCTGATCAGTGCTTCAATATGAGCTGTATGAAATGAAATGAAAACAACCTGTCTGTCAGCTCCTGCAGAGTTGGCAGCAGAGGAGGAGACAATAACTCAGACACAATAACCTGCCAGTGAGCAGGTTAGAGTAAATTAGTATTGGTAACTGAGATTAAATGATCTGTGTTCCTGGAACAGAAAACTCAGGGTTAAACAGCTCTGAGTTTTTACTAAAACTGCTTTCTGGAATAGCCCCAGGATGAACTCACAATCTCCCAGGACCTGAAGTGGACACCCACCATTAGTCCAATGATCGAGAAAGCAGAGAAGAGGATGTACTTCCTGGGTGAGGTCATCATCAGTGAGCTTTAGACACCCACGACCCTGTCATTTGTTTACTGTTTGGCCTTCCTTAGACAACCTTTGGTGGGTATTAACCACTGGAGACCAGGAACAACCAACAAGTTCTGTAGTTTGGGAGATGCTCTGACCCAGTCATCTAGCCACCACTCTCTGGCCCCTGTCAGAGCCACTCAGATCCTTACACTTCCCTGCTACATCAACTTTGACTTTACCTGCTGCTTAATATACCCAACACACTGGCAAGTGTCACACTAACAAGATCATCACTTATTTGCTTTATCTGTCAGTGGTCATAATGTTGTGGCTGATCAGTGTATGTTTGTGAGTATAACAAGTCAGGATCTGTATGAAATACAAGTAGCTGTTATGCTTAACAGAATGGAAAATACAGGAAAAATATAAATATGGCCTGATTATTTTCATTGAAAATAAAATAATAAAAAATATAAAGCCCATTTCTTTCCATGTTTTCCAATTTCTTTAAGCTAAACTACAATATATATGTATGTAGATATATAAATGTATATGGATTAATTATACAGTGTTGAAAAAATGATCACTGTGCATAAAGAGGCTTGGCAAATTAATATAAGGAAAGATTCTATTATTTTGCATCAGAGTTTTTAGCATCAGGAGATGGGAAAAGGACTGTATAAGCTGGAGGAGGTTCATCTGATTGAGACAGGAAGTCCGTGTTCATCAGCGGTGCAGAAGGAAGCAGGTTGTATGTAGGAGCAGTTGGGGTTATGTTTGGTGAATAAGATGACTGATGGCTCTGTGGAGCAGATATAGGTGGGTGAAATGTTGGGGCAGTAGGTGGAGGGTGAAGTACTGAAGACGATGATGAAGATGAAAATGGAGATCCATATTGAGAAGTCAGCTGTGGCAGTGGGTTATTGTAGGCCCCAGACATACCCGGCTGAGTAGGGTGTGCACCTGCTGGGTTATTTGGATATACAGGTGGTGGTGTTGAACACCTTTGAGCTCCTGGATATCCATCACTACATAAAGATGGGGATGCAGGATAAGGACCCATAGGGAATGTAGGGGGAGGGAAGTGAGTGTTGCTTGGGCCCCCAAAAGCCCCAGCTGCATAGGGACCCAAAGACACTGCAGGAGGAGGGAAGTCATTGTTGCTTGGGCCCCCAATAGGCAGAGCTGGATAGGGACCCAAAGACACTGCAGGGGGAGGGAAGTCACTGTTGCTTGGGCCCCCAAAAACCCCAGGTGGGTAGGGACCTCCAGTCACACCAGGCTGAGGGCCAGGAGCTAAGGTATGAGGAAAAATGATCACTGGGAACACAACCTCTGGATCAAAAGCAAAGCTGATGTCCAGATACACCTGAGGAAAAAAAAAAGATGACTGGCTCGTTAGCACATAATGCTTTGCTTTTCAAAATGAATAGCAAGAGAACATCAGAAGGCACAAGAAATATTTGGAAAGCAACACAATGTTACAATGTTGCATACCTTTAAATGATAATCCACTGAGATGATCTCACAATTGCTTATTGTATGTATTTGATCATGAGGAATCTTGATTGTACACTTGACCTCTTGCTGTGTTTGGGGTTTAATACAGTTGTCAGCCACCTTGTGGATAACTATACTCTCATGTTTGGTACTGGTGGTGGCACGGTACAACACATTTTGGATCAAACTGAATTTGGGTGTCATCTTACTGGATGAGGAATTGTTGATTTGTGCAGAAATCACCATTGTTTCACCTAAAGGCAAACAACAGAAACAGGAATGAACAGAAAATTTATTTTCATTTAATTTACTTGATGTCACTTTAGATAATGCAGCATTTTCCAGAATTGGTATTATGTAGGGTTAGGGTTAAGATTAACATAATATTGTGATGTGAGGCTTTTAAGGAGGCAATGTCTTTTTTTTTTTTTTTTTTTTTTGCAAGTAATAACTTTGTTTTCATCTCTGGTTTCTCTCACTCAACTAATAAATAAATGTTAATTTATTAATAAATGTGGTCTTTGAGCATAGGTGTACTGTAACTGTACTACTTATCCTGTACCGCAGGGCAAGCCTGTCCCAGCTGATATGGGGCGAAAGGCGAGCTACACCCTAGACAAATCGCCAATCTGTCACACGTCTGACACACACCCAGTTCAGGAGCCACATTTTTCAAAGGAGTCACCCTATAAAGTTGTAGACTGTATAGGCTGAACTGAAATGAGACAGCCTAGTATGGAGGGTTTCTTATTTGTTTCACCAACAGTTTCTGCCCTACTGTTCAGTCAGAAGTGGTGCACCTGTTGCATAGCAAACTTAAGAGTTGCAGTTGGATCAGAGCTAAACAACTACTGGGAAAATTTATCGCTAATAATGGAAACTAATGTTAAAGGAAAATTAGATGCTTCACCGCCAGTTTGAGATTCTTAAGGCCCCTTGTTTTAAAATTTGTATTGTTATCTGTTCGATTGAGTTGAAAACCTGTTATTTAAACTAAAAAACAGTGTACTCAAGCTCAGTCATATCCTTGGATTTAGAACTTGTGTCTGGTATATTCGCTTTTTGTCACCAGTGTGCAATAAACATTGGGATGTGTTGGGCTGTGAAGGATGCTAAACAGTTGAAGCCTTCATTTCTCAGGGAAAGAAGGGTCTTTTCAAATGTGGCCATGCATTGAAATAAGATATCCTTGCTGTGATGCTGTGACACAAATAGCCTGAAGGATGTGGACCCAGAATTGAGACACACCTGTAGAACAGTCACACTTAGATTATTGGCAATTTAAAGGAACCAGTTAAATGCAATTTCTTCCCGAATGGCAAATTTTATAAGATAGATAGGAAAGCTGATGAACTGTTATGTCAGTACAATAACTGCATCTTATCGGAAACATTCGCTAAATGTTTTTGGAAAGTACCCTCAACAGAAGATCTCTTTGTATGACTTTAATGTGCCATGCTTGTAGAGTACTTCCCTACCTGGGGCATAAGCCCTTCTGTCAAGAGTGGCATCAAGAGTGACCTGTCCTTTCGAGAAAAGTCCCATCTCTTTTTTTGCCGAACCAACCTGGTGTAACTAGAATTTACAGGGAAATAGTTACTTTTGATCCATTCCCATTATTAAAACAATACAGGACATGATTTAAAGTTGTAGAACAGGTAACATACCCAGTTCCTCAGGACCACATATTATCACCATTATTCAATATCTTATTTTCTACTTTACACTCTGTCAGGTGAAGAAATGCTATACATAAAAAAAAAAAAAACTGTCCACAGTGAGGTCTGTAAATTATCCAAAGTAACTGAGACATTGTTTCTATGGAGACACATTGCTGTTGAGATTCTTTAAAGGACGTTACAATACAGTACTGCTAATTGCTCTTTTTAGTGGCAGACAGTTATTCTTTTCATAGCAGGAAAAACATGTGTGGCTAATACTGTTAATAATGGGCTGTGTTCTATCTAAGTGTTACACATTAAAATGTTTGCAGTGAAAAAAGTCTATCACCCTTGTTATGCCTAGTCAGAACCACATATAAATTAGAATGTGGCTTGGGTGAATTATGCAATACCTACAGTGGGTATGGAAAGTATTCAGACCCCTTTAAATTTTTCACTCTTTGTGTCATTGCAGCCATTTGCCAAAATCAAAAAAGTTCATTTTATTTCTCATTAATGTACACTCAGCACCCCATCATGACAGAAAAAAAACAAACTTTCTGTTCCTGTTAACGCAGTCATGATTGAAAACTGCTGGGGCTCCAGCGAAAACTTCAGGGGGACATCTAGAAAGCCGTGCCCAGTCCTACTGCACTCTGCTCGGCTTACACAGGTGCCAATCCCCGCTCTGATCACACTGTCATTTTTGAATTCTCTGCGCCCCTGCTGCAAATCCACTTGTGTTGAATCATCGTGATAATGATATAATGCATTTTCTAAAAACAATAAGGTGCTGCCAAAACTATTCACAGAGGCTTCATTTCAACTCATTTACACTCAAAACATGTGAAATGAACATATTGATTTAAACAGCAGACGTGTCTCTCGTTGATCTATATGGCTTCAGTCTCGTTCAACGAACGATGACAACTACTGCTCGGAAACAGCTGCGACTCGTTTCGTTGCACAGACATAACTACATGAAGCGGTACAGTTGATATTCACTTTGGATATGGATTATCATGCCCATGTCCAAAAATCATCGTGATATTAATATAATGCATTTTCTAAAGTTAATAAGGTGCTGCCAAAACTATTCACAGAGGCTTCATTTCAACTCATTTACACTCAAAACATGTGAAATGAACACATTGATTTAAACAGCAGACGCGTCTCTCGTTGTCCTATATGGCTTCAGTCTCGTTCATTGAATGTAGAAATTTTTGCAAATTTATTAAAAAAGAAAAACTGAAATATTACATGGTCATAAGTATTCAGACCCTTTGCAGTGACACTCATATTTAACTCACATGCTGTCCATTTCTTCTGATCCTCCTTGAGATGGTTCTGCTCCTTCATTGGAGTCCAGCTGTGTTTAATTAAACTGATTGGACTTGATTAGGAAAGGCACACACCTGTCTATATAAGACCTTACAGCTCACAATGCATGTCAGAGCAAATGAGAATCATGAGGTCGAAGGAACTGCCCAAGGAGCTCAGAGACAGAATTGTGGCAAGGCACAGATCTGGCCAAGGTTACAAAAGAATTTCTGCAGCACTCAAGGTTCCTAAGAGCACAGTGGCCTCCATAATCCTCAAATGGAAAAAGTCTGGGACGACCAGAACTCTTCCTAGACCTGGCCGTCCAGCCAAACTGAGCAATCGTGGGAGAAGAGCCTTGGTGAGAGAGGTAAAGAAGAACCCAAAGATCACTGTGGCTGAGCTCCAGAGATGCAGTAGGGAGATGGGAGAAAGTTCCACAAAGTCAACTATCACTGCAGCCCTCCACCAGTCTGGGCTTTATGGCAGAGTGGCCCGACAGAAGCCTCTCCTCAGTGCAAGACACATGAAAGCCTGCATAGAGTTTGCTAAAAAACACATGAAGGACTCCCAGACCATGAGAAATAAGATTCTCTGGTCTGATGAGACCAAGATTGAACTTTTTGGCGTTAATTCTAAGCGGTATGTGTGGAGAAAACCAGGCACTGCTCATCACCTGTCCAATACAATCCCTACAGTGAAACATGGTGGTGGGAGCATCATGTTGTGGGGGTGTTTTTCAGCTGCAGGGACAGGACGACTGGTTGCAATTGAAGGAAAGATGAATGTGGCCAAGTACAGAGATATCCTGGTAGAAAACCTCTTCCAGAGTGCTCAGGACCTCAGACTGGGCCGAAGGTTCACCTTTCAACAGGACAATGACCCTAAGCACACAGCTAAAATAACAAAGGAGTGGCTTCGGAACAACTCTGTGACCGTTCTTGACTGGCCCAACCAGAGCCCTGACCTAAACCCAATTGAGCATCTCTGGAGAGACCTGAAAATGGCTGTCCACCAACGTTCACCATCCAACCTGACAGAACTGGAGATGATCTGCAAGGAAGAATGGCAGCGGATCCCCAAATCCAGGTGTGAAAAACTTGTTGCATCATTCCCAAGAAGACTCATGGCTGTACTAGTTCAAAAGGGTTGCTCTACTCAATACTGAGCACAGGGTCTGAATACTTATGACCATGTGATATTTCAGTTTTTCTTTTTTAATAAATTTGCAAAAATTTCTACATTTCTATTTTTTTCTGTCAAGATGGGGTGCTGAGTGTACATTAATGAGAAATAAAATGAACTTTTTTGATTTTGGCAAATGGCTGCAATGACACAAAGAGTGAAAAATTTAAAGGGGTCTGAATACTTTCCGTACCCACTGTACATGGTGTTTGTTTTCATTTTCTGTTTCTCAATTCTGCAACAACCTTCTTCAGAACAGTAATATTAGGTTATACTATACAAATAAGGGGTACATTACATATCAGAGATTTGTACATTTAGACATTTTACACACCATCAGAGAATGAAAGTTTGGCAAGGACTTGGAGACAAAGTGTATTTCCTTTTCTACTGTCTGGTTCATCCTCCAACTCCTGGACAGAACAGCTTCTACCATGTAGACAATCTTTCCATGATGCCCCCTGAAGGACGAAGGCATGTTCCTGTAAACAAGAAACAGAAAATAAATGTTGAACTGTGAACTGAACTTGAATGTGCATTCCCTGACGAAAATGCAATCTGACTGCTCAAAGCTGCTGTTTCCACCACAGAATTAATCAGCTGGATAATTCAGAAAGGAAAGTGTATTTCTAGATTTAAGCATATTAGAATAAAAGATTGTTGAGAAATAAAAGTTGCCAAGGTTTGTAAAAATATCAGCTCCACTGATAATACATTACAACATATCAAATAGTAACACCCAGGTCTGGGCCTCACACCACCCACTGCATCATTTTGTATGTATCATTAAGTATGGTACTATAGGGTTGCTATACACAAACTTTCATGCATTTTGGCATTTATTACTTTTTAGATGTTCATCATTTTATGCATGCATTATTATTTTCCCATAGACTATCATTCAAAATTAATATTAACAAAAATATGAATTTAAAAAAGCAAGAATAACATGTCAGGTTGTAAAGTGATAGCATCCTTTGCTTTTCTTTGATCAGTCACACCAATTAACATGGGTTTTATGGAATGTGCAGGGTTAGACTATTTTGTACTTACACTGCTGGTATGTTAAAGCTGAATTTATAAACATGGACCCCTTGGGGAAGAACGGTGTCTGAAAAAGAAAAGATTATGGGGTTGACACTGACAGTAGTTTACTGCTGTTGCTAATAGTAATACTGCGGTGGCCGACAAGGGCAATCGTGCCGCAATGGCCAAAACACATGCAAGAGAGAAAACTCAGTGGAAGTGCACCAGGGCGATAGGGGGACCCTGAACTGAGAGATGCTATGAACAAAGTTTGGCTAACTTTTACAGAGGCGACATAGAAAAGGTTCGTTTTCTGTTAATTTCTTTTTAAACACTTGGCCGTCACCTTTAACAATATTATAAAAGTACAGTATTTTAAAAGATGACGGCCAAGTGTTTAAAAAGCAATAAATGGAAAACGTACCTTTTTTATGTATGTACCCTTCTCAACCCCCACCCCCCCCTCCACACACACACACACACACACCCCCATACCCTGGTGAAAAATGTTTTCAAACACTACTGTACATAAGGACAATTTTTAGATGGCCTATTTACATTTCATATGTCACCTATAAGTATTATCATGCTTCTACTCCATTATGCTTTATTGCAATATTGGATTTTTGGTCCACTACACTAGTGTGGCATCTGTAACTTCATCACTACATTCTTATCACAAATCAGTTCAAAATTCTTCTAGCTATAACAAGTTAGTTGCTTGCACATTACTGCCTCAGAGCCAGCCTCTGGTTTGTCCATTTTGGGCTACTGTAGAAACATGATGGTGCAACATGGCTGCCTCCGTGGAGGAGGCCTGCTGGCTATGTTCAATTAAAAAGCTCATTCTAAGATAAAGAACATACTGCAGATTGTGATTACACACTAATGCAAAAACACTTTTCAATGCTATTTCACTTCTGCTAATAGGTCGCTCTAATTGAATGTTCGAATGTTTTGTTTTTATATTGTATAGTATTGGATCATGATTTATCATTACTGGAGCTCCTGCCATGACCATCAGTGCACAAAAACAAAACAATAGCATGAATTGGTGAGTAGGAAGTCAAAGAGGAACTTAGTAGACTTACACATACCATTGTTAACTAGAAAATTGCATTTCCTGCAGAAGATGCGCGTGAATGCTGAAAGCTGAATGAAGCTGCCCAACAATGCTGAAAATGGCTGAAACGCATTGCTGAATAAACTGAAGGCTGAAATGCAATGCTGAAAAATCCTGGAAGCTGAAATGCAAATCTGGAGTTGGAAGCTTAACTTGTTTAGCTGAAAAGCTATTCAAAATTGCTGGAAAGAGTGGAAAGAGAATAATATGATGAAGTAGAAATAAACTGGCTTTCAATTGCTAAAGAAAGTGTTAAACTAATAAAAAAAAAAAACACGGTAGTGAAGGAAAGAAGAACTAAAGGATTTGAATATGATATGAGTTAAAGAAAGAAAGGGAAGAATGAAACAGCAAAAAAGTGAAATTGTAGAAAGACTGTATAGACAGAAAGAACATATAGTTTAAAAACGAATAAATATTGCTGAAAAATACAGAAGGTAAAGGTTGTGTAGCCAAATCAGTAATATTTGAAGGAATGTTTTCTAAAGAAAGAAATGAAAGAAGTGTTAAACTAATATGAAGGAAGACCCTGTAGTGAAGGAAAGTGGTAGGATAGGAAAGGAAGGAAGAACTGAAGGAATTATATGAGTTAAAAAGAAAGAAAAACAATGAAACAACAAAAATGCAAAAGCTGAGAAAACTTCACCTCACAAAATGGAGGATTACAGAAAAACTATAAGACCTATCAAATTAATTCTTTCACTAACAGAGCCAGGAGGCTTCAATGAAGAGACTCGTCCATTATTTGTGAAGATATTCCAAAAAACAGCCTTCGTTTGTGTTTTTCACCAGAAATGCAAGAGCTGTTTTAAAATGGGAGTGAATGAGAGATTGAGCAGTCACTCTCTGTGGGTTTGGCCACCTGGTGGAAAAACCGTAGGTCCTATCAAAATAAGAACAGCATTACCTGAAAGAAGACTAAAATCTCTACTACTTTAATATATAAATTGTTCATAAAGCTGAAAATTGACACAAGAAGAGAAGAAAAGGGACAAAAAAAAAAAATCAGAAAAAAGTAGAAGCGCAAAAGCTAGAGTGGGTGACGTCATCAGTGACATCTCCCACTCTAGCTGTGAACATTCCGTTCCCATACACACCATTGTAAAACTCAGAAAAGGCCTAAAAAAACCATAAAACTTAAACTGCGATTAATCAAAAACCGTAACAGATATCAAAAAGCTGAATACAAGACTAATAGCTTAATGCCTTCTGACCCGTTTAAAGGTCGAATGGTGTTTCTAGATGAAAGTATGCTGACACAATTAAAGCTGAAAGAGGACAAAGTTAAAGAGGATTTGAACATTCTCTCCATTAATTTCAATGGGACAAAAAAAAAATGAAAAAAGCTGAATATCTTAAAAAATATGAAAGATATCAAAAAGCTGAATGGAAGCAGGAATGTCCTTAAAAAGCTGAACATTTTGATATTTGAATGGTTGTTCTAGCTAAAAGTGTGCGGAAGGCTGGCAGCATGCTCAAGCAGCATTCACACTAACTGGGTGGGTTAAGGCATGCGTAACAAACAAGACATCTACCTACCCTTAGAGTCCTCTGGGACTAGAAACTCCTTCAGTTTGAAGTATCTCCTGTGTGCAGAGTATGTATAAGTGCGATCGCCTCTCTTTTCCGTCCACCGCACGCCAGCATCGCCTTTAACTTTGACGGAAAGGGTTTGAACTCCTGTGTCTTTGATTAAATCTAGTGTGACTCTTCCAGTTATAGTGTCTCCCTCCGAAAACGTCCCGTACTCATTCAGCGCGTCGTAAACCAGCGTTAAGCTTTTAATCGAAGGCATTGTCACAGAGGAGCGTCAGGAAATTGAGATTACAACGGCGAAGTAAATAAAGAAACGATATAGGCAACACGCCCTGTTCGTCACGTTAGCACTGTATGCTATCTGACACTGGAAACCCATGATGTCAGGACTCTCCCTTTGAAAGTCCGGTCAAAGACCTCTACTGCCATCCCACGTACAGAGAAGAAACTGGTGCGAAAGCGCATTCAAGGAATTCAAAAACAATGCGAAACTCCCCCTGCGGGCCATTCATTGGAAAAACAGGAAAACTAAGCAGAGAGGGTAAAGAACTGTGTAGACGGTATTTAGATTATAAATAAATAAAGCAAAAACAACAAAACTGGGATTGATATTATTTGCAGACAACTAATTTATAATGTGTTCATGTCTGAGCCACATTACGATATGGACCACTGGCCTTCAGAATTAAACCACGTGAAATTAAATAGCTTTAAAGTAGCTTAATAAAACGTTGTTATTTAGTAACTATTAACTATTAAACTCCCGAATTTAAAACACAGAGAGTATCTGGGTATTTTTGACGTATAATTTCTCCCTTAACAGAAACAAATTGTCAAAAACTGCTGCAGTTATTGTCATTCTGTTGTGTGGCTCCTACATAAAAAGATTTTCTCACGTCTGATATTGGGCCATGGTCCCGTTGCAATTAAAACTGCAATTTAGTGCATCACTTTATTATTAAATTTTGAATTTCCCAAAGTTAAAAAATAATAGTAAAATAAATGTTCAGCTCACTCTCAATGGTTTAACTTCACACTTTTATTTTGGAGGGTTGAGACTTTTTCCGGAAGTGTTGCTTGAAACAAAACAAAACAAACAAAATAAATACATTGAAGTTCAAGATAAATGTATTCAGACTTTATAGTTGTCATAACAGGGAGACCTTATTTTCTTAACCGGAGGCAGATTTCAATTTCAAATAGTTTGTTTTCTTTTTTCTTTTTGTGGATTTGACACCAATACACCTTCCATAAAGGATTATTTTGACTTTTATTTATTTATATACGTATTTATATAAGATATGAGGTGGAGTTTCCCAGGTGTAAAGATGGAAGACCGGTCGTCCACCAACTGCGCATGTCAGAGGCTGGTGCACGCTGGTTAGTGTCTCTTCTATGGAGAAGCTCCATTTGAGGTCTACCTCAGGACTTTTGTAAGGCTTGATCCCCTGTTCTATTTTCAGTAACAACACAATTTAAGAAAGTTGTAAGAAATAGCCACAATAAGCTATATGTTTGTTTCCCTGCTGTCATTGTCTCACTTTTTTATGAGTGTGGTTAGTAAGCCTTTGTTTTTTTATTTTTATTTTGTTGTTTAAACAAGTTGCAAGTCTGAAAATGTAAATACACGTAATGTTGGAGTACGTTTGTCTGTGGTTTTATGGGCGCGTGAAGTAAGCATGAAACTCTCCTCAACTTACGGGCTAAGTTGACTAGCTAGCTAACATTAACGTTACACCTCACAGTATTCGTCACGTGTTGTTGTATGCAACACGTGTGATCAGGTACCTCTGTTGAGTTTTGATTAACTTTAGAGTTAAACATAACAAAGACTGATCTCTCACGCTCTGTACGCGAAACAACCTGCTAAGACAACACAGTCAACGCTAGTGACGTTACCATGGCTACTAGTAGAATTTGACGAGTTGCCAGATCCTGCTAGAAGTGTGATGCATTGACCGTCGGGTAGGAAACTCGGACAAACAGATGTTTATGTAAGTTATGTTAGGGTTCATTACACTGTGGGTTCTGCTCAGTTCAAATTGTAGAAAATGTTGGACTTCTCTGCTGCTTTTAGAATTGAAGAAATACTAAAACAGGCAACAGGGAGTGCTGACATCATTTCACTTGTTAGAAGTTATTTCTTTATATTGCAAGCATGTTGGATTTTATTTACTACAATAATTAAAGTTAATTCGTCTCCTTTTTACATAAAGTGACTGTCAACGATGCAAAAGAATGTAAACTAAGTTTATAGTCGGGTGAAGGAAAACTGCTGTATATTTAAATTTAGCCACAAAAAATGTGTAGAATTGTATAATAGCGTTTTTTCTTTATATTGCAAATCTGCACAATCCTGCTTTTAAATATTGCCCTAGTTTATTAAATAATAATCTCATCTCAATCAGGTGGTGTGGTGTCAACAGAAGGTGCTATGGAGACAGTTACCCTGTCAGTGTGGTTGAGTCAAGGCCAAAAGACAACTAGACCAGTGTGAGAAAAATAAGAGGAGTAGTTTTTTAAAAATCCTATGATGATTAAAATGTCTCATTATTATAATTAAGCACAACTTGAGAGAGGAAAGTTTCTATACCTTACTGGTATCTAGGTCAACGGTGCTCTTTGTCAGTCAAATATATCTAGATGGCTTCTGATAAAATATTTCCCTTTGTCACACAGTGACAGAGATTTCATAGCAAAACATTTCTACAAAATGCTTTTGTTAAAGGTGTATGAAAATTTCTTTAGCAGAGACTTGTTCAAGTGAACAAGGAATGTCATAGCTGACATAACTGGATATGTAGTGTCTGTTGTATTAGGTTGGTCCTTGATGGTCTTTGATTTGTCAGTTATTATGTCTTAAAGGTATCGGAACATAATTCCTATCAAAATACAGAACTAATGCTGACAGGGGTGGCAGACATTGGAAAGTTTGAGCTTTTCTTACTTGTTGCCGTCTTGTCTGGCTAAGTAGAATGTGTTTAAACCATAATTTGTTTATTGAAATATATTCTGTGTAAATTTCTAAATGATTCCCTACACCTGTCCCTGATTAGTGAATGTACGTATAGCGAATCATGGATGCAGTTTAATTGCAGTCAGTTGTGAACAGGAAACATATGAGTAAGTGTGAAAAAAAATGTAAAGTAATTACAAGTAAGAAGAGTGAGCAAATCAGATCCAGCTTAGGGCCTTCATTAAGCTAAGGACAGCCCTGCATGCTACGAAGCTCATCTGCATAAGATAGAGATAATAACATTTGTCCATTATGGATTGCAGAAAGCCAGCTGTAGCATAACACCAGATGCAGCTTCAGATGACACAAAGACATCATTACTGAAATGTTGCTTTAGTGTAGTTAGTTTAAAATTTTTTCAACAAATGACCATTATTAGACAGTCAATATGAATTTTAAAATGCTATGTTATGCTGAACACCAAATAAAAGTAAGTGCTATTCTATAGGACTTGTTCTTTTGTAATTGATCTATTAATGGCAAAGACTTAAATCTCATCCCTCAGTAGAAGCTCATTAATCTATGCTGTGAATGTGGTCCTAGTTGGGTAGGTTGTATCCCTGCATAGGGAGAAAGGGTGCCTTGGTCAAGTCCAGTCTTTATTAAGATTAATGAACAGCTTGACATTTTTAGTCCTCTGTCTGAATCGATAATTTTAATACTCATGAGGGCCAATGGGGATCTAAGCTTGCGGAACACACGTTGTGGCCACAGGGCGCATGTTAAATGTCCAAGTGGTAATCAATGCAAAGAAATTAGCTATTGATCGCTTTTAGTTTTGTAATAGGTTATCTATTGGTTTGCTCTTTCGGAAAATTCCAATATCAGTCGGATGGAATTGTGCTGGTAATATTGCTGTGGGGTGTGTGTATATGCGTGTGTATATGCATGCACATAAACCCAGCTTCCATGTGTGTGCAGGGTCACATTCTAATTAGCACAGAGGGCAGATTGTAAATAAACATGGTTGAGGAGAATATTGGTGATCTGCATCAGATCCACAGTTCATTACAAATAAGGCTGGGAACTTCAGATTGGCTTCATGCAAGCTTAATGCTGACTTGAAAACCAGCTGTTTTAAATTTTAACATTTTCCATTTCAATTCATACCACTTCATGTGGCACCAGATCTTTCATATGCAAGAAAATCAGAAAGATATATTTCATATGTTTATTGATGTGTGAGGTGAAAATACAGGCGATGGAAAAACTATGGCTATATCAATATATATGTTTACACCAGGACCTACTGCATAGTACCTAAACTGAGTGCTGATGTCACTGATGCACCCTGTTTTTTTATGAATATAATAAAGTTAAAGCAAAGTATTAATGTAAACTTTATTCACTTTTATTTTGTCTGTGTTCCCAGGCTGTACAGTGAGTTGGATATGGATCTGCTTTGCTGGGGTAGTGGGGAGCTTGGCCAGACTGGATGTGGCAGGCTGGGGGACATTGGTCCAGAGGAGTCCCATATGAGAGGGTTCACGGTGGCTCGGCTGGGCACGGTGAAACTGCTGGCCTGTGGATCCAGTCACTCCATTGTGGTTACAGGTACCTTTCCTGTTGTATATTATTGGATAGTGTGGATCTCTAAAGAGCATTCATTATTTTGGTATGAGCTGATACATTAACTTTAATTTAGATATTATGCTTGATTTTTGAGTGTTTGTGTGCTGTATTGGATGTTTTCTGAGAGCAATCAAAATACAATAATAAATAAAAAACAAATTTGTTCTTGATTCAGCATATAGGAAACATCGCTTATCATATTGTCCAGTAATTTTAGTCATGGATTCAGTCATGGATTACCATGATTAAATTTACAGTGCATTACTGGACGTATTGGTGTCTAATGCTAAGGGAAATGTATTCTTTTGTCTTGAGCTACAATTATCACCAGTCTGTCAAAGTGTTGGTACTCTAAGGTTGATCAGCTGAAAACTAAGGTTATCCAGTGAGATTTTAGAATGTTTAGAAAAAATTACCTTAGCAAAACATTTAATCAAAAGATGTGTAAGCAAGGAAGCCTAAATAATCAACAACCACCAGACATAATGTCTTACAGTAGCGTGAACATGTGGAGTATATATACAGCTGCCAGAAAACAGTTTTATCTGATGGTACAGTAAAGGGGTATTCTGCATAAGTTTCAAACATAGGGGCATATAGATAGGGTTTACACACAACATGAAGTGCCCATGAGGTAATACTGGCCTGCTTATTTGCCAATTTGATAGAAACCCTGATGACAGGAAGAGAAGAGGCTCCTTTATTACATTAGCTGGCAGTAGTCATAAATCAGTAGTATAGATAAGTCTTACATATCATCTCAACACAGGAATCCTATACCTCTACAATCATTACAGGAAAAAAGGTGACATTTTTGATTGATTAAAATGGTGAAGGCTAGCTTAGGCTAAATCATGTTAAGTGATGTGACATTGCAGTTTCACATATCATATTTCTGTCAAGACAATGATGGTGGAAGGCATTGTCAAGGCATGATATCTGACAACAGCAGACATCTGGAAGGACCAGAGGGGATTTATGGGAAGGTTTTAGTGGTCTGAGGGAGATGAGAGAGAGTAAAAAGTGGTCCTTTTTTGTACATTGTCACTTCTCGGGTGACTGTAAATTTTACTCCGGTACTGTTGGGAATCGGAGACATTTACACATCCTGACAAATTGCCTGTTGTAAAAGTATTTACTGGTCTTGTCCTCCCTTTATTCTTGGTCAGCTTGCAAACACATAGCCCACTCACAGACACAGAAATATTTACCCACAGCAAATTTATGTGACACACGTTTATGTGGTGTACCTGAGCTCTAGCCCAAGATATGTTATAATGGTGTCATGTTAAGATTACTGCTCTGCTGTTAATGTTTTAATATAACAAGTCTCGAGTAGGTCATGATAGTTTTATGTCTGCCACACTGTGTCACATTTCTGGTCATTTAGCCAAATCAGCACAGGGAAAGTCTTGTTTGTTGAATAAGAGCTTAGAAGGGGTGTATAAGTTGCAGACCACAGCGTATGCTGCTGTAACCCACTAACACTTACACATGCATACACTTTGTTGTACATAAGCTGCCACAGATTAAGATGAACTGATTAAAGGTTGGGGAACCACTTTGTCTTAGTGGTTAGCACTCACAGCAAGAAGGTTCCTGGTTTGAAACCCGTCAGGGGCCTTTCTGTGTGGAGTTTCCATGTTCTCCCTGTGCTTGTGTGGGTTTCCTCCAGGTACTCCGGTTTCCTCCCACAGTCCAAAAACATGTATGTCAGGTTGATTGGTGACTCTAAATTGCCCATAGGAGTGAGTGTGAGTGTGTGAGGTTGTTTGTCTCTATGTGGCCCTGTGATGGACTGGTGACCTGTCCAGGGTGGACCCCTGTCTTTCACCCAAAGAGAGCTGGGATAGGCTCCAGCTGATCCCTGTGACCCTACATAGGAATAAGCAGGTATAGATAATGGATAGATGGATGGAATATTAAAGGTTATCACCCCAGCAGTTGTCACGGGCCAGCATTCACTGATCAACTGTAAACAAGACCGGCCTTTGGGATTATTTGTTTGGGGTCATGTGAATAGTACATATTTGGGTGTGGGTTTTGTATTTGTGTTTAGACTGAAGTGTGACAATCAATTGCAAGTGTCCTTTACCACACATCTTGAAATTCTGCTAATTTTAGAAACTTATTGTCATAAATGTAATAAAATTACATTTATGACATTTATTTTGATTTATGTTGATTCAGTGTAAATACGAGACTGTAAATTGGCATTTACTTTATAGTACAAGGATCTTGTCCTCAGATAAGAGTGGAATAATTACCTCTGAGTAATGTAGTCTTCTCTGTTGACTTTTTTTGTCCATGTTCAAATATTGGTCCACGTTTTAGAAAAGCATTATAAAATGTTACCACTGGGTGGCACTATAAGCTTGCCAATAAGAAAGTATAGCAGAGGGAAGTGGGTGGGGGTAGGCAAGCAGAGGGAGGCCTATGCTTACCTCACACTCAGACAGAGCTATAATTTACTAATAGTGCGGGAGCCGCCATTGCTGTTATCTTTTAATAGATTTGTACGGGGGAAAGCAGGTGCCTGTTGTTAATGTGTCCAATTGCCCAAGTTGCCTACAGAATTTAGGGCATCCATCACTGTCGGCGGCGGTGACACCCTGTCGTTCTACTTCACACGGCGGGCCGGCCGGGCTGGGCTGGTAACAGATGAGGCTTCTCTCTCCTCCAGACGCCCACAGTCACACAGAAACGACTGCCATACGTGCTTGCACATGCATACACACACAAAAAACACTCAAACCTATAACACGCTCTTGGAGGGCAAACTTAACTTATACCCATTGCAACAGAAATGACATATAGCACATAAATTAAATAATGTGATTAAAGAATATATACAAGCATTTTTACCACCAAAAGGTTTGAAAGGTTTTTAGGAATTTGTGGTTTTAGAGGCAGAAACACACCATTAGAAATAATCTTAGCAAACTTTGCCCCTCATTTCTGTGAATTCTTCTTGAACTTACAGTTGCAGCTTTGAGCTTAGCCAGGGGCACCATGTTGCTTGCAGGTTTGCCCTCCGCCCTGGAACACACTCAATGCAGCTGTGTTTCTTTAGACCCGGGCTGAGAGCTGGGAGGGTATACAGAGGTGCCTGCTAATACCTTGTTAGGGCTGTTTCAGTTGCGAGGTCTCAGAGAGGTCAGTGTCAGTACTGCTTTAGTTCGAGGCCCTTGATCTGGTGGATGTTGGTGTAAGCCCAGTACTCATGTGCTGGCTGTTTGTGACCTACCCTGATTTTCATCAGGAAGGCTTGCTTTTCCAATTCCCATGAACTTGGAAGTCAGTTGTCTTGTTCAGGAATGTTACTTTGACTTTGGTATTTGGATTTTTTTAAGTAGCCCTGCAAAGGACTGGTGACCTGTCCAGGGTGCACCCCTGCCTTTCACCCCTAAGAGAGGTGGGATAGGTTCCAGCACATCCCTATGACCCTTAATAGCAATAAGTGGGTATAAATAATTGATGGATGGATGGAATTTTGTAAATAAAAACAAATCTTTTACATACAATCATTTGTTAAAACCTCTATTTAAGAAAAATAGTGACAGGAGCAGTATATTATCACATGAAAAAAATGACAGAGGACGGAGGTGGGTTTTTCTCTGCCCTTTCTCTTGTTTTTTTCCCCTAGTTTTCATATCAGTTATGAACCATGCTTAGACCTCGGTGTCAGGTGTTAAACAGCATATGAGGTCTGTGACCCAGTTGCCTAACCCCCTCTTCCTCTCTGACGTCTCTCTTAACATAAAACAGAGCCTCCACTCTTACTCTAATTGTAACCATCATGTTACTTTTGCTGTTTTCTAGTGTTTCCCCCTGAATGCTCTTGATAAGCACTGCACCAGTAATGAGTCAAATGCTACCTTCACTCCTCAGCTGTGAACACAGTTACTTCCTCAACCCAAAATAGTAGTAATGTAATGACTTCATGCACCTGTTAGCAATAAGAAAGACTGTCTGGAATTTTTTAAACTGCATAATATACCATTTGTCAGTAAAAGCAAATATCCTGTCCTCTTTGACTCATCTCTCTCTCGTCTCTTCAGCTATGTAAAGGTGTATAGCTCTATTTATTCAGTTTAATGATGTGCATTAAAATAGACATAGTTTTCTATGAGTAATTTGATCTTGAAATCCAATACCTTTTGAGCCCCCCCCCCCCCCCCCCCCCCCCAAAAAAAAAAACAACTTCTGAAGTAACAGGAATGGACAATTGACCTGCCATCTACTAAATCCTTCTTGGCATTGAGGACATATACATCTCTGTAGCATCACAGAGCTTGAATGAGTGAGAGAGCGAGACAGACGGTGAGAGTGAGACAGGTTGGGACACAGACAAATAGAAAGACAATCTCAATGGCAAAGAAAATTCTTTAAGGTTTACACATGACCCTCCTTTCCAAATCACCAATCATAGCCAGGTTCTGCCTTGAGGAAAAGGCTCATACAGACTTGAGTGGCTGGTCTGTGAATGTATAATCCACTTGGACTGTCAGGAAACTGTGTTGTTAATATGGAGGCCTATTTTCTGTTTTTTTCTTCTGTCTTTTTCTTTAAGCCATCTATGCCTGTAGGCACATACGCTTTAACCTGTGTATTTTATTGTCTTGTTTAATGTTTGTCAAAGACTGCAATACTCTGAATAATTCCAGGAAGGTATTGGCCATCCCCCTGCATGACAAGTCCAATATGTCTGCTTTGGGCCCAGCAATGAAGGAGCTTTGGTAATAATTTGCCGTTTAGCTGTGTTGATGTTTTTCTACTATTTCCCAGTTGGGAAAGGTGAATGAGCGGAAAAAGGGGGAAAGGGGAAAAATAACCCCTCTCTGCTTCTCATCCCCTTTCTCACTCACTGTTCTTTCACTCTTTCTTTCTATCTCTCTCTCCTCCTTGATCTCTGCTAATTTGGTTGAGCAGGTTGAGCGTTTAGTCTTGCACTCAATTGCTTTTTAAGGTTAATCGTAGGACAGGAGTGTTTATGTTGCCGTAATATGGGCTTAACTCTCTTTCAGTGAAGCATGGAGCACTTGAAATATGTAGTTCACCATCTCGCTGCCCCCACCTCTCTTCCTATTCCTCCGAACGTTATGCAGAACAAAAGATGGGGAAAAGTCTTGCCAATTAGCAGCTAATGAGACAAGCTTGTGAGGATATCCAAATCCTCAACGTGTTAACGTTTACGACTCCCCACCCCATCTCTCGACTCCTTCAACCTGAGCTTCCCCCATCTGCCCTTGCACCCAGCCTCTTGTAAGGCGACGAGGGCACCTCTGAGGCCCTCTGTTTGATTATTCACACATGGCTGTGGCCCTGCTGCTTTGAGCGGCAAATAGGAGAGGAAGAAAGAAATGTGTTACGTATGGTTATTGTAAAATTGCTCAACTGACACATGGCCAAGGCTCTCTTCTTATTTTTAATTTCATTTTTCCTTTTTACCTCCCTTCCACCCCCCTCACACACACACACACACACACCACTCTTCCACATTTTCTATAGATAGATAGATCGATGCAATGAAGTACTCTGTCCCTTGCCATCCGTTCTCAATTTTCCTTAATATAGTAAAGCCAGAAACTGGGTGGGTAGGTTGTGGTTGAGAGGCTGGTAAGGGAAACACATTTGATAAGTGAAAAATAATATGCCAAGAGAAAAACCAGTCATCTCAGTTACTTTTGACATGCCTTTTATCATAGATGTCTGTGTTGCAAGTGAAAATAAAATCTGCTTTTGTAATAGAGATCTTTGGACAGCCTTGAATGATTTGCCACTACTCCTTTCCGGCCTCATTTTCTCCAGAGCGTGTATTGGGAGTGTGTTTGGAATCTCAGTGGGGAAAATCAAATGCGAGTTGGCCTGGAAATGTTGCAGTAAACGGTGAGAAAAAGCAAACACTGGCCAGATCAGTGAATATCATGCAGAGTAATGTTTGGACTAGAAAAAAGAAATGTGTAATGGAACAGCACAAATTCCACTCTCTAAAGAGACTTCTAATTGATTCTGTGTTTCATTGCTAGTTTTCTCAGGCAGAAATGGACATCTCATTTTATTATGAAAATAGAGCAATAGACACTTAAATGGATGCCATGGTTGTTATTGAGATACAGGTCTCGAGTCATGTGGCAGTAGATGATAGCTTTTTCTTAAATTGTATTATCTTCCATGAAGGTAGCAGGGAGTAGCAGTTTGAATACCACCTTAACCCTGACTGAAACAATTAAATGAAAAGCAGAGAACTCAAAGAGAGGTTTGGGAGCACAAAATAATCCAGGGCTCCACTTGATATGTTATTTGTCAGGGCAGTACATTTGTGCATGTTAACTAACTGTGCCACTGGACTTGGCCTGCTCGTAATAGGGTTCCAGCACAAACATTTTCTCTCAGGGATTTCTATTATTAATTCTGTCTGAACACATCCATAAATGAATAATGAAATAAATAATGAAAACGTTATTACTTTTGGCAGCTGGGTCATTTCTCGTTTCCTGCTTTTTCCTCCGCTTGTTTCCTACTAATTAACTTTCCAAGGAGTTGTCCTCCTTTTCACAAAATGAATTTCATCAGCATGGTAGGGCACTGAAAGTGTGAGTACACAGTCTTGTGAAAAGACAACAACCTGAACAATACAGTCCTTCATTGGTCGCTCATCATTTAAAGGGAATCCATTTGCACACAGCTGCAACATAAGATATAACATAACATAACATAACACATAACCAATGTTGTATGAACATTTTACCACCTTAAGCCATACAAAATAATGTATACCTACCATTCGCTTTACTGAAGTCCAGAACAACATGTTATGGGCTTACTTCCCTACTTACTTCACAATAAGTTGTGAAACAGAAAGGACTTTGTAATATCTTATTTGGCAAATGAAGGTTTCCCTCTCCCTTCCCACCACTCATCTCCCTCCTTTCAGATGCCTGCCCCCTTGCCCTGCACCATGCTGTTAAATGCTTGTGTGCTGGGACAGAGGCTTGGCGATAAGTAGCCCTCATTTTAATATGGATTTTAAAGAGCGCAGTAAAGCTCGAACCTCACTAGAGGTCCCCCATCCCTCTGGCATTTCTGTATAGATGACCCATCTCTCTCTCCTCATTAGAGTCATTTCAAAATCTTTCAAACTGCTCCTTCCTTCTCTCTGTGTTTTACTGTTAATTAGTTTGCTTTGTAAGGTTAGACGTACGGACGGAGCAACTTTGGGAGTGTTTGGCTGCCATCTGTGTGCATACGGCTCTAACTATGTACAGATGGTGTGCGCTTCCAGACAGGTTGCTTCTTGTGGGGAAAAAAGCATGAGAGACGGTTTTGGTTATTTTAACAAGATTTATGGCCATTCTCACAGGTAACTGTTTGAGCTGTAATGATGATTGTTAGTCAGCTGTCAAAAGAATAATTTAGGGCAAAAGTAAGTAAGAAAAAAAGAATGTATGTTTCTTAATTTCGATGTCCTTTGTCTGGAATCTTTTAGAAAACATACTGAAATTCTGGAAAACCTACATTATTATTATTATTATTTTTTCTTTTCTTTTACTGTGAAGCATATTGAACCAATTGTGTTGTGGCTGGTCCAGAAAACGCTCATAATTTGGCCAAGTTAAAACACCATTAGCCACTCAGTGAACCAGTGAACCAGGTAAGTAGAGAAAAAGGCAGAGATTGCCAAATAATTGCTTGACAAGGTCACAAAATTAGAAAACATAATCAAATAAGTAGCTGAGCTGAATTATTTATGACTTGGATGCCCACATTAAAATGTCACTTTTAAGTCATGATTAAATATATGTTTAAAATTTGCAGTCAATATAAGACAAAACAAAACAAAAAATATGGCTCTAATATAGCCTATTCATTTTTTTTTTTTCTTTCTGTGTGACTTCCTGCCTAAACTGCAAGGTGCCTCTTGCTGGTGGGAAACCTGCCCTTGTCAGGGGCGGTTCACTGGCTAATGCTTTCTACTGGGCATTGTGAATGACCCTCCCACAATTAAAAAAGGGTTAGCAAAATTATTGCTGGCCTCCTGCCACATACTTTATGTGACTTAGCAGTGGTCAGAGACAGATTGTGGGCCTGAAGTTCCCAAAACGTGACTTTTTCTATCAGCCCAGCTCTCTTAAATTACCCAGTGCAATTAGCAAATTGAAGGAAACTCAGGAGAAGGAAGTTTTGCTGTAGATGAAGGAACAGAACACAGACTCAAATACAATGAACACCCTTATTGTTCATGAAGCTGAATGTTTTTCTTGCAGTTTTTTCTTTGATACCGAGTAAGAGCTAAACGTGTCCATCTACATCATATTTACCAATTACTGAGTAAAGCGTGACCCGTAGAGTCACTGGTTCAAAATAAATCTTCATGGTTTTGTATATAAGTAAAAAAAACTATTTTCATACTGTTACTCATAGCCAGTCGGTTCATGCAGCTCATCTATAAGGCAGTGTATATGCTTGTAAGGGACATAAAATGTTGGTTCTTAGGTATTCAGATTGAGTTAGAGATGTGAGAAGTGTACATAAAACTAGACATGAGAAAAAGATGAGCATTTTCACAGTAATGTCGCAGTTTTGTCAAACACCATCAAATAAAGGTTTATTAATGATTATAATTTGCTGTGCTGACACCTTTTTTCATGATGAAATGGAGTGTTGAGGCTGGGCTGAGAGGTATTGCAGTGCGGTGTCAGCGCTTATGGAGTCAGTTAGAAGAGAATCTGTCATTTCATTGAATTTGCAACAACATTATTCATTATCATGTATTGACGCATGGAACTTGGTGTGACAGGTCACAAATGACATATATATAGTCATTTATGCTACTCAGTGTTTTCCATGCATAGTTGTTCAAAATGCTGGAAAATTAGAAAGGTAATGTAGTCCATCTCTACGCATTGTACATTTTTATTATACCTTGATTCAGGCCAGAAACACAAACTTTTTATTTAGTCTCATGACACTGTTTACTAATAACAACAAATGAATAAAGCAATTTAAATATATAAAAACTCATTTGGACCAGCTATATAATGTCGCTAAATGAAAACCCTATTGTCTGGTGTTTTTAAGTGCTCAAACCCTCTGCATGAGCAAAGAGGATCTCACTACCAGTGTCTGAGAAAGCAGCCAAAAAAATACTAGGGAAAAAAAGATTGCTTTGTTCATTTCTTCCCCCCCCCCTCTTTTTCTCTTTCCCACTCTCCCCAAGGTTCTATTAGGAAATAGATCCCAGGTGTTCGATAAGCCTGTAGTGGACATGACAGCAGTGCAATCAAGTGTATAAATTTAATTGCAGGCTCATTTTGTGCCGTTTATTAGCCGTTTAGGGGCACATCGCTCCACTTGAACCCTGTTATTGCCAGACAGAACAGCTGTTTGGTTCCTTTTTAACTGTTTGTCTCATTGCATAGTTTTGAAAAAGTACATACTTAAATGCCAAATGCTGCTTTTGAGAAATAGAAATTCTATTTCAAAATGCTATAAATTAGCATTTTTTAAATACACTTAATCATTATACAATTTGAGGAAAAAAACATTAAATACATTTAGGTAATAGAAGAAGCAAGAGACTGCAATAGTATATTTAATTTAATAAATTTTATTTTCATTGGAAAACTAAAATGGAAGTAAAAAGACTGTTTTGTGCACTAATTTGTCTAAATTGTCTAACTGCGTGGAATTTACAAATAGTCTAAAAATACAAAATAATTTTTTTCAGCCTAAAAAAGACAATGCATTAGTGCACACACAAGCAAAGTAAAAGGGTTAGATTGAGTTCTTTTGCAAAGCCTGTGTGGCTTTTGCTGAACTGGCCTCCGTTTTTGCTGCTGGACGGTGCCACACACTTAGAAGCGGAAGATGTACCAGCTGTAGTTGAAACCTTCTTCTGGTCCGACAACCCATTAATAAAAAGCCTAGAGAAAGCTGTGTTAATTGTTACCATGCACTCGGCCCCGACATTCCTATAAATCACCCGACTAATTGCAACAAATTGTGGGCTGACATTAAGCTATGATTCCGAACCGGCAAATATTCATCAACATTGCAACTAGCCCCATAAAACACAGAGCCGGCCGTTTCCCAGACCAAACATATATCTAACATCTAACTCCCCCATTAGTTATGGAAGTTTCTTGTCCCCACCATTTAAGTGCTGCATGGTGAGTGAATGAGACGCCATCTTATTTATTTATTATATTCCAGGCTAAAGCCGAAGTACTGGCAGTCATATGACCAGTCATGGACCTTGTTTTCCATGTTACCCTTGGAGCCTGGTGTGTTGTGCTTACTGCCGTATATCGATTACTGTGTTCCTTGTCATAACAGAATTACCTTGAAGCGTTTCTGTAAATGCAAGGCTCCTTGGAGTTAGACTGTAAAGAATGGAGCAGTAAAAATGTGCTTTATCAGTATTTATCTGACAGTTTCAGTTTTTATGAATAATAAACCTAAAATGAACTATCCAAAATGAACAAAGTCTACACTATTTCTTCTCAGTATCATTGCATTTTCCAGTATTACTTACAAACTGCTCATTACGCAGTAGGTACTTAGAAAGGGCTTGAGCCATCGCCAGGCAGTCATATGTTGGAGCATTTAACCTCCCATGCAATGTTTATTTCATGCAGACAAAAGGCTAGTTAAATCTCTTTCTCTACGCTCTGACAGGCACCATAACTGTCACTGCAGATGATCTATTTCTCAGCCCAATGCATTACTACCACTAATGTTTCACTATCCTGCCAATTCACCCTGGTACTGTTCAAAACACCTACAGTATGTGTCAAAACAGTACTTAATAGGCTGTCCCCTAGGTGTGCATCAGCAGCTAAAGATGTTGGAGCCAAAGGTCAGGATCTGATTTGTTATGTGGGAGTTTGCAGGGAATTTTGATGTGTCTTGATCAATTCCACACCCCAACATGCACATAAATCAATTCTGTATCTGGTAAGAAGGTATACATGGGTACACATGTGTTTGAGTGCACATGCGGACATGCTAACACACGCACAAATGGACTCATGCGCTAACATTCAATGCAATTAATCATAAATCTCCTTCAGCATTATGTGAGCATGTTTTTATATCCCCTGGTCTGTCCCGCCTCATCTATCCCTCTTCTTTAAATTGGTGAGATCCTCACCACCACAATAGCTGGCACTACCAGTGGGGGGTGGAGGTGGAGAAGTGAGAGCCAAAAAAAAAAAATCCTTCCTTTTGACACTGTTAAACATTGACAGGCTTATTACCGTGTTCTCTGATTCAGCTGGATGTGTTCAAGGATCTTCTTGGTGGTGAAAAAGGTCAGCTGCTCTTAGTTGTGCTCAGCTAGAATACTAATACTGTCCTTATTCAAATGATCTGCTCCAGCGCTTATTAAATTGATGGCCCAGGCGCTCTAATTTAATAGTGTTGCAGTCCAGGAGAGGGACACAGCTGCAGTCACCGGTGAATTAGGTGCTTCTGAGGCAAAGTTCAAGCCGGAGCCCCCTTTGCTTTTGGGATGCATTTTCCCCAGCAAATTAGCAGTCTGCGGCAGTGCACAATTAATTAGTGCAAACCAGGAAAAGCTTGTCATTTAATAAGGTGTTTTTTCACTCGCACCTCTCCCACACAGAAATATCTCTCCCTATCTTACCATTCCTCACCCCCCTTCACTAATCCCTCCCTCTTTTTTTCTCTGTTTTTCTCTGTATTCTACTCCCTCCCTTCTTCCACTCCACTTTACATAAACACAGGGAATTGATCCATCAAGCGGTGTGCTATTAATACTATTTAATGTATGTCTAGTTAAATAAAAACTGTAGCTTGGATATTTTCTGTGGTGTCAGTGTTCAAGCGCTCCATCTGGGTTGGTAAGGGAGAGAATAGTTGGGACCACTTGCTGATGAGTTCATCAAATCAATAACTGTGATTGGAGGATAGATTTAATGGAGGCGGATAGGCATAGTGAAACATAAGACATTTTAGGTTCCTGTGTGTGCATGTGTGTGGGAGTGTGTATATATGCCTGTTTGTGCAGTCTATTGTTGATTGTGTTTGTGTGCGTACACAACCTATAAAGCGGCACTTTTTCAGTGTTTAATTGGACTTCACATTAAGAGGCAATAAATTGTATGGGATGTGTTGTAGAATGAAGTGGTTTGCAACCTCAGCCAAACAATTACATAAATTCCACATCATATTACCCTTTAACCAAAGTTGGAGTTGATTAGTGCTGAGAAAAATAGAGTTTTGTGGGTGTAACAGTTTTTTTTGGTTGGAGTAAAACTTTGCTCAGCCTTCAGAGTAGGATGTATTTTTAAAATTTAATCTTTACCTTAGGTATTTTTATTCTCATCTGCTCTGTGTCTCTCAGAAAGAGCTGAACTCAGACATAGCATAGTGTGGCTGTGCCTTTATTATTTATTGCTAGAGGTAGACGGTAAGTGAAAGGCTAAACATGCAACAGCACATAAACTGAAAACTTTCAGTAAAAAAACGTAGTTCTCTCTCTCTCTCTGTGGGATTAAGGGAAATACAGTTTTTAAAACTATGAGATGTTCAGTGATTATACTCACTGTCACACTGTGTGTGAGAATGCTCATGCATACATTTTTATTGATAGTGACAAGAACAGAGAACATGATTTAAATGATGCCCTTTGACCTGCAGAATCTCCCTCCTGTGTAAGTTAAGTCTGCAGTCATTAGAAAAGGGTTGTTTATTAGTCCTAATGTTCTCCATCAACATTTCCTCCCACTGTTTTAAATGTTAAATGTTTATTTCAATTTTATAAGCAGATATAAAGCCTATGAGATGCCTGTAAGTGCACAATGAAATGTTCCAATTTAAATGCTGATTTTCAGCTTGAATTTCTGCACATGGTTACAGCATGCAAACACAATATAGGGTCTTACTGCAGCATTACAACAATACATATTAGTATATATGTGTGCCACCAGGACTTTATAATAATCAGTATTTAAAAATACATAGATAAAGAGTTTGTGAAGAAATACATGTTTATGGATGTATCTTTGTGTTACAGTTTTATCTTTCTAAAGATGTGAAGCTATACTGCTGAGCCCTACTAAAGATATTAGTCTTGGTGTTTAAGTTTTAATCACTTAGTGGATTAAATTAAATTATTTGTTAAAGGGTCTCACTGGTCCTGTTCTCTCAATTAATGCAGGTTTTCCCTAACCTTAAACCAACTATATTTATATAGTGAGGACCAACATCTGGTCCTCTTAAGAAGGTGAGTCCCCAAAATGTCTGCGATTTCGGTCCCCACAATGCAAGTAATACCACACACACACACATGGTCAGAGCCCTATACCATTGTCCTATTTAGAGGCTGAAGGCTGAATGCTGAACATGTAGTACAGTGGGCCATAAATAAGAGTGGTGGGACTCTATCGATGCTGACGGAGGTCTCTCTCCCACTGCGCACACACACACACACACACACACACACATACAACACACACACATACAACACAGAGCCTGGCCCAGTGCCTGCTTGTTTTCCCCCCTAAAGTAATCGACTCTGGTGAAACCAGTCAGCATTGTCGTTCTCAGATTGATGTGACCTTGATGCTGTTTAGTGTGGTGATTTGTTTATTGGCACTTATTTTGATGCATGTGGAAGTGAGCCTTAAAAGCCCCACCACACACATGCACAGAGTGAGGAAGATGAAGATGGGGAAAACAGCTAGAAAGATGGAAGGGTAGAAAAAGTGAGGGAGATAGAATAGAAGAGATATACTCCCGGGGCAGATTACATAATACATCATTCACAAAGAATTGTTGCCAATATGTCTTTTATACTCCTTAAATTGCCGTTGCCATCCCAGGGCCCCCTCTGCGCTTTGACAAACACATCACAACACACACAAACATATTGTATTCTCTCTCTACAGTTTGTGTACAGTTAGTGTAGTCTATCACAGGCCTCCTGGGATGCTACTGTGTGAGGAGAGGAGCTGGTGCCGAGGAGTACTGTACAGTACTGATGGAGCTGTGTTTCTGTTAGGCAGTGAAAACAAAGTCTCCCTGATGCACAGTGGAGTGTAGGGGGATCAATAGATGTGGAGTGCTTCATTTCCTCAGGCTTCTGCTGAAGAAACACTCACTGATGTGTCAGTGTTGCTGCAGTTGTTGCTTTGACATAGAGGAGATACCAAACCATCTGGCTGTGCTGTATGAGAGAATGTGGAATCATAAACACATTCCCATGCACACAATTTGGATTTTCATGGACGTACAATATGATGAGGGAAAGGGAAAATAAAAGGTCAGTGTTGTGTGTAATATTGTACTTTGTTAGAATAACAAGAAACAGGCATGGACTATAGGGGAACGGTTTAACTGACACACAGGATATAACAAGGCATGAGCTTGAGTGATGGAGAAGGGTTTGGCCACTACACAGGATGTAACAAGACATGTGACTGTGTACTGGGAAGGGTTTGGCTGGTGCATGGGATGACACAGGGCCAGAGCCTGGGGCAGCCAGGAAGAGGGGAGAACCCAGCTGTCACCTCAGTCAGCCCCTTCTCTGGGGGCAACTGTCAATCAGCAGCCTCTCATATCGCTCCGCCATTGAAGCTAATTGCTATTGTCAACCCCAGAGACCTAGAGGATTCTTATGCTAGTGCAATTGCCCTTTTGGAGAGTGAATACTGCCTCCAAACATGAGATTAAAAAAATGCAGGAACTCCAGAGAAGCAAATCAAAGGTGGTTCTGGTAAAGCATTAATAAGGCATTAGATAAATGAAAGGCAGATCACAAAAATTACCTCAAACAGCATACATCCAGGCCCACAGAGTAGAGGCTCAGCTATAAGGGAATGTGGTAATGTGGCTTAGTGGCATCATTCAACAACACATAAATATGCATGCTGTTACACAGTCTCTCTTTCGTACACGTTCACACGCAAGCCGGCACACATATGCACATAGCAATAGACCTAATGAAAATAAGATGGATGCTCTCTGAGAGATGGGTGGCTGTGTTATTAATTGCTGTCTGTCCCCTCCTACTGATAATGATGGGCTGTATCCTGGAGAATTTGCAGGGAATAGATTTTATTTGGACGGATTATTTATTGTCCTTCTCATTGGAGGGGTGGTGTGTTTAGAATAGTGAGGGTTTAAATAATGGCTCGTGCGAGATAAGTTCTCATGTTAATTTCTCTTGTGCCTCTTCTTTCTTTGGCACCTTCTTAACCACGCCACCCTCATTATATAGATTTATCCACACAGACGCTAAGACTTCAGATGGGGTATTTGCAGCTTCACTTTTCCCTTTTTAATTTAAGGGCAAATAGCAAAAATGTGTTGTCTGATATGTTGATGGGCATTATAAACAGTTCTCACAGATTTGTAATCTTCCGCCAGCGGTATTATTGATATTCTAGTCCATCAGGACTCACTGCTGTTGTGCCAAGTCACAAGTGGACATGCAAATTTAAAGCAATTATTACAATAAAGATTACCATTCTGTCTACATGTATGGCCAATTGGCTGAAACAAAAGGACCATGTCACAGAGAGGACAGACAAGAAAAAGAGAAAAATGGGGGAGGTCTGACTCTGCCTCTTCTCCTTTGCTGCGTGTTTCTCACTCTCACACTCCCTTCATTTGTGCGAGTACAGAGGGGACAGCATTATCATAAGATAACACCCCACCACCACCACCACCCTCCATCCCATCACCCTCTCACAACCCATAAATCAGGATGCTGGTGTCATGGCGGCTGGAGGCGTGGTAGCTGTGGTGACATGGAGGATCCTGGTGTGGGTGTGAAATCACTTGACCCTCAGCATTAACCTTTCTGGTGTGAATGGCCGCTGCTCTCCTCAGCAGGCTGGGAACAAAAGAGGCCTGGTATTGATTAAACTCTGCCGTGCACACTTGATATTAAACACTGGCTTAGATGCCTGTGTTCCCTAAACCTCTCTTGCTCAACAGGACTTTTGCATTACCTCACTTATACAGAAGAAAATTTCATAAAATGCCTCCCTCTGTTGTCGGTTATGATACTCAGATGCCCGAACAGATGACTCTTTGCATACGCAATAGCGTACACAAGCCGATATGGACACAGTGGCTAAAAAACTGCAGGGCTGATTATGGCTTTAGGGGAAGCCAAAGGTCACGAAGAATGATAGAGAAAAAGAGAGCAGGGAAGGTCTAGGTCTCCGGGGTGATCAGTGTTTTGTCATCTGGAGCAGTGTTTACTTTTTCTCAGCACAGGTTCTCCTCCCTTCATCTCCTCCCCATCTTTTGGATCGATACTCTGCATCCACAAAGGTCTGGTGAGTCGGGCATGTGAGTCAGTCAACACTTACCGAGCTAAAGGCAATGGAGTTTGAAATATCCCAGGTTGCAGTCAGTGTTCTTTCACCTTTTCTTCCACTTTTCAGACTGTGTGGAATGTAGTGTGCAAATACTGCAGATGTTCAGCTAATTCCTGTGTAGACTAAACAACTTTACAAAAAGCAATATTAAAAAAATCAATATATGTTGTAGCTATTATGGCATGTACAATAGCATATTTTGTAAAAAGTTTTTTTTCAATCTTTGTTGGTTATACAGGTGTGAGATATTAGGCAAAGAGCAGAAGTGGTTTGCATTTACACAGTTAAAAAAATATGATGAAACAAAACATATTAAGCCCTTTCAATGAGTCCAGAGTGCACAGACCACAGTGAGTTCTGCTTGGATAACCTTTCAGAGAGAGCTCTTCATTTGCTCTTTTATTCTTTAATCAGCTGAAATGCTTTTCATTCAAGTGGCCATTTAGTCAAATAAAACTAGAGATTACAATACCAGACCCTACTTGTGCTATGAGTCTCCCATAACTTGTCAAAAAAGTTTAAAAAGTATCCCGCAAATTAAAATAATTGTTGTCAAAACAGTAATAACATTTTTGATTCATCTATCTTAATAACTGCATATATCAAAAGTATGTAAGCTACTGATAACGGTCAACTCTAGTCTTGTATTCTACCATACTGTGGCAATAAATACATTGTTAAATGGAAGAAAAATCTATAAAATTTGAATAATATGACAATATTTTTTGTTTAATTTGTTTTCCACATACATCTCCTAACCACCTATAAACTCTAGTGAGGTTTCACATAGGGAGAAAACATTTCCCATAATGGTGGGCCAGACTTGGACAATAAAATGCATTCAGCTACTCAGACAACCTTCACTGGCCTTACAGGCGTACTTTCTCTCAGACTGCCCTTTGATTATAAATGGTCCATCACAGGGCTGTTAGTTCGTTTAGAGGCAATGGTAACTCTGCAACACACACCTTAACCCCAGAAGCAGGACAGGGTTGCTTTTCACAGTGAACGCCAGCATCTGTTCCAGGAAGTGCCCGTCTCGTTCAGGCCTAATTGTCGTTCTTCTAAGAGAAGGCTGGTAAGTGAGAGCAGGAGGGGGGCTGTCACGTTCCCGTCACATCCCAGTGGTCCGGTAAATAGAGCGTGTGAGTGTAGCCCCCCCAGTTACTGACGGACGAATAGCCCCCCCAACCCTCCTCTCCTTCCTGCCTTCTACCTCCCCACAATTCCAGTCTAGCTTTCTCTCTGCTTATTTATCTCTACTCTGTCATGTTCTTTACACGGCTAGAAAATAATTAATTACTGCACCCAGTGATGATTTATGATATTACTGACATAATTAATGATACACATCAATTTTCTTGCTTTATTGAAGGGGGCTGCAGAGCCTGTCTTGGCATCTAGAAAGGCCACTGGCCTGGGAGCGTGAAAACTCCCCTATACACTTATATACCCTATCCTCAGGTTGCTCCTCTTCCTCTTTTCCTACTTTCTACTTTCCTCACCAACCTCTAATTCATACTCTAGTGCTACAGTGGTGTTAAAGTTTCATCTCCTAGATCTGTTCAGCAGAGAACCGTAAACCTTCCCATGTGCTCTAAATAAAGCTTAAGAGCTGGACTGTTGTTTGCACATGTAGATATGCATTCATACATGTCTTTGTCTTTGTATGTGTGTGTGCGCTTTATAATGGCCACTATGAGTGTGTGTAGGTATACAGTGATATATGATTTATGAAGATGCGTGTGAGGCATATGTAATTCCAGCTCTACCCTCAGGACTACAGACAACAAGGTAGTGCATGAATATTTGATTTGCAGGGAGAAGGTATAGGATCTATGCACAGCATTTTAAACAGACAAGCTAGAATATTCCTCTTGGAAATCTATACACTTAGGTCTACCATAAGGCAAATATGTGTTTTTTAATTGCCTCCTGCATTGTGACTGTTTTCGTGATATTAAATATTAAATATTATGCTTAAATATCTACTAGAAATATTTCTGTAATTTCATCTAGACCAATCCAGGGTGCTTTCGAAAACAGTTTTAAGCCTCTTTACAATAAACTTTGCTGTACACACCCCCCCCCAACCCGATTTATCACAAACAGTCATCAACTGTGTGAAAGAAAGTGTGTTGTCTGTGTATGTGCATGTTGGTGTGAGAATGTAAGTCAGAGAGAGTGAAAGAGCCCTCTTACTGACCTCAAGTACAGTGAACTCCATTTGAGAGCTTACCGGTGGCTGCACCAGCCTCCAGCTAAATGTGCGATCAGGTAGTTTCAAAAACTGCCTGATGGTGTCAACACGCAGAATGTGGACAGTGTGTGCAGGGAGAGTTGCGGACTCGGATTAGTCTCCATAGCAACGGTAAAGTATCCCTGTTTGTAGACAGACAAATTCTGCTACATCTGAAAATGATTGACAGGTCTATTCCTCCACAACTGACCCATAGAAATTAGCAAGTAAGCGTTATTATACGCGGCTGCATTGACAGAGTCTTCATACTTTTTAAAGTCCTCTTGTAAGTACTTCTCTTTTCCATTTGCATAAGAAACATGGCATGCTCATTGGAGGGGGTTTAGGGTTGTTGTGGGGTGCTTTCATATCTTTAGCTTGACGGCTTCTTTGTGATCAAGGGGATTGAGGAGAGGGAGGTTTGCCAGATGAGAATAACTTCATTTCCAAAGCTCCAAGATGACAGAGGAGAGTTGAGGGTATAAGTTCATGATGCAGTCTGCCAATAGTGAAGGGAAAAAAAATTTACAGCGTCTCTGCGAAGAGAGTGTGTGTTAGTCTACGCATTTATGTGGCAAAGAAACAAGAGACCACACATAGAATAGAAGTTTGAGCCAAATGGTGACAATCATTAACATCAAAATCCTGCTTATATTTGTTGAGACCACATACTTTGTTTTTCAGTAATTGAAGAATCTGAATAAAACAGTTTAACTTGATGTAAAAAGAAATGTTTAGGAGTATGCATGAAGTCGACGTGTAAAAATAAAATCAGACTTTTGTATCCAAACTCCTGTACCCTTCTGTGAAAAGTCAAATCAAATATTTTTTTTTATGATCACATGAAGGTGACAGTGGACAGATGTTATCAGGAAAATGCACAGTTTTTAAGTTATGGCAAATGACTTGTGGGAACGCTTGAGAATTACAGTGCCTGTAACAGTCGGCACTGGCTGAAGTTCACACTTACTGAGAGACTGTGAAAGGACTCCCACACCCGTAGCAACTACACACACAAAAACACAACTCAGAGAGAGAGAGAGAGAGAGAGAACCAGAAGGATAAATTGAGTCAATAGGGCTAAACCCCATGTCAATAATGTATATTTATACCTACATTTAAATATAAGAAAATGTGTTCTGTGTGTATACGTATATGTATATGTGTATATCGGTGTGTAAATGTGTATAAATGTTAGTTTTTGGTTTTGTTTTTTTTGTTTATTTGCAAAATTGTTTGTTTCAAATTAATAAAGAGTTGTGACCTAAGATTGCTATTTTACATCAATATCAGACAATAATAGTGTAAAATAAAATAAATGTTAAAATGAAATATATATATTTTTTGTCATTCACATAGTGTACAATGCCAGTACAATCAAAAAATGTGAAACATGTAGAGATCTCTGTCAAAGACAGCATGTTTCCTGCCAGCTAGTATTGATTGGCAATAATTTCAATCAGTGTTGATCCAATCAAAAGGTCATATAATTAACACTAGGGGGCACCAGTGTTCCACACAATGTTGTATTTCCATTGTGGAGACACCACTGGAAAGAAAATTATGCTCTTGATAAATGATGTGCTTTAGTACCACAATGTATAGACACAAGTAAGAGAAATTACAGTGTTACCTTACAACTATTTAAATTAATTTTGACGAGGTTTTTAGACTAATTTGAAATCACTGTAACATACTACACAAATTTACTTTGACAGTGCAACTGAATATATATATATATATATATATATATTTTTTTTTTTAGAATAAATGGCTGGTGGAGAAGCTGAGGTCAAGGTAGACACAAAGAAACACTAATGAAAACAATCGGCTGTTAGCAGTGATTAACACAGTTCTGAGTCTCACCTAGAAATCAAATTGAACAATTAACCAATCAGATTTAGCTTAAAATGGATTTCTTTTATTTCATGCAGTGATTTATAAGTCGGTTAGAATAAAAATAAGTGTGTACTCATTAAACCAATGTAAGGAAACTAATATAATGAAAAAAATATTTGTAAGAATATGTCATTTGTTTCTGTCAAGTGTTGATTGTTCTTTTTTATGTACTTATTCTGCCCAACTTATGGTACTTCAGTTTTATCTTTCAATTACTGCTTCAAAGAATATTTTCTATCGACAGTTCATGAGTTTGTACTGTATAGAACTACTTTCATTTGTTGGCCTTAATGTACGATTAATTCACCTTAGTGTCCCTTTTAAATAATTAACAAAACAGCAAGGTATTTAAGCTGAAAGTTTAACTTTTGTTGGTTTTTAATTTTAAGCCTAATCTTTTATTTCACATTATTAATTCCACAATAGTGTATTAGCTCAGTAAAAGAAGTAAGAGTCTAAAATGAATTTATATTGGTGGAGTGAGAGTTTTTATATTTAAGAAAAATTTATCAGATGCTTAGCATGAATTGTCATTATTTGTCTCAGATTAACTACATTAAGGGAACAATTATTTCTAATGAATCATTCAGTGTTTTCTCTAGGGTGACATTATTTTAAAACTCAATGTCCAAAGGTTCACGTAATTCAAGGGTGTATTTTTTTTTAATTAGTAATTTTTTAATAATCCTTTATAAATTCATAAAATTATAGAATTAATTTGAAGTATAGGCTGTTCTCATAGTGTTCAGCTTCAGAAAGTGTCCCACTCTTTGTTTTATTGATGTCGGCATCATCTCAAAGGAGACACTTCATCTCCTTTTTTTTCATGCAATATACTCTTGGGGATTCTACTTTTTTATATTTGGAATAATAGACAAAACACCCATAATTTTCAAGCTTTTAAACTTCACATCTTTTTCTCTTTCTCTCTCTGGTGCACGTGCACGCACACACACATGCACACATCTACACATCTACAGCTCCCTGAGTAATCATTGTTCAGTGGCTCTGGTCAGCATGTTGTCACCTGTATCCCATTAAGAACATTCTCACCTCAGCACACAATCACACACACCAAATTTCTCCTTCCCTCTTTCTCTCTTTCACACACTCACACACACTCTCACACACACACACACACACACACACTTACACTCACACTCACTTACACTCACTCACACACGTACCTTAGCCTCCTCTCCACTCACCCGTACTCCTTTCCACTATTTGTACCCCACAATTCCACACCTGGTGTATGGCCCTTTTTGCCGACCTATGTTTGGGAGCTGCCCTTTTCCTTCTAGTGTTTTTGCCTTCTACCAGTAAGACTTTGAGAATCACTGCTCTACAACACCATTCTGCATTTTTGTTTTTCATATCATTTTCCTCACTGACAGTAAATGGTGGTAGGCTTGTGAAGCAGGAGAGCGCAGTATAGACAAGACATCTGCATGAGTGAGGTTCCCTCAGGGGCTTGGGTCATGGGGCATTATAAGCCACACCCTCACTCATCTCTACCCCCACCCACTTGATTCTGATTGGTTAACAATGTGAGGCCAGGGAAAGCCTAAATTGGCTTACGCTCACTATTACTTGTACAGAGGACTTAGAATAAAAAGGCAAATAATGAGACACAGTAACTTATAAAAGTAACTATTAAAAAATCTGTATTTAGGCAGATAATCTTTTGGCATGAATTATGATGGTTTGATGGTTTTGCCAAATGGATGATATATATTGCATAGTATCAAATTACCTAACAAAACATAATGAGATGAGGTAAGAAGTACTTCAGGTGAAATTTTATCTATCTATAGAAATATAGAAATGTAGCTATAGAAAATAAAATGGGGATTTTATTAGGTTAAGATACACAAATATTTTCTCATATTCTTTATGAAATTAACACAATACTTTCTTTCCCTGTAGTCTTTTTACTTTAGAGTATTGTCAACAAAGAATAAAAGAAATTCTTGAAACAGATTCTTGAAAATATTGGGAAGTGAGAAGGTCTCAGGTGTTGCTTTTTTATAGTTAAATTTTTAGATACATTTTTCCATGCCCTGCATTGTTTCCACTTGACTATTTTCCCTTTGTTTTCTATCAGTGATTGTGAATTAATATCCCATTTCTAAAAGATTAAGTATGGCTGTTTTTTTAAATGTTATATCTATGTGTATGTGCACACTTGCTTACGAACACACTCATGCATCCACAGTGCAGCAGCCCTGCCCATGCCATTGTTGGTTGGGGAGCAGGCACCCTGTCCCCTTCATCTGGTTGTGACACCCGCTCTGTGGGACATGGCAGCTCCCTTAGAAACCGGCAGAGTTCCAATCATCTACATGCCATAACCTTACGGCCGCCTTTGTCCACACCTCCGCCAAGATTCATTTGTGTCGCCCCAGCAGGTCTGACCGCTGAACAATTCCCAGGCGAAGCAGGAGGGAAATACATTTCACTGATTAAAGATATCTGGTGACTGTTCTACATGTTGTCAGCACGCTGTTAGTGTTCCCCCACCCCCAACAGCCTCTCCTGCTTCCTAGTCACTTCATGTATGTCATCTCCCAGACCCATACTCTTTCTACCTTTCATCACCTATCACCCTATCCCAAACATGGATTTTGTAATTTTGCTGTAAAGGTGGTGATCACCTTCTAAACCTTTATGCATGTCAGTACTTCTTTCTAACATCTTAAGGTTTCATACCACTGGCACCTTCCTTGTGAATGGTTTGGCACAAGACTAACCTTTTTTGCTTCAAAATATATTTATAAAATACACACACAAAACAAAAAACTAATGAGAAATACCTAAAGTTCTGTGCTGGACAAGGCAAAGGACCTTTGATGGAGGCAATCGACAGTCAGAGCAGGGCAGTGTAAAATAACCACTAATGTTGGGTGGGCAGTATAAAGAGAGAACATGATGCGTATGCATTATAGTCTGTGTCTCTCATCTCAGTGGCTATGTGGGGCCTGACCTTGGGCTTTTTGCAGTATCCTCCTGCAGCAGCGTCCTAGCCAGCTGTAAAATAAAATGGAGGACGGCACGCACACAGTAAATCAGCAATAGCTGGGCCACTGTGCACTGTATGTGTTTAAGAGTCCCACACTGCAGTAAAAAGGCCTGGCAACAGGGCAGTGAGGTAGAGTGAACAGTGCTGTGTAAGAGCTATGGGGCATCTCTGGACCGTCTTCTCCGCTCTGATCAAATATCAGAGTTGACAAGTTACAAATGAGGTGTTCTTTACCTTCTTTTCTTTTTCCCATCTAAATTTGTCTTTTTCCTTCTTTCTTGCTTTTTTTGTCTCATCTTGTTCACTGCCACACACAACACTGTATTAAAAAGAAAAAGACAGAACAGAACTGCTTAATTATAATGAGCCTTTTTTTTTTTTTTTTTTTTTTTTTTGCTCATGCAGCACTTCTCCAGAGCAGCAGGGGGCAGTGTTCCTTGATATGTAAATGGATGCATTAAACGTGCAGAAATATTAATGAACAAACATTCTCTTCTTTGTTCTCATATTTGTTGTTGACTTTGTTCACATACAAGTTTTAGCCTATTTCACATTATCAATTTGACTGAACTGCCCTGCCTACTTTGGCAGAAACACACAAATACAGAGTGCCCTATAACTTCAAATGACTTGATTGTTCTACTTTCTTTACTAGGTACTCCAGTATATGGGTCACATGTTTTGGAAGGTGGAGATGGAGGGGGTGTGGGAATTGGCACATCTTTTTTGAACATTTTGCCCATTTCCATTTCAGGAGTCACCTCCAAACCCTAATTAACAGGGAAAGCCATCAAATCAAACTTTACCAATCCCTAAGGTGCAGTCGACAGGCAACTGGCACAGACGATCCAATGCCACTCTCTCCTGCCACCTTTTCCTGCGTTGTTAACTCACTCGCCAGTGTGCCAGCACTTGTGTGTGAGATGTGCACGATTGTGTTGGGAGGAGTACTGGGGGCATAGTTCAGTGGGAATGACAAGTGCTGCTACTATTATGAAGGGCAAGGATCTGGAGACATCAAACCCTCCACAGGCTAATTCACCCATGTGTGCATTTGACTTTGTGTATTTCTAATTTACTGTATATGTGTCTACAGTGGCCCGTTTGTTTTCATGCAGTTCATGTTTGCAGCTGTGCGATGGAGCGCGTTTGTATGCACGTGTGCATGTCTGAGGCGACAAGCGAGTGTTAGATGTCAGCCGAGGTGAGGGACTGTGGAATATGGAGAGCAGTAGAGTGGTGCTCTGTGTGACACCAGTCCTGTAGACAAGGGTTAAGCAGGGAATAGGGAATAGTCCTGAGGTAATAGCAGGGGGGCGGAGGGTTGATGAAGGGTGAACAAAGGTGATGCAGTGTTTCACAGACACGACACCCTGATATGCTTTGTTGGCTCATTTGATAGGAGCATGTGAGTGAAGGAGTGTGCCCTCCAGGGAAATTTAATAGCAGTCAACATCAGCCTTTACACTATGAAAGTAAAAAATAGGGTAAATATACAAGGCTGTGAAAGCAGAATAATTCAACAATGTGGCATAGCTTTCTATGTGAAAGTGTAAGTATCTCTCACTCTCTTAAGCAAGGAGGACCTATAGTAAACATACATGGCTGGCCTTTATTTCAGTTATCAGTCAGCCTGTATGAATATGAAATTCTCGATATACACGGAAAGGGCACTGGTCATTAAACTCAGAGACCTTCTTAGTGTCTTTTCCACTCTCCTTTCTTTTGTTAGATTCATATCTCCTACTTAGCCACGCATAATACTATTTTCTAAAGTCTAAAGTGCAATTCTGAAAACCAGACAGCAGCTGATGGGCTCTGGAGTTCAAACTCTGTGTCAAGGGTCCAATGGCATCTAGAAAAGGATAGTGGGCGAACACTTGACCTTCCATTAATTGTCTCCCATGCATAACCACTTGTTAATTACTGGAGGAGCCAAAATGGCTTCCAAAGCTAGTTTGTAAAAAGGTCACTTACCACTGAGTAATGAACAGTCTCAGCAGCTCACAAGATCGCTGGTCTCGTATACCGTCACAGGCTGAGGATGTATGATGTTGCACTGCAGATGCTGCATTTGAGTGAGAGGAAAGGAGGGTGGCACTTTGTCTTTGAAGTTTCTTTGACCATTGTGAGATCGTCTGTCAGTTAAAGTCAGTTATTAGGTTGAATATACAGTGAATTCCCTGCACACAAACCCATTCAACATTCATTCCAAATACCATACCTTAGTGCTAGTGTGAATGTAAGCCCATGGATGTGTGAGATGCCAATTAATAACCTTGTGGTTCATAACTTTATTTCACACACATTCACACACCCCTCCTTCATCTCATTAGCCTCTGTCCCCATCCGCGTTATCTTTTCCACCTAGTCTGCATAAAGAGAATATATACATTCTTTGCAGTGACAGTGTTATCAGGCAGGGTCATCTTTCTTGCCTCTTCCATACAGTATAACGATAAGAACGTGTGTTATTTTAAAGAACCTATTCAAAGAGAGAAGCGATAATGCAGCGATAAAGTGATTAAACAGAAAGGCTTTTATATGATGCACATTTAACAGTTTTGTCCCCTTTCTTGTCCCTGGAATGATTACCTTTAAGTAGCTCTCCTGCTCTTTATTGCAGCTTATGAAAGCATCTAAATGGCAGCCTAGCAACTGGGAGTGAACTTTCTAGACTTTCTAAATTATTCTTAAATGTTTTCCCAGAAGTGTTTTTCAGTCAACTGCTTTGTTTTACATCTGGATAGAACTTTTGTTCTTACATTTTTTGTGGGTCTATTAGTTTCATGAGTATTGCACAGTGATATTAAAATTTAAATTACAGTAGGAACTCCAGCACAAAGGTCTGATCCCATATTGTGCTAACTCGCCACCCGATCCATCTCATGCCTGTCTTGGCTTTGTATCAGGGTTATACCCTGATGCCTTGCATCACCACACATTTGATTGTTAGGAAAATGTGCTGGCTTCAACCTTGCAGGGGTCTGTAACCTTTCAGAGGAGTAAACATCAGAGGTATGCAATCTTGGCTGATGTTTAGTGGTATATTCTCACTTCTTTCATTCTCCACCTATTTTTTCGCTCTCCTTCTTTACTCCTTTTTTAATAGCTCCTGGTATTGTCTTGGTCCTTGCTGACAACAAAGGGGATAAATGCAATGCCTACTCTAAGTCCCTGTGGTTAGGCCTTGGACATGACACGTGTCAGCCTATGATAAATTGGCTGTGTGTCTGTTCAATTTCAAATGCAAAGCTCTAGAGAAAGAAGGAGAGAGAAAGACACTGAGAGAGAAAGAGAAAAGAACATGATGGGGAATGGGTTGAGAGAGCTAGGGGGAGAGCGAGAGATGCCGGCATATTTCTGGCACGGGGAGAGAAGGATGCCTCAGATGCAGGATGTTAATGTGTGGGGTACAGATAAGGCATTGCACAACTTTGAGAGCGGGATGCCCACGTCCCGCGGTTTGGGAGGTGAAATCTTGGCAGCAGGACAGGTGCTAGACAGTGGAGGAGGAGGTGGAGGAGGAGGAGGGAGAGAAGAGAGACAAAGAATGACAGATGAGAGGGCTTTTTTCACTTTGCTGATGAATCACTTTTTGCTGATTTATCCACAAGCAATACTAACAAATTTGTGTCACCTAACCATTTCTGTATGTGTGGGGCTAATTGTTTATTTATTTTTACCCTTTGCTTTTGTCTTTTGTGGGGTGATTACGCACATACAGTAAACTGTATGGGACACAATGAATTGAAAGTGAAACAAAAAGGGTTAAAAAAAAGTGTGCTGTGGTTCCAGGAGATGCCTGGCTAATAATCTGCCTGTGCTAATCAGTGCAGCTGGGCCGGGAGAGTTGGCGCTCTGACACCAGGCAGCCACGCAGAGTGTTGGGGAAGAGGCAAGGATGCGAGCCAAATCCAGCTTGTATCTCCCAAGCGGAGCTTCACAGGAGGAGGGGTGCTCGATGAAGAGAGAGGAGAAAGCAGCTTCTGTACCTTGGGATGCCTGCCTGCCTGCCTGCTTGATGCCGTCATGAGAAAAAAGGAAAGGATGGCACTTTTCGTTAACAACTGGCCTGCGAAATGACAAAGCCGATATTATGGTAATGTCAATCTAATCACAGACAGAGAGATCCCCTGGAAATTCTTGGCAGAGGAGTGGCCTTGTGAATATCTCTGGGTCTCCCAGTGGGTGCCCTCCCCCAGCCTCTCTCTCTGTATAGGATGGCACATTGCTCTCATTGCAGCAGTGGATTTCTGAATGGTGTGATGCATTGCAAAAAAAAAAAAAGTTTTTTTTAGTTTTTATTAGCACAATGTGTTAATTTCCCTTGGTAGTTAAGGCAACTTGCCATTGATCTCTTTTCTGTCTTTCTTTCTTTCCCAATCATATCTCTGATATGACTCCCTGCTTCCCCCAGCAATCTTGATGCTCCATAATATGTAGCATGAAATTCCCTGTCTGTACATGTCGTTTTGACCTTTAAATGTTATTTGCAGGTGTTGAGGCGGCTCACTGCTAATGCACAAATTTGATAAGAAGTTTATATATCCAGAATCCAAAAGGCCTGTGAGAAGGGACATTAGTGGGTTTACTGACTACCCCACCAAACTGATCCTGCAGGACCCTCCCTTAAGAAAAATACCTGTTATTATTAATGTCTGCCTACCAAAGAAAGAAAGGCAGAGAGAACTGAAAGCACACAAAGGGGAAGAGAAAAAAGGTCCAAAGCATGCAACACCCTGACTGTGCTGAGCCAGGAACTGTTTTTTTCCCTGTGATCTATCCACAGCTGAACTCTCTGACACTTCATCTACCGTGCTGACGAGGTGTCGCTGTGCCTTAATTGAACTGGGTTTGTCTCATCCCTGCTCCTCCATGATCCTCTTCTCTATGGGTCAGTGAGAGGTAGGGGGAACCCCCATGAGTACACGGCATTGGTGGGATTGCTATTTGCCTCCAACCGCCCCACTGAGAGGATGTTAGATTGAAGTTATTTTATGCTTGGCTTACCTCTCTCCACTCTTCTGCATCATATCTTCTGCTCTCTTCTCTTCCCGTCTCTTTTTTTTTCTCTGCCCTGCCGCTCCCACTATCCCTAAAACCTCACATGCAGCAAGAAGGGAGGAAGGCATCCGTTACAGTGTGAAACTACTCTGATTTTTATGGAGGTCCTGCAGTTGAATAGGTATTCTATTCCCAGTGGAGCTCAATTCCGTTTAAAATGGCTATCATCTATTTTTGTCTCAAAATGCAGTGAATGTGTTTTCAGAGGGAGGAAAGATCTAAAGGTGTGGAGAAGTGTTTTCTTTGGTGCCTACTTTAAGTAAAAGTTTAGGAGAGTCACTGTACAGCACAGCATCCTCCTACCAACAGCCTGTTGTATAGAACAGCTTCTGCAGTGTTGCTGCAGCTGTGGATTCTTTTTCTCTGGTTATTATTAAGTAGTAATAGGTCAGACTAAGTTTCAGTTACTTTCACACTTGAGAGACAGCTTTTGTTGCTAACACTGTACAGTAAGCAATACCACATTGTGCGTTGCTTGTGTGTGTCTGTGTATGCAAGTTCCTGTGTGAGTGTGTGGCACTTTATGTTCCTGTGCCTGTGTGTGTTCTGGAGTCAAGCCTGTTTGTAGCTCTAAGTGTTGTGCGCATTAGGGGAATGAGGGTAATGATGTGCGAGGCGGTTGTGCTTTGTGCCAGGGCGACCCTGCGGCTCACACCCCATTCCCAGCCCAATGTGTTTCTGATTCTCTCCATCCCTCATCACCAGTCAGCTTCTTCTGACAGCAACCACATACATATGAAGTTAGCCCACAAGTACGTGCACATGCACATGCTCATGTGTACTGTAACTATACTTGCATTCATACATATGCAGTAAACACAAAATACACACCACACCTCATACAGTCATATCAAAGTGCACCTATTACAGCTACATCAAGATATGCGTACACACACATTTCATTTTTTACACAATGCACTGATCACTAGACCCAGCTACCTCTTCAATTTTCTCACATGCAAGCATAAAGCAATATTCACCCTTATTCTAAGGGTGAAATGGTAAGGTCATTGCATAAGTGGAAGTCAGCCTTGATTTGCCATTTCAAGATGCAAACATGCTCCTGTTGGCTCATATAGACCTATTCCCAAAAACCTGTCCGAAACATGTCTGTGCATATTGATTCCTCTGTTGTCACTGTGATTAGAAAGATGTCTGATGTTCCCTGTTTTTCCCACCTACCACTGTGGGGGTCTGGTCGGGACACAAAGGCAAATATATGACGAAACCTTCTTCAGCACTGCTTACCTTTATGGTTCACTGCAGTAATTGGCCAAGGGTGAACATACCCGCTCTACACTGGCAGTAATGTATTTGAGAAGATATTGAAAAAGCTGATGAGGGAGACAGAAGATGTGTTGTAGAATACAAAAGTTAATAATGGTGGGGATTTTGACGAATGGATCCCTAAATGTATCCTGATATCGGTCTAAATTGCATTCCTTTGCTCACAGTTTTGTGTTTTTAATTTATACATTCTCTCATTGACTATGCAAGGTGCTTGTGCCATAGAGAACACTTTGTGTGGAGGATAATGCATGCGGAAGAAGTACTGTTTTCCTATATATACATATTTAAATAAATAAATCTATATATACATATACAAATGTACATGGAGTCCAGGCAACAGTATGAAACCTTCCAATACTGTCATCACACAGTCACACTGCGAACGTGTCTAAAAGAGTCATGGACTCAACACTCATACAATGTGCTTTTGAGTACATACATATCATTTTATTGCTACATATATCACCCCCACACTGAGGCATCTGAAAAGAGAGCATGATCTATACCAAAACATTAATCATCATTCATTGTATGTTAATAAATTCAGAATTTCTCCATTTACCATGCGGACGTCCACGCGTGCTGGAAATGCAACCTTTCCAGAGCTCATAAATCACACACAGTGAGTCATCTGACAAAGTACCCCAAACACAGGCTGAGCCACTGCGATCCCTAGGGCACAAACACACGCCATCTAATGTGGTAGATTCAGAGCGGGGACGAGAGCTTTCTGATGCCTCTTGCCGATTCTGGCATGAAGCGTTTGCTGCAACCTGGGAAAATAACAGGCAGAATCAGAGGGGCTTGTGGGATGCCTGTGGTCTCCTCTTCAGTGATTTTTGGGTTCATCAGAGTCCCCTCTCTGTCTCTGTCTCTTGCTTTCTCGTTTCCTCCACCTTTCCTCGGTGCCTCTAGGGGATAAGGCCATGTGCAAACAACAACACTTGCACCCAGAGGGTTGCACTGCCTCCACTGTGGACCCCCTGTATTTGCCTTACTAGGCAGATATCACCATTGGAACTTTTAAAAAGAGAATAATGTGAATAATGTTACTTGCAGCACTTTTAGTTGCGTGTGAGACTATTGGTACAAGTTCTAAAAATCCTCAACCAAAAACAAAACAAAGGAAAGCAAAAGCATTTTATAAGACGTGCAAGAGAGATAGCAGCTCACACCAGAATGTCAACCATATTCCTAAAACTATAACATTACATTTATGATTTAAACATTGCAGGTAATACATATTTTGTCATTCTCTTTAGAGCATAGATTTTAATAAAAGTATTTCGGATGATTTTATTATCACCCGTACTCTGCTTTTTTCCATTTGATTAAAAACTACTCTAATCTGGGGGTTTAGAGAGATTACCTAAGCAAGAAGAAAATTTGAGCTGATACAATATCTTCCCTTCTGTATACCACAGCACAGATGAAAAGAGAAACAGATTTATTCATTATCAACTTCAGAAGCCATGTAATAATCAGTGCTATTCAGGTGTATGGCTGTTGCACCTAAATGACAGATTAAATTATTTTTAGCCCGCAGGGATGGGATCTCCATTGTTTCCCTTTATACAGAATAATCATGTCTCTTTACCTTTTAGCAAAGTGGTCACATGATCTGTGTGCTGTATACACTTGCTTTATGTTTCAGATTAAAAGATTAAAGGCTTTGTGGTGAGGAAAAAGCTGACCAATGAGAGCCATGATACTGTCAAAAGGGGTTTGAGTCAGTACTACAGTTGTGTTGTATGCATTATAGAGGAGACCTTCTGTAGTGCTATTTGGAAGATAATGTCATCACATGTTAATGACCGGAGTATTTGCAGTGTGCAAAATGAGTGCCCTCTGATATGCAAAGCACTTCCGCTGAGAGTAAAGATTTGTGTATGTATGGAAACCAGTGAAAATAGAGACACTAGTCTTTGTCATATTGAACAGACAGCATTATTTATCCCCTTTTCTCCTTTTCTCTCATTTTCATCCTTTTTACCCCCCTTTGGGTCTCTGGATCCTTTCCCATCTCTCCTCTGTTGCCCGGGCCTATCCCTGGCTCCCTGGAGACCGGAGGACGAGTGGTTATTTCTGACTCTGGAAGATGGTCGTGACTAATTGATTCGACATCTGATGGAACGTGTGTAATGTCTTCTTTTCCCCTGCTGCTCCAGCCTTACCATTTGCTCAGAAGAGCAGGAACCATTAATGTATTGTGCAGATATTTCTGTACTATATGGCTATGTTTGATATGAGAAATGTGTTTATGCCAGCTCTGTCTGTGTTCCTCTGTAAATCCCATGTAGTGTTGTCCCTGGTAATCTAAATTATTACTGGACTGTTTGATGTTATCCTTAGAGAAAAGAAATTCTGTATACCAATGGAGTCCCTTTGGTCTCATAACAATGGATTATATGGCTAACACTCAAAATACTCCCACTTATGTATCTGTTAGATCGCTTTATATTGTTTTTACATGTTTTTGAGATGTTGCACCACATAAACACAATTGATCCCAGAGGTACTTTACAGAAAGAATGCATTTAATCCACCTATTGAAGTTTAGTCTTCTCTCTTTTTCTTCATCTCTCCTTTCTCCTCTGTCTTTCTCTCCTCTGGTCCTCTGTCTTTGTCTTTGTGGTGTGATTTTTGGGTACAGTCCAGAGACCTAATGAGGCGGTTCTGATGGGTCAAGTCCCACAGGTCTTGAAGCTGCAGCAGTCCACTGTTGATGCCCAGTCCAAAGTATCTAATTGATCTAATCATTTAGCTGGCTGGTCGAAGTAATCAGTCTCTCGTGGGCACACATGGGATGAACAATGACAAGTGTTTAGTGACTGCAGGCTGCTTTCCTTAACTGTACAATAGGGCTTTGTGTATATGTGTGTGTTTTTGTGCATAGATCCATGCTTATGTGCTGTATATGCACCCAAGTCAGTAGAGTGTTGGTCATCTAAAACTAAAAAGTTTACGGTTGCTTCGGTTTTCTTTGCTCATGCTAAGTTTTTTTTGTTTACGAGATTCATTTTTCATGAAAACTTGATACCTAGAGTATAAAGTTTCAACTCAGGCTCACATGGATTGGAATATGTTTTGCATCTAATTTTAATGAACAGAGTAAAGTATATTTCAAAGAAGTACCCTTCATTTACATCTTTAAATGTCTGCAACGCAAGGCGCAGTGGTACTTCCTTTATGAGGAAGACACATTCAGTATATCGTGGGGATGTGGAGAAGGCCACTAGGGAATGATCAAGTGTGCATCCCATCGACCCGCATCCTCTTCCCCATTACCCTGACATTTCATCCCTACATTTAATTCCAGGCCTTTCTAAAGAGCAGGTAATAGTGCAGAGGGGTACAGGGACCCAGAATTAAGCAGTTTTACACCGAAGGGTAATTTGGTGTGATAAATGTGCCGTCGCTGGTAACTAATAATACATATTTTAAGTAGCAGCGGCGCGGCTCCGTGGCCCAGTAAAGGTAGCATCATTATTAATGTGGGAGTCGCTGCGTGTTTTAGTCAGGGTTACGGCACCAAGGTCAGAGCTACGTTTCACTGAATTAAAAGCCATTTTGAGCTATGGCACTCCTAATCAACTCAGACCTAAAGGTGCATAGCTCAGTTATAATGAGGCACCAATGAATTTAAATAAACAGCAAGATCTAGTGATTTATAAAGGCAATGTGCTATCCTTATAGCTCGTTAGCCATGACGGATACTCTTTATTCTCTGGGCCTCTTTACCCACAGGACCCTGAGCTTTTAACCAAGTAATGTCTGCCTCCATTGTCAGCGGATACGCATTCGGAGCAGGACACTTATCCTCGTCATTATGAAAAGTGGAGACACAATACAAGAGTAATGGTAATGTATGCCATCCAAATAGGTGATTTTTCTCCTCCCCTCCCTCCGTTTTTCGCCGATGTAAAAACTACCCCAGAGTTTTAGGCCCATGAATTCATCATCATATTTTCACAAAGGGTTTTTCATATATCCTGAAAGGAAGCATAATCCTTGATAGTGAAAATGTTTTGCATTTAAAGGGGTACTTTTGGTCGGGGAATTGATGGTGATGTTTGGAGGAGCTGTAGAGAAAGGAAAGTTCTAGTTTTTAGAGTGATCACTTATATAAATTATAATATTTTCATGAGTGAATAGAGTCAGCAGCTTATTTCAACTACTTTGACTGCAGAAGTTTCTATTATTTCAAAGCAACATGCCACCATTAATATGCTGATTAGGAACCTTCTAGAATAATGATGTTTGATATTCAGACTCTCCATCCCCCACATTTTAGGAATTTAGTCTGGCTTCTTTCTATTAGTAAGGATAACTTTTTCTGTTTTTTTTTTTTTTTTTTTTTCCTCCTTTCATTATTGATCTGACCTGTTGCAGTTATAGGTACTGCTCCTGATTTTTGCAGTTCTTAAAGTAATGACCCTGTGAGGATAGTTAGTGTTTCAGCTGGAGCAAGACAGGGCAGTGAGGCGTGCACATGTAGCCGCCTCTAGCTGACCCCCTGCTGCTTGTGTTAAGGCATGCCAGGGCATTAGCCACTTCTTCAGGTTCTTTGTTGCCTGCCCCTCTTTTGTGTTGCCCTTGAAGGATGTTGCAAGCAAAGAGATGGGTACAGTCTCTTTTTGGACACAGCTCTTTTTTGACTTTTGAGAGCTCAGTGGCTTGGCACAGGCTTATTTGGATTCTTGATGAGTTCAGCTCAAACAGCTCACCTCATATTGTTTGCAGTGACAGGTTAAATCACTCTGCATGTATTTATTTAAGAAGATACTTCATTTTAAAGGATTCATTTAAGAATGAGAACCAATACAAGGTAGGGACAGGTGTTCTACCACTGAAAGAGTAATCTGTTCAGTTGTGCATGAGCAGGCACGGTATCCTGATATGCACTACACTTTTCTTTGTATGTGGCAATACCTGAGGCTATGCTGAATTTAAATTGACATCAAATATTTTCATTTTCCAAAGGACAAAAGTGTTGACTCACCTCCAAAATACACTTGTTTGATTTCCCATGTGAACATAGTACACAGTGACACCCATAGCTTTCACCATTCAGGGACCCACTCACTCAGCCTCTCACTGTGCTCCGCATTTCAGAGTAATTTTCACTCCTGACACCACAGCTCTGCCTACCTGCCAATTTCTGTCTCAGCTCCTGAATGGGTGATTTGTAAAGCCATGTTCACCTCAACACTCAGAAGATTTACTCAGGAGTGAGCTTGCCAGGTGTTTGAGCTGTCAGTTTGCTCTGTGTTCACAAACTTGCCGAAAGGAAAGTAATAGCCATACTCAGCCAACTGTGTTACTGTTGGAGTTATGGTGGAATATATATGTGATTGTTATTACTTGAAGTTGGTTTCCTGTGCTCCTTTTTTTTCCTGAAAAATATATATCTTACACAGGGTGAAATTTAATGATTAAATTATTTTTGTCTATAAATGTCACATGACTGGCTCAAAAGGAGTCTGTATTCCCTCAACATTTATCAATTTCTTAATGTCCATACGCTATTGTCTCCTCATCTTCTGTTGTCAATTCCAGATTTTTTGCTTTTCTGTTTATGCTCCTACCTTTCTCTCACAATGGTTTATAAACAAGCTGTAGTTGTTTTTCAGGCTGGAGGTCGCCGATTTGTCTGCCTCTCCCCGTAGGTCATTGAGGTTACCATGGCCCCGGTAGCATCAAGCTTTGAAAATGAGAAGCCCCACTCGGCTTTCCCGCTGGCGACCGGGAGCACCCCTTGCCCGCACCCGCCCTGATGATTAATGCCACCCCCGTCCAGCCACAAACCTTTCTGCCTCAGATAATGCCAGGCAGCAAGCGCGGCTGACACATTTAATGTATAATTAAGTAGAAAAAGTCAGCACTGGCTATGCAAATTTTTTAAAATGATAAATGACGCTGTACAGCAGCAGGGATTGATTTGGTGTAAATGAAACTAATTAAGGAAATGTCAAACATAATTAATAAAACAGGTTTAAGCTGCAAAACATTGTCAATTGAATGAATGAGGAGGCATTGGCTCCCATTGTTCAGGCTTTATTTAGGTCTTGTGTTTAGCTTGTTCCTTGCTCCAGAATGCTCTCTCCCCTCCTCACTCCCTCCACCACCAATTCCCTGAGAGGGGGAAAATAAATTTGCTTGTCTCTCTGCTGACTGTAGAAATTAATTGCTGAAATCTTGTCCCATCCAAGTGTTACATTCACACGCAGGACATTAACATAACTAATTTGAAAGAGCTCAAATGACTGCATAATGGAGCTCCGTCACCATGCATGACAGTCGCTGGTCATACCAAATTAGCTTGGTTTTATAATTGAAAAATCCTCCCCCCCACCCCTTATAATTTTTACACCATTTCCCTTCTCTTTCTTCCTTTACTTTTTCTCTTCCTCCTTGCTCCTCTTCCTTTCGTGGTATCCCTCCTTTCCCTTCTGTTTTTCGATAAGAACAAAGGTTTTATAATTTACAAAAAGAGTGCTTGACCTATAATTAGAGTAGAGGAGTGAGGGGAGAGGAGGGGGAGTGCCAAGTGGTGGCAGAGTCAGATCCTTAGTCCTGGTAATGATGCTGGAGACCTTGTGGCCCCCGGGGAGGCAGAAGAATAATGGGATGGGCTATTTTTATGGGGGAGCAAAGCAATGGGCCACCAGCCACTGGGATGCTGGTGCCTGGGTATGGTGCTGAGCAGCAGGGGCTAGCAGGGGGCTAGTGGGGGGCAAAGGAGGATGAACACTCAACCTGCCAAACTGCCAGCTCTCAGGCCTGCCCATCAGTTCTACACGTCAGCCTGATGCACCGCTGTCGGCCTCCATGCCCCCACGCCAGCCGCTGCCCTTGCCGCAGAGAGAGAGGGAAAGAATGGAGTGGGTGGATGAGTGGGTTGGGGGGCGATAGAAACATCTGCCACTCTGTGGAAGACTCATTGATACAAGGTGAGGGGAGGTATCACAGTGAAGTCTGGCATCTGGATACTCAAATACATACACATTACTGGCCACATACATAAACTACGAAGACCTGGATAAAATCAAATTTGCTAAATTATTCTTAACCTGAGTCGATGAAACAATATGCAATGTTAATGATAAACTAACCAAACACTTACTTCCTCACTTTAGCTATCTAAAGTTTGTAGCAATCAAGTGGAGTTTTATATCCCACCCATTCTGCAATTTAAAAATAAAGAAATGTAAAACTATAACTGCTATTAGGATTGTGTACTGCTTGACCCGAGCCTGGTGTTATTACAGATATTGTTAATAATGTGCCTGTGTGCAGAGCATTGCAGCAGACCTGCGGCTGCCAATATTTTTGTGTTTTGGTTATACACACTCTAAGCACCGCTATTTATCATACTCCCACATAGCAATTCTCAAGAGTTAAAGGAGCAAAAGAAAACAAAAACAAGAAAACAAAAAGTACCAAAACAAAAGAAAACAAAAAATACAAAACAGGAAAATAAAACTCTGGAACAGTCACAGTCTTTATTCCCATTGCATTTTCATCCTCATCTTTATTTCATTATTCCATTGAGGACTCTTATGCTTGTAAAAGTAATCTTAAATCCTGGACTCCTGTACTGTTGGTGTATTGTTATTCATGACAGTAACAGCCTCAGAGCAACCATAGCCCCAAAGTCAGCAACAGAGCTAAGATGTTTTTTTTTGTTGTTGTTTTTTTTTTTTTACAGCAATACTGCATGCTCTGCTGCTGTTTTTAAGAATTCTGTATTTAAACACATGGTCCTTTAATGGATATCCTTTCAGTAAAGTATTTTTGTTACTTATTATTTCTCTGACCAGAGCACTGTACATAGACCAGTAATTAGCAGTAGTTCATAATGAGTGCACCCAGTGAGCTGTATGTTCTCAGCTGAGCTCAAGGATATAATTTCATGTGAATTATTACCATATGCATTTCTCCAGGAACACTTTAAAAGCTTATAATATACCCACATATTAGAAGCTCTGTTTGTTTCTGGTGCCAAAGCTGGAGCTGCAGTTACAGTTTCCTGGGTTTATTGCGTGGTCTGTAGTAAAGAAAATCAAAGCTGACTCCATAGTGTACACACCAAGGTTGATGAACACACACACTCACATACATAGAGCCAGAATATTTCTGCATGCCATTAAAAAATTAAAAGGTAGAGTTCCACATTTGTACATTCACATACTGTATACCAATACCACAGATGGTGACACATTATTGCAGCAATTTCTGTCTTAATTGTACTTGTGGTACTTGTACTTCAGTATATAGTATACTGAAGTAAATCGAAAAAATAAATAATTTTAAATAGGAGGTACCACTAAAGAAATACACTATAACTTAAAAAAATGACATTATTGTTTGAAATTGCAAAAGATAGTGGAGAAACTCAAAGCTGTAAAAAAAAAAAAAAAGTGTTGTGATAAATGTAGAGGTGGCTAAATAAATGTTTGACCAGCTTTCTGAATATGTTTCAGATATAAGTTTTATAGATTCATTTCAAAGTCTGAAATAAATTGGCTTTTATTAGCGTATTAATATCAAAGTGTATTGCCAATATCTGTAGGTAGGCAGATAGATTTATTGTATGAGGGTATGTGTCATTGGTAAAATCATGGACATCTACTTTATAGTACGTAGATGTTCAAAATCATGCAGTACTTCTCATAAAAATCTGTGACCTGTTTTGCACACATTTCCTGAAGTTTCCACCTTTCATCGTATTTCCTTTCACACATTTTGCTGCAACTCTTTCATACAACCCAACCCTTAAAATGCCAAGGGTCACGAGTCAAACATATGCAGCAGGGATTATAATTTATTACCCCACATTTGCCTGATAATTTTTCTCTTTTGACAAGCTTAGGTAAATCATATAGCCTACTCTATAATGTATGAGGGTTTTGTTGGCTTGATGAGTAAAGTCCGGTGCTATTGGCTGTTACCCCTGTGGTATTTGAGTTCCCATAAGACCAGTAAGGCTTGTCTGTGTTCCAGCGTGACTGGAGTTGCTGCAGGATCAGGTGGAGGTTCGGGTATTTATAGAAACTGTATGCAAATAGATTGGTGCCATGTTATATTGTTAGTGTAGAGAGGGGACAGTTAAATACATGTACATAGCAGGAGAAATATGTATGCTTCACCTTCTCTTTTGAGACAGGTCTAATCAGTTAGGATGGTCTCCTCTCCTCATTTCATTTGAATATATTCATCTTAAACTCAGACTAAGGAAGTGTGTCTCCCCTCCCATGTATATTATTCCTTCTAGCTGAAGGCTCATTATTTTACAGCAGGGTGTGTGAGAGGTGGCTCCAGTCTCTGAACTCTCTGTCGAGGCTGTATTAATCAAACTTCACACAGCGTGGAAGGGTCCACCCACTGACATAACGCTCCTCACTCTGCACTTGAGGACAAAAAAGAAAGCACACAACCCAAACTATTACTGAGAAACATGTACAACTTTTGAAGATTAGCACTTTTAATTATTTCCGTAACCCCGTATCAAAGCTTGGCCCAAAGACAGACCATGGTTACAAAATATTTTGTAGCAGTGTTCATTGATTTCAATGCATCTCATTAACAATGTCCACATCTTCTTTTTCTCTGCAGTGGACAACAAGATCTTTGCATGGGGAAATGGAACCAGTGGACAGTAAGTAAATGTCAAATGTAAAAAGAAAAAAAGAAAAAATTTATTCCCTACATTTATGAAATTAGGAATTACAGTATTGTTGAGACATTCAGCACCCTGACTTTGACAGTTTGTGATTCATAAGAAGACATATCATCATCATCATCATCATCATCATATATTGCACGAGATTACTCGAGTTTCCCTTCCGGGATTAATAAAGTTTATCTAAGTATCTGTTGTGGTGTGTTCAAGTGTCCATGAAAGTTCAGCTATCCTTGCTAAGTTTTGTTAGTCTGACAGTATAGCTGTATATAAAACCGCAGAAAGACACTGACAGATGAACAGACATATACAAACATAAGTTGTTTTCCTCCTGATGAGCTTCCTTGTTAAAACTTCTCCAGCCAGGCGCCAGTGTGGTTGTAATGACATCTAAGGGGCCTGGAGGTTGCAGTGATTCAGTGGGCCTCAGGTAGCAGCAGACAGCAGCACAGCAGACCTCAGAGAAATACATAAAAGAAACAAAGGCATCACTTCTCAGTCTCTCATCATCTCCGGTTGTCCCTTGTTCTCCTCTTGCTCTCCATTTCTCTGTCTGCCTTATTCCCTCTCTCCTCTAGTGATGCTTTGACCCCTCTAAGCAGGTTGAGGCTCTCTAGTGAGGAGCTTAAAGTTAGAGGAGCCTATAGTTGGAGCTCCACAACACCCACTTGCAGAGCAAAGGGTGAGCATCTCCCTTACACAACTGGCACTCTGATATCTGAAAACTCCTCAGCTCTTCTGTATGTCTCACTGGAGGCGAGAGAGGAGAGGAGTACGAGGGAGCTGTGTAAATTTAAACTGGCAAACTTTCTGATGGAAATAGCAGTGACCCCAGAGTGGTCTTGTCTTGAGTTGAAGCATTGTTGTAATCAATACAGGCTCTCGTGGGGATGGCGGGCAAGGACCTTTCGTTCCCCGTTTGTGGAAATAATGGAGAAGACTGTTTGTTATTTTTCTCAGACATGCCGCAAACTAGCAGATATGGCCGGGGCATTGCAGGTTATGACGCTGGCTCAGGGAAACAAATACAAAGAGGAGCATTTTATCAAGAAGCAAACAGCAGAGCTTTGTTTGAAGCTGCTGGGATCTCACAGGTCACAGGGGTGCCTGGGCTGCGTTTGACCAGCTCATCTTGAAACAGGGTCTTGGATGTTCTTTGTTCATTCACACCAGGGACACGGAGACAGTAACACAACCCTCAGCTAAGTCATTTGTACAGCTCCAAATTGAGTTAGGTTCAGTTATTATTTTTTTACCCTGGAACATAAAACTGACCTCACTGAAATATGCCTGTTAGACCTATTGTACACGTGGCACTTCTACATATACCACAAAGACAACACCACGGTTGGAAGCTAAAAGTGATATCTACCGAGATCTTATCTTTTTTTTTTTTTTTTTAAATAAAATTTTGTTTTAGTGATATTTGTAGTGAAATGGAAAGCAAAATGATTAAAAAAATATATTTAATGTTCAGTAGAATAAAGTTTATACCACTGTTCTGCATTATATCAAACAAAATACTGTGCAAAACAAAAAACTTGATGAATGATTGATTTAGACAACATAATATAAAAGCTATTGAACTGTGCTGCCCTGCCAATCATCCTCTTAAATGTTTGGATGTCCTTTACACGTTAAAGTAAAAACAGTCAAAATGTGTTTTCTCTCTGCTTTTTCTAGACTGGGTGATGGCGAGAGGGCACTAAAGGACCAGCCAGTTGAGGTTAAGTTGCCACAGGAATTGGCCGCTAAAAGAAATGAAGCAGATGTGAATCTTGTCAATATAGTTGGTGTGGCCTGTGGAAGCAGACACTCCTTCATATGGACTGAAACTGGGCAGGCCTACAGTTTTGGGAACAACTTTTATGCCCAGCTAGGCTATGACTTCCAGAGGGCTGACTTCAAAGAACACCAGGTATGATGATTACGGTGTCTTTACAGTTCAATAAAAGCTAAATACATGATTAATATTTGCACCTTCACTTGAGTTAACACACCTCATATTCAGTATAAGCCTAACACACAACTCTCACAAAAAAAAGTGCACTCACATTAAAACCAATGCGATTTTATAATCCCCACTTTAAACATCTACATAATCTCTACAGTATAATATCATTATTTTTTAATTCATTGTTGAGAGAGAGAGAAAGAGAGGCTGATGGAGGCAGGCCTGTGTGACAGATACCTCAAGGGCCTTCATGGCTCTTTGCTGGTTGTCTCTATCTCTGTCCTTACATGGCTTACCATACAGTAGCACGCTGCTGAACCATACAAATCCTAAATTAAGTGCTGTGGAATTGAAATTGACTCTCTTGTGAAGTGTTCCACTTGCATTGGAGCTTAATTTTGCCTACTCATATCATTTGATTCAGTCCCTCAGTCCCTCTTTTGCTCGCTGCAGCCCATCGCTCTCTCTTCCTTCTCATGCAAAATAAGCCCATTTACCGCAATGTGACAGTGTCTAGCTGAATGATTGCCACTCAGCACTTGATATATGGGTGTGTGCCTCTGTGCGCATGTGTATTGGATATATTATATCTCCAACAGATTTTCCCAGTCTCCTGCAGTTATATTAGTGCATTGTTATATATTAGGGCTTTCAGTTTTTTATACACGTAATGTAATGGATGGCTTTAAAAAAAAGGAAGAATATTTCAGTCCAGTCTTTTTCCCCCAAATAAGTTTTCATTTGTTTCTGTTTCTCATATGCTAAAAACAGAGTAGAGATGCTTATAGTCAAAACCTTTTTATCTGCCTAGTGAGTAATAGCCGATTTCGCTCTTGCTGTTAGATGAAATTTTTATAAACTCTTTTGGCATTACTTCAGCTGAAGTATTATCAATCTCTATTTTTTGTGTTCAGTTACTGTTTTTTTATTACTGAGGATACTGTTTTCATGTTACATTATTTGTTGTTTGTTTGGCCTTGTTTCAGTAGTTGAATGAATTCTCAGAAAAGAGGCCTTAGAGGTCATATGAGACTGCTCTCACTCTGTGTGGGGGCGGTGCAAAAACTATCCAGGCACCTGACATCAGAATGAAGGCCCAAAGGCCAAAACTATCACCTTGTCCCTGATAAAGGCCACAAGAATCTGTATGACTGTGCCCATCCCTCACCTCTCTCCATGAAAGTAGTGGATACTGAAGGGGTGAAATTCAGCAGTGGTGGCAAAGAATAGACTGGTGGTATCTGTATCCCAGAGTCACCCTGCCCTCTCATTACAGCCATACCAGTGGCCTCTGATGGCCCCAGGTGGAGGCCCAAACCTGGCACTCTCTCTTGAATAGGCTCCATCTTCTTTTATCCCTGTTACCTCCAAGTTTTTTTTATTCAATAGGTCGACAAGCTGGTCCTCCTCCAGCTATTCCCACAATCCGTACTATACGATACTGTCTATTGTTGTAAAGAATCTGTAGGTTGGAACTGCAGGCTTCACCCCTAAGGCTCCGTTTCTCCTTACTCTCTGAAATGGAGGGGTAGCTGACTGCTGAGATCTGAGAAACACTATATTCTATTCTTTATTGGCCCAGTGATAAGGTGTTAGGATTCTGCTCACACCTGTGAGCCCTTTGTTCAGACCCACTATGGCATTTCACCTGCAACAGACAAGGTTAGACAGAGCACCTATTTAATGGTTTGATTGACATTATTTTAATGTCACACCATAGGGAGCTATGTCTGTGAACGGAAATGAAAGTTAATCTTTTTTCCCCTCTCTCTCTTTCCCCTCATTAGGACAATGACATTGTCTCAGAGTTTTGTGTTTGTATGCAGACAGGACAGTCTCTCTAGTTCTCCATGTGCTGTTTTATATTTAAAAAAATGTAAAAAGAATTTGGGGTTACAGGCTATATCGTTGATTTAACTTTGGTCGTATCATACCGGCATCATGTATCATAGGTCTGTTTGTTTTTGTGTGTATGAATTTTTCTCCCTGTATACTTAGCATGACTGAGTCTTTAAGTAGGTTAATACTGACTAGATGAAAATGTACCACCCATTGTCTGTATTTCTACAAAACTAGGCAAACACAACTGTGGGAGTATGAAAATAAACTCTGTTCCTAAGTGTGACACGTGTGCAGCTTGAGCTTGGCACGGCATCTGTGTTCAGCCTGGCTGAACGCAACTTGTTTGAATGTCATATTTATCCCTGTGTTTTGTCAGAAAATTAACTTCCTGTGAGTTTGCGGCAGAGCCGAGCATATGGCCACAGCTCTCTGGAGATGACAGCCTAGCGGAGCGGGAGCTTGCCGGTGCCGCTGCCCTGCTCTGGCGGCAGATGCTCCGGGCTTCTCCGCGATTAAGTGGAGATCATCACTGTTTTCTTTGAGCACCGCTGTGCCTTGTACTCTGAAGTGTTCCGTTAATCACTGCCTGCCTCCCTGCCTTTTCCACACACTCTGCCAAAGCACTCATTAAGTTTGAATCTCCCTCTCACACCTCGCTTGCTCTCCAGCTCAATACATTGTGTGACTAAATCTTAGCCTTTTCTGCAGGAACACACTGCTTCGTTGCACCTGTTTGCTAGAGGGCTCATAAAAGCCATAATGCTTTGTGTAATCTTGTTTGAATGGTATATGATATTCCAACTCTGACCCTTATCTGCTGTTCATTCATTTATAAGGGATTGTGTACATACTGTAAAGCATGTGTTTCTTTTTGTGTTACTCAATGTTTTCTCTAGTCTGCGTGTGCTGATATAGTCTGTATTTGAGTTTCTCCCCAAGTGCCAAGATGCTGTCTTGTTTTCCAGTACAGGCCTCTGAGGGGACTGAAGCCTTTTCTGCGCTTGTCTTTTTTTTCCACTGGTGCCTCCTCCTCCTCTTTCGGCATGTGATTAGGAAACACTGCTAGACACATTTACAGTTGTCAAACATTATTGTGTGTGTGTGTGTGTGTGTGTGTGTGTGTGTGTGTGTGTATGTGTCCGTGTGTGCGTGTGTGTGTGTGTGTGTGTGTATGAGAGTGAAGGTATATTGAATTTATAGAACCAGAATCCAGGTATGATGTAAATCAAAACTCTAGTCAAATGAAACAATAAAGATAGAAATTGAATCTTAGTCAGTCCGCCCCCCTCCCCAACTCCGCCAACCCCAGTATAAACACATGCAGTTGTGTATTTCTCCTGCAGCAGCAGCCATCCATTGTTATTGTTAAACATTATGACACGCTTTAACCCTGATTGATCTTGATCTCCGACACAAATAATAATGTGATTACAGGCTTTTCTCTGCTTCTGTCTTCACAGCAGTGGAAAATAACATTAGATATTTCCTTTCATGTTAATCGCTTTGGTTGGAAGTATACCTTGGTGCACGGAAAGGCCTCAGTAATGCCTCCTTTCTTCTAAAAAAAAACATCCAAAATAACCTATTTGCAACACACCCACACATACATTGCTTAGCTCTGTAACACTATTATTCTGTACCCATCAAAGCCTGGCTTGCTTGTCCTGGTGCAGCGATCATTCCCCCACAATAGCAGGATGGCATTACCGTGCTGCTGAAAGCATCTGCATGGCAAAGCAATAACATGCACCTTGTAAATAAAGGGATTGATCCTGTTCATCGCTGGTTGGATTTCTTGGATAAAGCTGTGGGAAACAGATCCCTATTCCATCACACATCGATATACAGACCCTATTTCCTCATCCTCAAGTTTACTTTGCAGTAACTGCTTCTTAATCTTGTCTGTCAGGCTGTCAGGCAGGCACACAAAAATGTATGTTTTTTCTCTCTGCTGCATTGGTTGCTCGTCAGACATGCTGATTAGTGCCAGTTTGCCTCTTTTCAATATGTAGATACCCAGATAGAAAGCTCTATTTATTGAGTCCAAGTACCAAAATAGCAATTGCTTTTCTCAATCAACTATGAATAAATTGGTTTGCATTGTTGGAAGAGGTTTATTAGTGACTTTTTGAAGAGGCTCTTGAAATTACTTTCAAATCATGCTGAGTTGACAGACAGCTGGTTTAGTGTTCATTCTACGGTGCAAGGTCATCAATAAAGGATAATGTTACTTTTTTTTTTTTTTCATAGTTCAAACTGAAGGAGGGCCATGCCCGGAGTACCTTCTGGACCCACATATTGTTATTCAACACTAAATGTTGATCTCATCTACTCAGAATCAAATCTCTTCACAACTGTACAAATTGCTGCTGTGCTGTTGGCAAGTTGCAGCTAATTTTTAAATGAGGAAATTCCTTGTCAGGAGCAGCCAAGGGAGAAGGTGTCAGTTTGATACCACAAGTACGGCTGTGCGGGAGCATAAGTGTTCGCTGCGCTTCGGTGACGGTGCGTTTGATTTCAGCACTGACCACCGGTGATGCCAACCCTGCAGTCCTCATATGAGCTGCCTCATGAGATGCAAACATAAACGGCCTCCCCCACATCTCACTCAGACTGATGCTACTGAGCGAGAGGGAGAAAGTAAATGAGAAACTGGCAGACAATAAAATCACTGTATAGCTTATACTTCTATCAGTTGTCTATTGTTACATTGCAGTTACAAGCTATGCAGTATGTGGGAACTCAATGTGGGTGTACAGCGACCTAGACTACTATACCCATCTCCCCTAGGGGCACCTCAAAGAACGCTTGTTCTGTTCCTTCTCTTAGGCCCTGGGCTGAAAAATGAGAGGCAAGGCAAGTGAGAGACAGGGAAAAGAGGAACTCTCAGTTGTGTAGGAAGGCAAACCTGCGCCTCTGGAGATCCTGCGTTTTTTTTCTAAAGTACCAAGACAAACCCATCTCTCTGACTCCTCACTCCCTCTGACTTGTTTATGGTCACAGTGCTGAAATTGTTCAGTATGATGACTTATGCTGCACTCTGGAAATCACTATAGGCATTCTTCATTGTTTGCCATTCTTTTTGCCATTAGATGTTGTGCAAAGTTTGCTCTTGAAATATACATTGTTGTCTCAGTGTAAATGAGAGAATATTGTTTGTGACCTTGTTTCAGTTTGAATCATATGCCCCACTGTTTCCCAATATGCCCCTAGTGTATGTAAAGCTGAAAGCACATTTATTACACATCAATAATTCTGTACATTTCCTTCTGGAAACTAATTCTCATAATAGGATTTTGTCAATGTGATTTGAATAATGATCTCAAAACATCCCATTTTGGGCTACTTAACTAAATAGAATATTACTGATTGCAACACTTATCCATGGTTGGGGTTTTGGTAACCTTCTTTTCTGTTTCTTGCCAACAGCCAATTTTCTCTCAATTAAAGCATGATATTAGCACTCAGTAGGGCATAAACAGAAATAACCGTACACTACTGAATATCATGCCTTGATTATGAGCTTAAGAGTGGGTGTACAGATGGATTCAGTTTCTACACTCCTGCTAGAGTGCTGGTGTATTTATGCATGTGCATGTGTGTGCAACATAGAGAGGAAATCACTGCCTGTGTGTGCAGGATTGTGTGTCTATCTAATGCTTGCTGGAAGTTACCAGCTTTATCCAGTTAAAACCTCTGGAATGGGAGGACAGGGGGAAACGAAAGACAAAAGTCACAGGTATAGTAGGAGGAAAAAGTGTATCATTACATTGAGAGTCAGTCAGTGGTGATGCCAGTTGGCCAAAGTTAGCAGGAAGCTGTCCTAGTAAATGGCAGCAGCTGCTCGCAGTTCGAGAGAGCATGTCCCAGTCAGAGGAGAAAAGCGATGGCATCTACATTAATACTACCTTAATGGCCCATCTGGCGCTCCGTAGGGTCCCTGGCTGCGCCACCGACTCATAGGCGTTTGACAGGCAGTCTCCAGCGCACCAGACGCGCATGGCATGCCAAATGGCGGGGAGACGCCTCCGTGGCGCACAGATCTGTCAAACTCTCTCTGACGCTGTAGTAACACAGGCAAGGGAAGTTAAGGCAAGTTTTCACACGTGATTGGTTCTTGACATGGATAGGGGGAAGGAAGGGGGCAGGAGGAGAATGACTGGCTTGTCTATCTCTCTCCTCTGCACCCTCCTCAAATGCAAACACGCATATATACACACGCTCACGGGGCACACACATAATCGCAAACACACTATCCATACTACATGCTAAGTCGCCATGACCAGATTAAACCTCAGTAAGAAAGGCAGGTTAAGATTAGCCAGTGGTGGATTCACTCTGCTCTGATCGCATATGGAGATAACAAATATAATTTTTGCTGCTAGACATAGCTTCTCTTTGTAAACAAATATTGGAACAAATTGCTTCATTGGAAGAAATTGTAGAAGGTCTTATCAATACACCACAGGGGTTTCTGGCTGTAATTGGCATAATTGGTTGAGAGCAGGCTGCAGCCCGTAATGTAGCACAGTGATGCACTTTGTTGGAACTGACTGATCATGGCTTTAGGTATATAGCTTGCCCTTTCAGATATTTAAAGATAGTATGCATGACTTAATATGTAAGCAGACTGTAGTTCTCACCAATGTGTTCTGCTTGTTAGAGAAATAATTTACTGTCTGTTTTACCAGTGGATGATCTCACCCAGATTCCTACTTTGCCCTACGAGCTTGGCCTTTCTGTCGGCCCCTGTTGAGCTGCACAATCCTGGCACAGTGGAGGTTTCTCTCAGAGCATGTCACATTCTGCAGTACCCACCAGCACAGATCACAGTCCCAGAAGTCTGTATCACACCGCTGCTGGGAAACTATGCTTTCTTTCTATACACACATGCTTTCTTTTTCTATGCAAAAGTACAGCAAGAGTACTTTAAAAAAAATTTGCTCCCGTTCTTTCTCTCACACTTTTTCTTAAGGACATTTTGAGAGATAGCAGCAGTTCAAAACTGGAACGGAAGGTTCTTTAGAAAATGCATTTCAAATGGCTTATCCAGTAGGTAGCCCCAGAGGACACCTCAGGGATAAACCTTGGCAAGAAAGAAAGATAGAGGGGAAAAAAGTGAAATTGGAAAGAAGACACAGCCGTGACTAAAACAGTAGAAATACAGAGAGAAAAGGTATCCTCTTAACCTGCCGACGCCTCTTCAGAGGAATCACGGTTCTCCATATCAGTATTCACTTTGTGAACATTCTGCTGTTTATAGAAAAAGCCTAGATCTGCAGATGTCTCTTGCCCCAGACAGTCTCATATTTAAACAGCCACTGCAGGTGATTTCTAAATGACTCTCGCCACTGTTAGACACTGTCCCATTTTAGTTTTCTTGTTTCTTTTTTAGTGCTACTGGTGTGCCTTATACTGTCCTTGCATTCAAAGTACACCAGTGGATAAAAAAAGGGGATATAATGTTTTATTTTAAACTAAATAAAGCAAAACTATGAAAGTTTGGGGTCGAGGAGAGGTCAGCTGGACGACAGCTGCCAGAGTTTGTGTGCGAGAAGGTATAGGGATAGAAGAGAAAGAGCCTGAAAGAAAAGGGAAAAGGAAAAAAGTGTAATCAGCAAAATGGGTTTGGAGGAACTGAGGTAAAAGAGCAAGAGGAACTCTTCAACTTTCACTCTCATTCCCAGATGTGTCTTAGGCAAGATGTAGCCTTTGAAGAGCTTGTGGCAAAATAGGCAAAATATGAATACACACACACTCTCCACATTCCCTCTTACTCATATACTTCCTCCTCTTTCTTTTGCCACCTCTTTCACACTCTCTCCACATTTCTCTCTCGTTATCTTTCTCTCTGGGCATCTCCGTTCCTTAGTGGCAAACCCAGCTGGGGGGATTCTGTAGTACTGTTAGTGAACCTTCACTGTCTCCTTCGGCAGGCAGCTGTCCCTGCACAGCACACAAACACACACATGCTGCACGTACCCATGTCTTCCCTTCTAACTATGATTCACTAAAAATATTTTCACATTTACATATTCGACTAGGTCAAAATGGATTATCTGCAGCTTTACACAGTTTGTTGAATCTGATATTTCCAAATAGAGACACAGTCTGATGATGATTTTTATCAGCAGAACCAAATCAGGACAGGACTCTTTCCCATAGCATGACCACCACTTTTTTGCACAGTATACTCTAAAGCCACTAGAGGGAGCTCATGCCAGGAATCTGTTTTACAGTACTGTTGCTCCAGCAAAGCGCTTTCAAATGTTCTCAGTTCTGTCATTAAAAACAATAAACTGTGCTACAGTTTGGCATTTTTGACAATGTAGAGATAATACTCTCTAAAGCTGACAAGAGACAAAGACAGGAGTATTAGGAGTGTGCTTTTTTAAAATGCAAATACAATAATAGCTTCTCGTGCTTCTCTTGTGAACATACATATCTTCCACTCTGAGTCTATGTGTGCAGTGCAGAGGTGATAATTCAACAGTTGCTCAGAAGCCTGAGCAGGGTGTATAATGACAATAACAAAGAGCATGCCTAGGCATGCTTTCAATCTACTCCCCAAATGTAATGAGGCTGGGCAGAAGTCTGGCCATTCCAATTTGATCAAAAACGGGGGGAAATCTGCAAATGATTTATTATATCCTGTGGAGATTCATCAGTTACACATGTCAAAATGATGCTGAGCCGAAAATTAAAAGGCATCTTTCGTCACCATTATTTTCTTAATATAGACAGAAAGTGGGAGCATGAAAACAATTTAGTCAGGATGGTAGAGGAAAACTGTTTTATCTGGTTTAATTTAGAGCATATTTTCATTTATTTGATCTTATTCCATACATTTTTGTTCCAATCGTTTCCTTAAAAAATAATAGGTAAATAGGTTACTTAATATCACCAAAGCTCTCTTTCAACATCATTTTTCAAATATGGTCAAAGTAGTACTTGTTATGCATTATTTGATTTATTAATATAAACCTTTATTAGTTTTTTCTGACATGAATATGCACATTTATCTCTACCTTATGTGCACCTTTACCCTCTTGCATTTCATCAGCCTGTAGAAGACTAACATGTATTGCTAGTTAATCATATTTTTTCTGTCCCTGTCCCTATTTAATAAGAGTGTGGATGTGACAGCATGTGAACTGGAGTCCCACAGTTGTCTTGCCATAACGTTACATGATCATCCCTCTTAAGTTACTAAAACAGGCTTGGCCGATGGGATTCGCTGTACTGTGCGCGTCTTCTCTTTTCCACTCCTCCTGGCCTTTTCCTGTGACAGGGCTGCCGATGATACAGATCCGCTGTGACATTTTACATTGTGCTCTCTAATTGCAGCAACTGATAGTGAAATAGCTCACCATACAGCTGCATAGTTCTTCTTTTTTCCACCCTGTGCCTTTTTTCTTTCTTTTTCTTTGATTTTTTTTTTTTTTTGCATGGGTTGGTTTTACACTAATTGTATTGTTCAGTTGTTGTAAGATGATGATATCAGGCATTTCTCCTTACTAAACAACTCTATCTGTAGCAGAACTTTATTATATGTAAAATTGATTACTTACTGAAATATTTAACACAATATTTTTTTTTATTTATTTGAACCCCCTCATTTCCAGGATTTTGTATATGTAAGCAAACCGTGTTTGTGGGCCAGAGTGTCAATGTCCATTACTCCCTTTGCTCTGGTGTTGTCCTCAAGTGTCTCCACAGCCTATGACTCCCAGACAGAGCCAGGATAAACCTGTGTGACAGATGCGGCTCTAATTATACAGTTGTTTTAAGACTGTCAGGTTGCAGCGAAAAGGGAGCCAGCCATTTGGGAAAGTGAAGGAGGAGGGTATAGAGTAGGAAGGAGGGGGAGAGGGGGACGGTTTGATGGACGGACATTGTAACACCAGCATCTGGTGATAGCTGCAGCTGGCATATCGTTCTCCCACCGCCAGCTTGCCAGCTAAATAAATATTGCCACGATCTGTCTTGTACTAGCAAGTGTAAATTACTTTAACACGTCAATAACTAGTTTACAATGATGTTTTTTCCTGCCATTTCAGAACATATATTGATTTCACATTGCTGTTAAATGGCATGAGAATTGTTTCCCTCACCCTGTACTTTGTTTTTCATGTAGACTCCCAATGAACTTGGCAGGACCTGAAGAAAAAAAAGGAAAAACTGTATCGATCATGCAGTTATTCTACTTCTCCACTGTATCACAAAACATACAAAACACAATTCATCATACTCAATACACTGCCTGTTATGATCGCAGATATCACGTTTTAGTTTGAATAAGGGTCAGGTTTGTTATCGTGGGCATGTATATGCTTTGCTTGTGTGCTTTTTGAGACATGACATTTTAACTGCAGTTACATTTTGAAGCTCAGTCTCACCATCTGCATCATCATCATTTAGCATAGTAGGAAAACCTTGCTCTGAAAAGTGCATCTGTTTTTTTTTTTTTTTTCTTGCTTTGTTAAGTAAAGCTGATTATAATTAGCATAGAAGACTCAAATCTATGGTGTCAATGTTGCCAGTATAATTTTCCATTTCATGCTGTTTCAATAGCTTTCTAGATAGAGAGAAGTAATTAGTTGAGAAAAGTGATTCAGTATGAAACAATGTCTACAACATACATTTTTTTTTTTTGTGCATTTGATGTTTCAAACCAGACTGACTTCATGGTTGTTTTTTGTGTGGATATCTACACGTGCATTTTGAAATGGGAGCAGTGCACGTGTGTGGAACATCTCTGTAGGCGTGCGTACATTTCTATAGTCTGTCTATTTTCACTCATATGGGTTCCTCCTCTTGAGGACAGATGTTGGGAAACCCACAAAATCAGAGCTGAAGCCGCACTATAATCACTGCGATTTTAATCAAGGTCTCATATTGTGACCCACTTATTTTCTCACAGTGCTGATTGCACTGCAGTGCAGTGACGACTAGCATTACAAAACGGCAGCCTATGATTAACCTTCACATCATATACATGTCCATAACCAGCATACAGTGAATCCTAATCCCAAAATTACACCCACTTGGAATGGAAAACCTCTCCCTTTGTCAAATTTAAACATTTTCCTCCCTCATCCTCCCATCTTGACATGACACAATGATGATTCCTGCTTCCTGCATATGAGTAAATTGAGGTGTGTCTGGGTGTATAATACTCAACTGACAGTTGTTCGGTCTGACAGACTTTTTTGTGCAAGTACACACTCTATGACCCCCGTATTTTATTCTTTATAAATTAAATTCACAGAATATGATACAAATGAAACCTACTCACACACGCACGCACACACACACCCACACACACACGCACACCCACACCCACACCCACACCCACACACACACACACACACACACACACACACACACAATTCTGTTACAGGCTTTTGAGAGAATAAGGAAATATTCTAACCTTCTTACTCATTTTCACCAGCATTATCATTTTCACATCAGTGATAATAAAGCAGATTGATTATTCATTCTCATGCTCCAACACCATTTAATTGTGTAGCCAGAACACTCAAACTTGGGGTCAGCAGGGCTCTCTCTCATTTACACAGACACATCAACACACATTCAGACAGAAATCTCTCTCTTTCTTTCTCTGCCTCACAGATGCTCTCACTATGCCTTCTCAAAGGACCCCCCGAAACATGCCCAGACTGGAATTTGCCAAAATATCCATTCTCCTATCAAACCCACACTGCGTCCTATCTCAGTCCCATCCTACTTACTCCTCCAACATCTCAATTAATACCCCTCAGGTGGCACAGTGTCCTGCAGAGCCACAGACACCGTGGTTGGAGATTCTCTCTGTAAATGTTCACCACAGATGCAGTGTTGCTTTCTTTTTCAACCACGTCAGTGAACTATTACTTAACCCTCAGCTCAACACAGTAGATTAAACATACGGATTCGTGAGCATTTATCAGATATGTGCATGTATGTGTCTGTGCCTTTGCATTTAAAAGTTGGTCCTGTTTTTCCTCGTTATGAGGATTTAGAGACTTTGATTTTCAGCATTTTCAGTTCAATTCACTGTGAAAACACTTCAGTTGATTGGTGTTTTAGGTTAATATATATGAGCCAAAAAAGTCTTTATTGTGAAAATAACTGCATAGATCACATGGATACAGCTAATTTTTCTTTTTCATTGTGGTTTATAAAATAGGAGTTTATAAAATATAATTATTAGTGGTTTTTACAGCTTGGTAATGTATGAAAGTTGAACTGCTACAAAGGAAGAGGGCATTAGATTCACTCTGTATGACAGCCATACAACCTATACCATACCTGTAGATTTGCAGCATCTCTGTCCCCCAGTTTCTCTCCTCACCCTGCTTGTTCCTGTTCAGGAGCTAATGGATTGTTGTGGTTTCCAGGGTCTGCTCCAGAAATGTTCTCCTGCGGAGATCTCGTAAGAAGTGCCCTCAGCTGGTCCCTCCGTCTGCCATTAGGCCTCTCCACACTTTTTATCCCTAGACCTCAGAGACCTCAAACTGCCAAATGAGTTGAATTATGGCCAGTTATGTGGAGTGGACCTGGCGTCATGGGGGAGAGGCCTGAGTCAGTGGAACTAACCACACTCCTGACCATTAAAAGGCAGCCTGACACTGCCTCTTCATCTTCCCCCCTGCTCTCAAAGGCCAGCACAGCATACCCATGTCTCCCAGAGGAGAGACACAGTACAGCAAACCAACCAATAAGCCAGCCAGCCAACCAGTCTGTCAGGCAGGCAGGAAAGCAACCAAAGCACCAGTGGCCTTCACACTCTAGCTCCCACATCATTAAAAATGTTTAAGTTCTTCCTGGACTCTTCCTGCTTTTACTGTATGTATTTCTTTTTCTCACCTATTTATATTCACCTGTCTCTCATAGGTCTCTTCTTCTCATGTTCTTCAATCATTTTTCATTTTTCCCATCTTCCCTTTGGCCAAGTGGGTGGGGTTGCAGGGTCATAATCACACAAGGTTAATTGCAACAGCTAAAATGAGATTGGTGGCCAGGGCCCCAGCTACTGTATAAAAGAAGTCAACAAAGTCATGCTACCCTCACAAATCCACTCACATCTACAGCCACATATATGCTGATCACGCCAGCCTAGGAGACCCCAGTTTGTATCCCTCACAGACACAGTAAAACATATGCACACAAACACACGGCACTGAATTTGATCTGTCACAATAACAGGGGCATCATGACATGATGGATTCAGCCCTTTTTCCTCTTCTCTCCTGTGTTCTCCCTCTCTCCGGTAATCTTGATGCAGTGTGTAATGTTTGCTGTAGCCAGCGGCTGAAATTGAATGAGTGATATAACCAGTGGTGCTGGGATTACCGTGGGCAGAATTGATGCTATCTGTCCAATGATGTGTTATTTTGTGGAAGTAAGGCAACAAACCGGAGAGAGAAATGGTCGCAGCGCTCTGTATGATTTTACAGTTTAAGTGGTGAAAGACAAATAGAATAACAGTGATGTGCTAGCAGGGGTTGTAAATGGTTGAATAATTTTCCTCGATTTCAACATTCATTTATCTTTTCTACAGTGTTTTGCATGGCAGCTTGAATGGTACTTATCCCTCTAGTCTCCTCGCAGCATCAGCCAGCTCAGCACCCATCTTTAGAGGTGAGACAGGTTGCGTCCAGTCTCTACTCCTCTAATAGGGTCGGCTCAGAAAAAGGTCATAGGTAAACTAATGATACCTGCAATATATACGTCTTCCTGGAAGCCTAAGCTAAGGCTGAGCAGGGGCTGGGCTTGTGGGAATAAGTGTGCTGCTTTGAGACTCAGCGGGGTGCGCCCAGGTCAGACGCTAACCACTGAAAAGACTAAATTCAGCTCTTTCTGCTGGTTTGGGCACAAGCTGAGGGTCTTGGACTATTGTTGTCGGGGTCAGGTTAAAGCCGTCCAGATTTCCAGAGCATCTGACAACCATTCATCACAAATTGAGCAATGGTTCAGCAGTGTATAGCTGTAAACTTCTGCCTGTGTAGGCTAAAGGCTTTGGACAGGACTTTTAAATGTCACCTTACACAACTGTTCATGCATTCATATTAGTTTGGAGTTTTTTTTTCTTCTTTTACTGGTATGAGAAGCTTTGGCAGGTACCAATTTGGCCTGCTACCTCAATCAGTGTATTATTTTTAACAGTCACTTTACTTTTTTGGCCTGTAGCACTAAAAAGTGCAACCAAAAGTTGGTTGATTTTTTATATCAACCAACTTTTTTCTGGTTTCCTTGTTGCCAGGCGTGTATGAGGTCAGGTTTAACGCAATAAGTTTTTAGCACTGTTTTGATCTTAGTTTTTCTTCTACGTTGTTAATTCATTCTTCTACCAATTTCTTGCATCTGTTTTAGGCTAATACAGTAACACAGTGCTTACTTACTCACTTGATTTGTATACTCTTGAATTTAGAATGTGTTTATGTGTAATAACTGTTTTCTGACTGGCAAAGAGACTATGCTGTTGGCTTTCAGGGAAAAATTAAATAAGGACTATTTTTCTCCCCTACGTAAACAGCTGGCAGCATCCCATGCTTGCACAATTAATGGGCATTTAATTGGCAATAATCATTTTTACTTAAGCAAATTTAAAATAGGCAGTTGCCCCTGGAACAAGCAGCTGTTGGTGGAACCTTCTGGCAACATAGCGTGGATGTTTGAGAATGTGGCTGATCACTGCTTACAGGAGATGGTCCATACATGAACACGTGCCCACCTGTTGGAACACACAAGGTTTTCCGCCAACAATGTGGCCTTACAGGTACATTAAATGCACATATCAGCCTGCTTTGCACTTGATCACATATGCTGTGTTTGAATGAAGCTATGTTGTATCACGGTTCTCATTGCTCTTTTCTTTTAATACACAATTACCTGTTTATAATTCAAATTTTCTTCTGTCCCATTGAGTCGAACAAACAAAAAAAAAAAACGCTGACTTTTGAGGCACATTGCTTTTCACATAATCATTTTCAGCTTTTAAGATCAGACCTGTGCTGTGACAATCTATAGAGTTTTGATTTCATTCATCTGAAAGTAACCTCCCAAAGTCATGATTCAATAATAAAATACTATGACAAAAATGCAGTACTGGCAGGAAGGACAGAACCTTGCAGCTGGCAGACAAGCAGGGAGTGAACAATGATTTAAACGCAAGTGTGCTTTGCCATATAACTCATCTCGCCCAGAGTTACTCAGACTGAAAGCCAAATAGGAGATTGGGGAGGGGAGGGGTGTTAACTGTAGTTCATCTGATAAAGGTACAGAAAAGTCTTTGACATTGGCTTTGGGGTTTTCTAATGTAATGCACAAATTAATTTACATGAAGAAATCTCTCCTACTTTAGCCTTCTCCTTGATGAAAGGTGGAATAAGTGAAGGAAAAGAGCGAGACAATGAGTGTGTGGGATGCTGAAAACTAATTTCAAACAACCTGATTGTGAGAAGGGAAAGGATTAAAGACATTGTTTGAGCTGGAAGAGGAGGTACCTTCCATAATGCAGCCTGCCATCTTATCTCGCCCCCCAACAGTGGTTTAATCTGTCGGCTGAGCACGCCTGCAAATAATTTCTGTCCGTCAGAAAGACAATGGCGCTGCCACCTTGTTGTGCCTCACGGATTACTGTGCTGTGCATCCTGTCCCACCCCTACATAGACCCCTGACAAAGGACTTAATTGAATATCCGTCCATGGCTAATTTGTCTGTGTTTCATTTGGAAACACGCATAAACACAAGCGTAAAGTCTGTGCAAGATACTTACAGATTTGTTTTCAGTGAACATAAAAGCCACACACACAAAGCTATGTGCACATACCTCCTATAGAAAAGTATTCTGAGGCTGCATTTTCATTTAATATGATGCTGAAAGTCAGGAATTATTGCTTTCCATCTTTATGGCTAAACTGTAAACAAATTGAATGGGCCAAATTCAATTAACTCTGTCTAACCTAACATATAATTACATGAAAGCACATAGTGAGGAGTGGAGGATAATGGAGTTTTTTTACCCTTGAACCTTAACCCTACTTTTCCCATTTGTTTATCAAATTAATTTAAGCCAGTAGATTTGTTATGCTTGGGCTTAAACACATATAATCACCCATTTTTGCTTCACATTACACTTGTGCTTAAGCTAATTAATCCTCAATATTTATCATGCATAAACAGTGGTGGCTTTGCATTATGCATCTACACAAGTAAAGGTCTAATTATTATCAAACATTTTAATTATTTAGTGCCATCTCAATTTACTCTTTGTCCAAAGACACATCTTGCCTCTGTTTTTAGACAGACATTGATGAATGACACCCAAGGACATTGGTTGTACAAGTGGCACACTGAGTTATTTAACTGGAAATGAGTTGCACTTAAAAAAGAAATCTCAAAAATCCACATTATTATGATAACATTTTTTGAATGATGAATTTGTTCCTCAGAGAATTTGGACAGTGTAAAACCACACCGCCCATGTTTTCTCAGCAGACGAGGATATTTGTCCAGGTTTTCTGAAGTGACAGCTGCGCTTCATCTCATATGAGGATATGTTAGACAAAACATTGCCCACATGTTTGCCTTAAACTAAGTAGTCCTTAACTACTTGGACAGACAGCCGGCTGTTGCACTTTATGTATTTGTTTATTTTCAAGATAAGAGTCCTCCTTTATGGATAAGCAGCTGACGTTCCCGCTCTGTCAAGCTGGGACAGGCTGAGGGAAGATAAAATAGAGTCTGTTAATCTGGTGCTGGTGAGCAGAGAGAGCGATGTTATTGACCTACGCTGGCAGCAATGTGTTTCAATTATACACTGCCATCCATTTGTCAGGCAAACAGAGCGATGAGGGGGACACGGAGTTCAGGCCTGGGTTAGAGTCATTCTCCATCACTTATGATGTGTCTTTGGAAAGCACTTTAATTGAATTACCCAATTTATTCTTCAAGCAACAATGCCCTGGCCCAGACCCATGACGTGAGACAATTAGATACAAGTTTAAAATCAGGCAGTTTGCATACTTCATCTTTTTGTGGTGTACAATGGGAAGGAGACAGCTAACTTATGGTGACTTTCTCCCCTCTTCATCCGGAATAAATTCGAGTAATGGGAATGGTGCGACTTTTTCATCTTACACCTTCTTCATGATTGTTCGACGTGTAGCTTTATGAAGCCTATTGTATAGTAAGTAATATTAGCTGTATGTTGCTTCCCACCCATGTGCATCATGTATATGTACAGTATTCTCTAGGACTGCAACTGGTAATTTGTCAGTAAAAAAAAAAAAAACTATCAGTGTTTTGGCTAATTAGACAGTTTGGACTAATATATTATACAGAATACATTAAAGTATTATAGTGTCAAATATAACTTCAGATAGCTTACCATTGACCAATGCGGAAACTTTCTGGGATTATTGTTAATTCATACAATAAATCATAGCCCCCACCTGAACTGTACTTAGCATAAAAATAGTTACACATCCAAAGGTCCACATCTGTCTTTTTGTTACAGAAACACTGCACTTGAAAGCCACATTACTGAAGTTGTGCATTGAGTTGTGCATGAGTTAAGTTTTTTCCCCTTTGTTCACTGCTACAGTCTTCCAAGCAGATTTCCTTGAATTTTTCCCTGATATTTGCAAATTGCACATGGTTGGTTGTGATTAATTCTAATCAAGTTCAATTTATTCTGGTAGAGCAGCTGGAAGAGGCCTAAGTGTTGTCTGCATTTTATCTGTGAGCTGTCTGACAAGATGGCTATGCTGTCGATCACCTCAGCCCCAGTTCCAGGTGTAGGGAAGGTGCTTGTGTCAGATGCACACTGGCCTACTTGCACTCTGGCCCCAACACCTGGCTGTTCACCAAACTCTGATTGTCAGTTCATCCATTTTCACCAAGACAACAGCTCTTGCTGTCTGCTCCTACTGTCTGTGTCTAATCAACAGTGTTGCTGTCCCAGTGTCTCCACAGCTCATCTTGTTAAGGCTGAAGAATAGTGGATAAAAATGTACTCTCTATAAGCATGTAATGTACACCAATTATGTTAATTAGCAGTGTTGCAGATGGCCCAGTGTTGATTGCGCCTTTAGGATCAGGAGAGGGTGTCTGAAATTTGTACGTGGGAGTCACATGACACTCATTATGCACAACTTCAACCAAATGTCCCTTTGTCATTCGTCATCCATCTGTGCTTACTGTCTTTGACAGATAAGACTATGCAGAACTCTAGGCAGCTACAGAGTTGTGTGTGAGCACAACAAGTAAAAGAGAAAAAAACATCATCCATAGTTTTAATTGGCAGTTCTCTCATTAAGCAGAATTTGGGTGTTTTCTCAATACAATGATCATTATTCATCCGAAATGGAAAAGAAAATGGGAAATGGAGGTCAGGGGGAAAAGAGTATAATATCCTAATACAGTCTTTTACAATGTAGTCACACAATAAATAAACAATACATGGTGAATGATGACATTATATAGAATCATTGAGATGTGCTCTTTTTATTTTTCTTCTGTCATTTTCCCTTGACAGTCTACCTCTTCGGGATATGAATTGCATATGAATCCACTCCAAATGCCAGTCCTCTATGGGAATTGTGACATTCGAAGTGTGCCAAGGTGCGCCTTGTGTTAGGAAAGCATATGCAGTCAGCTGTAAATTCATCATCGCCATCAACCATGATGCTCTTTGTTCCGGCTATTGAGGCGAGTCGGTTAAGCCCCCATCTTCTTTTAGACCATGCTAAAGTGAACCCATGCTGATGTTCAAATGAATGGAGTCCTTTCATAAAGCCATGGCCATTGAACTCTAGAGACAGAATATAGCCTTAAGTCCTGCAACCTTTTTGGCGGGGGGTTCCTGCCAGGCATGATTCCTGTTTAGTGAATAAGTGGGGTAATTATGGTGCGGTTGAGGCTGTGCAGCAAATGTCACCAGCTGATAAACACTAGGAGGAACCCTTCTGTAAAAAGCCTGATTTATCCAGCCTGGACCTCCTGTAGCCTGCAGATGAATTTAGAGCACTTCGGTGTAAAAAAAACAACAAAAAAAACTTGCTTCTCTTGATTTCACTGAAGTTCAAGGATGCATGTAATTGGTGAAACAGTGGTTAGCAGACAAAGCTGCAGGTTAAACCTTATTTTGTCGCTTATGTTGGTCTAAAAGGAAGTTGCTAGTTGGATGCCAATGCAAGCATAGTGCATGAGCAAATTCTATCACATTGTAGAGGTTTAAATATTTCATTTTAAATAAAAGTTGTTTCTATAACTGCAACACATATAAAATACAACTTTTCCTGACCTACTAATGGAAACCACAGGTATAAAAGAATCCCTCACACTTGCGGTTTTATGTGTTGCTATTAGGGAGTGTGAATCTTAAACTTCCCCATTCCAAGTCCCCTCCCCTGTGTCTCTGATTGGTGGATAAAACCACATTCATTGCAGTCCATTAAAGAGTGCCTACTCACGCGTGACTGCAGGACAAGCCTTTATAACATCATGAGCCTGGGGAAATGAGAGAGCCAGCAAGCTTCATTCCATTACCTGCTGAAATGGATGCCCCTGTATCTCCTCCTTGATTAGCTTTGTCTTGAATAACAATGATAGCTTTAAGTGTGTCTAATTGAGGCCGGGCTCGCCCTCCCTCTCTGTGTGAAAGTGCTTACTCATTTTGTCTGTCCTTTTAATAATTACATTATCATTTTACGCCCCTGCCGGTTCCTTGGGAAGTGAGCTGGTGCTTGTGTTGAAGTGAAAGCTCATTATTGGAGCTGAATTATGTGCAGTTTATTGATCCCCATGGTGGATTATGGTGCTCTAAGTTAGTCTAGACAGAATAGTTAGCCAGATGACAGAGAGAAAACGTAGAGGCCCCTAGGGAAAGATCCCTGGGCTCAGTTAGCAATTAATGCCTGCCAGGTAATGGAATTTAAGTTTACACTAAATCCACCAATGCCTTGACATTACAAGTGCCTTATAAAAAAACATTAGCCTAATGAGATGACCGAGAGCAGGAGAGGCATTATTTTACAGTTTTCTCTTACACTTTTCTTCTCACTTTTTGTCTTCTTATTTCAAGCACACAAAAGCCCTTCTACCACTGTCCCGTTCCAATGCTGTTAGTAGTCAACACTAAAGATTTACACTGGAGAAAAATTTAAGGTGATGCATATTGGGTGTGTGCTTTCCTCTCTTGATTGGCTTGGAGCAAGTTTGATTAATAGATTTTAGTTGGGTCCATTTTCCAGACAGCCTTTGCTAATCTCCATCTTATGCTGGGTGGTGGTGTTTGCGTGATGAAGCGCACAATGAGGGGTGGAAAGGCCAAAGTGCTGAGTAAGAAGCCAAGTAGGACATTCATCTCCATAAAGCCTAGGGTCCATTTTAAATCTATCCATCATTATCTTGATGAACACGCCACATTACCAACTGCATTGCCTCCTTGCCACCCAGGGCCAACAGTGGTTTGTCCTTCAGAGGGCTTGTCAGATCCTCAGTCTCACGACAAGTGAAAATGTGGACGTGTCATTGAAAATTATCAATATGAGTATCAGTTCTACACAATGACGATTCTTTTTTTTGTTTTTTTTTGTGGTATTTGAAAGATGCAACAACTCTTTTTTTTTTTCTTTACTTGACCACTTGGGAGCAGTAGAGACAAGTTATACACAGCGTTGACATGTTATCACTTTTTAACATGTTTAACTTGTTGCTTATTTATATTATTTATAATATTTACTCTTTTTGTTCTGTTTTTGGTATCCACCAGCTAGTGGAACGCAGTCAGTAACTCTTTCAGTCAGTTTTTTAGTGTTGAGTTGGTAGAGTAGAGGATGTTTAGAGCGTTTCACTGACAATGGTTGCGGCTAAAAATGTACGCCAGACAAGCAGACACTGAGGAGAAACTCACTGCAGGCCTTTGTTGTTTACTTTATATTTGTTTTTATTTGTATAGGATGACTACATAACATACCACACGCCACAGCATTTATAGCCCAATCTAATTAGCTATGTCTTCCCCTAGATTGAAGCAGTGTGGATTTACCCCTCTGTCATGTCTTTTGCCCCATAACTGAAAAAAAAAAAATGTTTTTTTAGTACTCACAGTTATATACACAGACTTTACTGGGGCAGACTGCCAGTGGCTAAACTTTACTTTAAAGGACAGTCTTAGTGATAAATACGAGACAGGCAGGCAGTGCGCTGTACCTGTTAAAGCAGCCTTGTACATCCTGGGAGCCAGACAGGAAGCCAACAACTTTTCCCATAATAAGGCCAATACCTAACTCAAAGACTTTCTGTGCCTTTTGTGTGGTTTACCATGTCCTTGGCTCATAAGCCTTGATAATATTAGTAAATACATAAAGGGTCATGGACAAACTGGGCTGTAATCCACACTATCTGTAGCTGGAAGAGGAAAGGAGCAATGCCAGGTGAGAGAAGCGACTGATTAGACTGGATTTTACTGTTCCTCTGCCGACCTAGAAAAACACAGCAGCCCTGACCTTGCATAGCAGAGCCCTTATATATCTAATGATCTCTGAGTACCTTAATGATACAATGTGTTCTCTCTCCCACTCTTTCACTCCATTTTCCCAATGCTTTTTTCATGCTGTTTTCTCCATGTTCTCTCTTTTAGCACCAGCTTGTGCACACTAGTCCATGCACACACACACACACACACACACACACACACACACCACACACACACAGTACACAGCCTTGAAAAACCCAGTCAGCAGTTTGGGCTCGAAGTCTAGCAAATGAGCTGTCCTATTGAAATAGAAAAGAGAGTGGTCTGTGCTGCAGAAAATGCTGCTATGGCAAGCCTTACAGAAGAGGGACAGAGGGAAAATTACTTGTTCGGACAAAGAAACATGAGAATGTCCTTTCACTACAAATGTAGCAATTTACATTTAGACAGAGCAGATTTCTTTTTTACCTTTTTTTTTAACTACTCACATATCCCATCTTATTATTATTCATAAAACACTACTAAGTACTGTAAGTGAGAAAAAACGTGCAATTTAAAAAATGTATTTTTCTCACTCAGCGTTCCCGTCTCTCCTCCTAGGTATCCCCATGGTTTGAACATTCTCACCATGTAGCTGAACTCCTGCAGTTTAATGGTGATGTTATACTGATGATGGTGTTATGCTGTTCAGCTCCATCGCATCAAAGATGACTAACCAACCATAGTACCTTCTTACATTCTAAAAGCAGGCCACTGAACACTGCGTAAAAGCCTCATATCCCACCAAGAGAAGTGTATTTTTAGACATTATGAATTTCCTGCAATTAATGGGACTAACTTATTGAGCAGCCTGATACTGTACATCACAATTTGCCATTTTATTCCTTATGTCTTGATTAAGCTTTTGAGTTCCCCAGCCATTTTGTCGACATGTAGAAAACAGCTTCTGCTGGCTTAAGTCATTCATTCTTACATCTAATTCTCCCTTTGACCACTTAAAAAGCATAAACCTCCATTTGGTGCTGGTATTCCCCCTTCCCTCTGTATACACCCACAGTAATTAAGATTCCATTTTGCTCTGAATAGGAATGTTAAGATCGTGGGTTATCGCTGGGCTTCTGTAAGCTCACCCAGTGAAACACCTATAGTGACCTCTCTGATTCACCCAATAGGGGTCCTTTTCTCCCCCCTTGATATCCCCGTTCCCCTCATGGCCATCTTGTTGTGTGGTCTGCTCGCTCTTCAGTTCTCTCATTACTCTCTGCGTGAAGGCCTGGGAGGTGGGTGGCAGGGGAGGAGTGGGGTGGTTGCAGAGGAGGGCCTCTGTCCCTGGATGAGTGAGTGTGGATAAGAAGTTGTTTGAATTCATAATTGTGCTCTTGTGAAGGGGGAGATTTGTAAAGCAAGGCTGGGTTCATTGTGTGGCAGTGCGAGTCCGGTGGAGGGTGCGAGCAGCTCAAAGCTAATGTAATCTACGCTATTAGAGAGGGTTAATTAGCTGCTGAACTGGAGCCTGAAGAGCAGGCAGAAAAGGGGAGACTCTGAGAGCAAGACAGAGAGAGAGAGAGGGAGAGAGAGAGAGAGAGAGAGAGAGAGAGAGAGGGCGGGCAGTAGGGATAGAGAGGTCTTCAGGGAGTCATTAGAGACTGCTTGTTGTAATACAGCCACACAGTCAATAAGGCTACTCCTCTGAGGAGCTGAAGAAAGGCGAAGAGAGACATGGAGGGAAAGAGAGTTTCACACCATGAAAAATGCCTGGATGTCAGCCGCTCTGCCACTAAGACACATGTTGGGAAAACCAGAGATTAATTTTATGATTAAATTTTTATCTTCTGCCATGTAAGGCACAATTTAGATTTTTGCTCTCACACTTTTTTGTAAATTGATCAGTATCACGGCATCATATGGCTCACAATAGTTCAGTAAAAAGTAGCATTTTTTTTGTTTTTGTAAATACAAAAACCAAACAAACAGTAAAAACTTTGAGTACTACTATCCACTGTATTAGATCAGACTGGGTGTGAAACTACATTGATTTCATGCTGTACATTCATGCGGTTTTTTCACAGAAGGGAAAAAGAGATAAAATCAAACCAAAAACAAATTAAAGCCCAAATTCCTGAAAGTATTGATATAATTGATGAACTGCCAGCCAGTTTTTGAATGATAATCAGGTGAATATGCTTTGATTCAGTGATGACCCTCCAACAGTAACTGCTCACGCTACAGTAACACCATACTCTCATACTCTGCCTTAACATATACTACTACTTGTGTGCCATTAAATGCCATTCTGCACTGTAGTGAAATTAAGTAATTACAGGAAGTATTGATTACTTGAGATTGATATGAAACTCTACATCTAAATAACCACTCATTGCATTCATTGATTAGCAGGCAAAAAGAAAATCTAGTATTTTCTGGAACCTGTCTTCTTTTGTTTTGGGCCTGTTAATAGTTGGCACTGTAGTGCAAAAGAAATCCATCTCTATCCATTATGTAAAAGTTGTCACCTATCATACTTACCGTTCACTGTGCTGCTTTCAAGTACTGTAGGCCTACCAAGATTTCTGAGTATATTTTGTTCTTTAATGTTTTAATGCAAGTGAAAATCCGAGGCTTAAAGTAGCTCCAGTGAAGCTCTGCTGGCCCCCTGCTAGCAGTCTATTTGTATTTATCACTGTGTCCTCTAGTAGTTCATCCTGCTCTGCCATGAGTCTCTTGTCGCTCTGAGCAAAACTTCACTTAAGATGGGTAGTTAGTGCCTGTTCCCTTGGCATTTTGTTGCAGATTAATTACTTTCTCTGGCCCAAGCAATCCATTTTTGTTTGTTCGTGGATGTTTTTAGCTTTTTCTTGACCTTGGGGTGAAGAAAGAGAGAGAGGAATGAAAAAAAAAAGCCCTACACAGTAGACTTATACCCTCAATTTAATAGCCGAGTGAGGTGTTTCTCCAGCATCATCAGATCAATGGAGAGTAAATAGCCCACACTTCTTGTTTCACAGTGCAGTATTGATCTTTTCCTCAGTCTCGGCTTCCCTTTCCCCGGCATCTTGTGTCTTTCAACCCCTGGGACTGTGCTGATTGCCATAGATTGGACAAGCTAACAAGCGCATGATGAGGAACCAGGCTTTCTTTTCTTCTCATAGGCTGTTTCATTTTTTTTTTTCTTTGTGGCACTGGCATGAACACACACAGAAGACAGGCAGACATACACACAGGGACTTAAAAACATCAGATCTACACAGCTGAGCGGCATAAAGGACTATGCAGTTTCTTTCTTGTTTCCTGTGTTGTTCACGTTGTTCTGTCTTCATCTACACTGAGAGGATCCGCTGTAGCTGTATCTGTCTTTGGGATGTTTGTCAGACTGATGGAGTAAACCAACTTAACTACAGAACAACTCAGTGTGTTTCTTCACCTCACTGGGAACTTTATTTGTTTTTTTTTTTTTCTTTCAGCTGGCACCGTGTTTGTTTCGGAATCTTCCTTCATCTCTGAAAATATCTCAGGTGGCCTGCGGAGAGCGACACACTCTGTTTGCACTGGAGGACGGCAGTGTGGCAGCATGTGGGTAAGTTCAGTGTCAGTGCAGCAGACAGCTTCCCGAAGTCTAGACCTGAGGGGGATAGGAGGAGAGATGAGAAGGCACAGCCCTCCCCATGTCCCAGCCCCTCTTATATTACTGCATAGGCAAATTAGGGTCAGGGGGAAGATCGAAGGGTTGTGTGCATGTGTATTGGGCCACACTGACAAGAAATCATTTGGTATTTAAACTTTACCATTGATGTTTGTGTCTGTGGCATTTGTTTGCATATGTGTGCACACATGCTTCTGTTTGTGTGTCTCTTCTTTTCTGCTCAGCATGCAGAGTTGTAATAAATCTTGTTGAGTGCAGGTGAGAGAGGTACATGTGCTGCTGGGTGGCTCAGGATCAATATGAAGTGTGTTTATTGAATCTAATAGTTGTGTTTGTGGAGAAGGGGAATAAACCAGCTGGAATAAGTGATCAGATGTGCTTTTAAGGCTCATTACCAGCCTGTTGGGCGTATATATCTGCTTTTAAACAGCCCTCTGGATAGAAGTTATACTTGAAAACAGACATCATGATATACTTGCATATTTCAGGATCCTATTTGATCATCGATGCAGTACTTGCAATATTTACTTTTTTCAAATACTAATGGCACATACATTCTAAAGATATATCAGTCTTTGTATTATTATTGTATTATTTCCTGAAAGATTCATTGGCGAATTGCTGAGTTGAGTCTTGTACTAATGGGAACTGAAATCTATTTAAATTAGATTTGGAAGAGGAGTTAGGAGGACTGGAAATCTTGTCAGTCTGGATGTTTTCTGTCATTAAAAGACTTGCCAACAGGTGTGTGCTAAGAACAAGCTAACAGGCTAATACAGAGACTGACAAAAAACCACATCAAGAAAACAATGCCTTCAGTTCAGTCTGAAGTATTTTCAAATTCAAAACAACGTTCTGTAATTTTCCTTACTAAAGTATTCAATACCAAATGGCATTGATTATTACTTCATTTTCCTTTTTCTGATCTCTTCTGCTGTAACTGACCCCCATTCCCAGCTGACCTACCACACACATACACATACAAACACACAAGGACTTGGGAACATGTACTGTATCTCTTCCATTCCTCCCTCTTCTAGGTTCCCTGTGTTTGCATGTGATATTTTAGGCAACTCTGGGAGGGATGACAGTTCTAACTAGGCCTATTAGATAACCCTCAGGGTGCCCTCAGCACTGATTTGAGCACCATTAATTTTCTATTATGGAGTGCTAAGGATGTGCCCCTGCACAGTCATTCACCTGGCTTATTGAGTCTCGCACACACCAATTGTGGACTTTTCCAGGGCAGTGTTGCTGAAGGTTTAGTGCGACCCCTCTGGGGAGCTAATTTATTATTTGCAGATATTGATCTGGCAGGGTAGGCCAGCCAAGCCGTGGCTGGTGTTGACTCTGCTCTGGCCTGTGGCGACTTTAACCCTTTCTAGACTGAAGTGGACTTGCACAAGATGGATGGTCAATGGCTGTTGGAACACTGATATTGGCAGTTGTTTTATTTCCTTTGCTTGTTCAATAGTTCATTTATTGAAATGAAAAACTGATAGGAGAAATCTGAAATACAGAGAGGATAGATTTTACGGTTCAGGATACAGACTTTGTCTTTTATTTGCAAACAGACAAACAAACACAGTGGCATACACATCCTCACATAAGCACACACTGAGACACTGTCTGCTTGTCCAAGGGAAATAAAATCACAGTTAAGAGGAGGGAAACAAATTTAGAAGGTCAGACAAAACATTTATCAAGCTGTGTGTGTCTGGTGGGTAAATAACAGAGGGACAGTAAAGGGCATGACTCTGAAACCACCAGATAACCACAGCAGATCATCACACACAGTCTCAAGATTCACTGCCGAGAACGGATATTTCTCAGAGGGTTGCCTTCAGAGCATTTGCTAATATTCTCTCTCCTGTATTGCTGTTTTATTTTGAACATAAAACTCAGTTATTACAGCATATACCCATGTGACTGAAATGAAAGTTATCATGAACAAAGAAAAAAGGACACTTTATGTAGACATCCTTGACAAAATGTAGCAATGGCACAGTGGAAAGTAATGCATACACTCACTATTGAAGTGGAACCACTGTTTTCTGGACTCACAATAGTTATGTTATATGTACATATGTACTATGCATATCTGTGTATTTTTCTGTGTGTTTCTACCTGCATTGCAGACTTATTACCAAATTACTCTCAATGTAAATGATAATCACATTAAGAGGCAAAAATCAGGAGACCTAGAGAGATTAACAGGATTTAACAATACCTAAATAAAATATCCAGATGTGGTTTGTGTGCATGTGAGAATGAAATAGGAGTATGTCTGGTGCAAGGTTATCTATGCTACACACACTCACACACATGCTGTATGAACCTGCACTCCAGCAATGGTAGTAGTCAAACACAGACATACAAACTCTGTATCTCTCTCTCACTCTCTCTCTCTCACACATGCACAAACACGCACACACACACACACACATTTATGCCCAGGGACCAATAAGTTGCTTCCCACAGGCCTCCTCAAGGCCTCACTACATCCTCAGAATCAGCTTAGCCCGTCCCAACCCGTAATTGGTATTTAATGGTCTAACAGAATCTCAGAGGTCAAACAGCACTATGTGTGTGCATGTATGTGTGTGTGTTAGTGTTTGTATAAGGGTCCTGAGCCAACTATGTCAGAAGCTATTACCAAGAAAGGGCAAAGAGGAAAACTACTGATTTCACAACTATGGAGGTGTCCTGTGATGACTGCTGGATAGCTTGAATAGAGAGTGAATGATGATAGATGTGCAGAGAGGAATTATGGAGGATAATAGACCACCATTTTCCTTTATACTGGTTGTTATGATAGCATTTACCTGATCTTTATGACCTGGAACATAAAATAAAGGTCAGGAAATTTCCCAGGGATGAAAGTGCCTCCAGCCAATCCAAATTTGCCCATACTCCCTCTGTAAAGACGATTTCATGGTTGACAAGCTTGTCTCTTGTTGAATTTGGCGTAACCTCAGAAGTTGGCCCATATTCATCTTCCATATTCATGCGAGTCAATGAAACCGAGGTCTAGGTCAGCGAGAAGACATTACTGATGAGGAAACATGGTGGAGTGGATTTTCCACTGCTTTGCTGCAGAGTCTCTGCTAATGCTGTTATGAAAGAGTGGGCAATTCACCCATGGAGCCCTGATTGGGAGGAAGACAGAGGGAGGAAGCCACCTCACGCTCCCCTGGTCTCGTTCCATGCCACTTCCAAAACTCAATTGTCTGGCTTCTGCCAGAGACCAAAGTCTGTGGAGACGCTTCTGACAGTTGTCTACACTGAGAGAAAGGAAGCAAAAAGTAAATATAAGCAATGGTAGCAGTCAAACACAGATATACAAACTCTCTAACTCGCTCTCTCAAAATGGCACAGCTTTGGACCATGTGGCATTTTAAATTGCTCTATATGACAGTTAAAGAGGGCAGAGGCTGAAATAGGTAAAAAGGTCAAATAAAATATTACCCCTCATTCCTTAATTTGTGTGTCATCTGCCAGAGTAGAATATCATGAATCATGAATAAAACAAAATAGGGTACTAAATGGGGTACTTTTTGGTAGTGTTTTAAAATATGTGATTATTAGACAGCAGCTCTCAGCTGAGACATTTATAGACTTTCTGAGTAAAAACAGACACACCTTTGTTGAACATAAGTACATTTTACATCCAGCATTTCTCTTTAGCAAAAATCATACATGCTCTTGGTTTATCATGAAATTTTTTTCATTGGATTCACATCCATTACAGAGCTTTGGAACCTGTGCCATTACAAATTGCTCTATATGTAAAAGGAGTAAATGTGGTTCTAAAGCAACACAGTTGTCAATAAACATCAAGAAGCCGTTGCTGACGTGCCTGCTGTCTCATCAGTAATCAGGCCAATCTCTTTTAGCAGAAAATGGCCATACACTGCGTAGCATTGATGGAAATGTCTCATTTAAACTTCATGGTGCCTTAGAAGGCAAAGCAAATCAGCAAATGTTTAGGAATTTGACAGCAGAAGCGTGGAAATTCTATGACAACTAGTTGGATTCGGTGAGCCGAGTGCCAGCACTTTGCATTAAGTTACACTAAGCACTAATTGGATGCTACCTGGCTCTACATCACTTGCAGCTTCAGGATCAGGATCTGGCTCTGACAAACAGCAAGCTCTCTGGTGTTGTTGGCTGATTATCCTTAGCAAAGGGAAAACTGAAACGATGATGAGAAAAAAAAAAAAAAATCCCTTCTCGTCTCTTGCACAAGCCCTTGGCCCTGTTGGCACTGTGCTAGCTTTTTGATTTTTCCTGATGTCCCTGAAATTGATTTTCAGCCATGATTGGATCGCCTCTCTGAGGATAATCAAAGATTTTGAATAATTGCTGCAGTATGACTGTACGGTGGGGAATAACAAGAATAGTGGCTACTTCCCCCTGCTATCAGCCAAAGAATAATTTTAGCTGAGCACTACAGTATGACTTCACAACATACCTCTTAAATAGTTCCCATTTGTAAGCATGACACCAGTTGTTTCATTGGACATGACCAAGAAAATCCTGTCTCCATTTAATAATGACAAAACATACCATGATGTCACAGCTTAGTAAATCTGTCCGAGTTTGTTTTGTCATTGAAAACTATTACTCTGGTAGTGAATATTTAATGACTCATTTGGGATTCGTACACATTTAAATCAGCCATGGATAGAAAAAGGTGATGTCCTCCGTATCCCTGCTGCACAAGTTTGACAACATTTCAGCTATCAGTAGCATTTTCCCTGCCTAATCTCGCTGTCAGTGCTTTAAAAACATCCTGAGGAAGTTGTTTTGTGCTGTTACTCCTGGCTGCCTCATATAAGAGAGACATCACCAACCTGGAACCATCGTTTTGTGCCACAGTGAAAGATGGTCTCTCGTTTAACGCGGGAATGTGACCAGTGTTTGTGAGGAAAGACGCAGATTGATTGGAGGGTGAGGGAAGATTAATAAGCTACACAGGACAGTTATGACACCCATTGTTTCGCAGATGCCCTGTAGAGGTGTGCCTCCCAAAATGTATCACTGTATAAAATATTGACCTAAAGCATATCATTACTCTCTTTCTTGTATGCACCTACTTGGCTCTTGTAAGGTTTCTAGACATTAATAAACTGCTCTCACCCTTTCAGATGTTTTTTTTTTTTTTTTTTTTTTTTTGGGAAACTACATTATTGAATAAAAGGTCTATATTTTGTATTGTTTGCCAGAATGGACCCAAATTCTGTCATGCTAAAAGACCAGAATCAGGCAGAGGCTGCATTGTCTGGTGCCAACACTTCATAAAAGTGTCTGTCTCTGATAGCCAAGAGGAATCTATCCCGACAAAAGAGCGAGACAAATGAGAGTCCTCTGGCAATGTAGTGGGAGGCTGGAGGTTGGGGTAGGATGTAACCTTGAGGAATAAACTGCACGACCTTAACAACTTGTTTACTTTTTCATAAGGGTGTGTTACTACTAACTTTGCAGAGCCCAGAGCTGAGAGTTATGGCTTGAATGAAATTTCCTGCCGGCATCATGCTGTAAATGGCAGTAGTCAGTATTTTGTATTACTGATTTAATTTACTGAGCCATATAAAATCTGAGCCCACTTCACACAATAACCTTGAGCAGTGGCTGACACTACTCAGCATCACGCAATCACAAGTTAATAAAGTTCACTTACTGTTAGTTTGTTCTGTGAAGAAAAACTAAGAAACCTGAAAGAGGATTTAAAACAGCGACTTAAAATGGAGAACTCAGGAGTATACGAATGCAGTGACATCAGTGACTGTAAAAGGAGGAGAACAAGGGTAGATTTGTGAGTCATGCTTCCGTCTGTGAAACATTACTGATCCAATCATTGAGCCAAAATTCATATTGTGTATGTTCTAAAAAAGGGGTCACAAATCAAGCTTTTTAAAATCAGTTTTTTTGGTTTTCTGAATGCTACAAGATGTGACTTTTCAAATATTTTTACTTGAAATACGCTTCAAAATATTTCAGTGTGGAGAGATGCTGTTGAAAGGCCTCTGTGCTCCAGACTCATTAAACAGCCTCGCAGCAGTGCAAAGATGTTCCCTTCTGAAGTTTTTGAGTGAGCCTCAGCCTTTTAGCCAATTAGGGAAGACCAAGCATGTAGGTGAAGGGCTGGGTGAAGTGAAACTGAGCATGAAGCAGGAGTGGTGCAGTGGAGTGATTTTCTTTCACATTTCATACTAGCACTGGCTTGATGTCCATGATTTGCATATTGTATTTTTAAACTGTAGTACATTTGTACAGAAAATGGGAAGTTGTGCAAAATGAAATTATTTGGCCTCAATGTTGTCAGTGACTATATTTACAGTGAGCTGCTGGATAATAGAGCTCCAAAAGTGCAATGAAGGCCAAGGGGGTGGCACAAGTTATGTGATTGGCTGATGGATATTGAGCATTGTCACTCAAATGCTGGCTGCAAAAAAAAAAATAAAATAAATAAAAGCAAAATTACCTTAGAGCTTCTTCTACCGTCCTACTTTGAATAGTGGGGGAAGCAGCAAACATACTAGCTATAGCTTGGATGTGAATGCCAGAAAGCACTAAGGTTTTGAGCGCTTCAACTGTAATTTCAAGAGGCGGACAGCCAGCATTGGAAAACAGCTGCTCCTGGGCAGATTCAACATGGACATGGTGCTCAGTTGGTCTTCCTGGCCTTGATTTACAAAGTCCTTCTGTTGAAAAACTACATTATAAAATAAAAAGGACATTAGGGAAAAGGAAAACAGCATTGTGAAATAAAAGCCAACACTGGAAAAATGACATTTTGAAAACCTGCTGGAATATAAAAAGTGGGTTTTGCCATAAACTCTATTATTGTGAAAACAGGTATAATGAAAAAAAAATCATAACAGTGAGAATATTTTTAAAACATAGTAAAGACAATTAAATAAAAATTAGATGAGTTTTATATATGTTCAATTATTTTACAATTTCATGCTCATATTATAAATTGATGTATATTCATTTAAAAAAAATCCTTTACAATATCCTATTTATTTATAAGTCCAAACATTTTAGAGCTCCATACCAGAGCAGTTACCTCCTTAAAACGTATTAATCCTGAAATGTTTTTATTATACTGATATAATAATGAGCTGCATCATTTTTCAGTCATATACAAATAATAGATGAGCAGAATAAAATAAAATGAAAAGCAGGGCCATGAAAAGTAAATCCAAGCCTAAAATATAGAGCCTGAACTGAATAATCCTGGGCCTATCCTTTAAAACTGAAAAAAGGTGTCATGATTCCCCTTTTGGACTTCCTTCCGGGGACCTTTACACTGAAAAGACTTCCTTTTTTTCCCCCCTGCACTGGTCCCTGGCAGCTTCACCCAATTTAACCTAATTTGTTTCACCTGTGGTTAATTGCCTTTTGTTTCCCCTCTATATAGGTGCTGTGCTTCCTTTTGTGTTTGTGGAAGCATTGCGTAGGAAGTATTATTGCAAATGTATTGCATATCGCTTAGTGTGTGTATTCTCAGTTTCCCGTTTCATTCGGCTCTGTAGTTTTCCCTATGCCCTGGTGATCCCAGGAGTAATAAAGCTCTTTTTGGTTCTGCATTTGGGTCCTACTTCTCCGTCTTCCTTCCTTCGCTCCAGCACCACCACCAGCACATAATATAAGGACACACGACAAACAGTGGAACATGATACCAGATCAGATAATTATGGATTAATTCATTTCACACTTACTTTTGGAACATTAGAAAATATCCAACCAAGACTATGACAAACATAAAGTTACATACACTAAATGTGCTATGTGTATGTTGCTCTACTACAGTACTATGTGTGAAGGCAACTAATAGCAATGGACCACTGGTAGCATATAAGAAACATGTTGGCATTTAGGCTTTTATTAGACCAAGTGAAAGCATTAAAAGAAAAGCAAATTGTTACAATAGGTGCTCTTTTAAAGTAATGTAATTATATCAAACAATTGGATTAAGCTACCAGATTCGCCATCAACAGCTTTTGGAGGCAGTCATGGATGGGAAAATAATGCATTGAAATGGCGCTACACAACAAAACAAAAATTTTTCACGCAAAATGTTTTAAGTGCTAATGGCATTTCTGTATGAAGAGTGAAGTGTATTCCAATTAGTCAAATGGCAAAGCTTGATGTTATCTAAAATTAGCTTTCATGTGAGATTTTCTACCCTTGTTTTTGCGTTACTAGCTGGAGGCATGGCTTTGTTCGCCTTTCTATTTAATTTGCTGCCAACCTGTTTTATTTATTTCTGTGGTTGCAGAAATTGCCTTTTGACCTTGATGATTACAAAAAGTAAGTGAATTGAAAAGGCATTGATACCCAGAATCCAGTGGGCTGGTGCACAAGGTTATTCATCTTCCTACCTCAGTGTGGTTTCAGTTTTGCAGTGGTCAGATTTTCGTTCCCGCTTTGCTGTTTTCATTATCTTAAGAGGGCAGAGGAGAGCTTTTAGCCAGCGACCTTATAAACTTCAATTTCCAATTCAGTACACCGACACAGATATACCCCCCCCCTACACACACCACACTATTTGCAATAGAGACATGCCTCCTTGCACGACACATAAACACACACTTGTACTAAAGGAAACCTTCATAGCATGATGTGTTGAAAAGTAACAGTTTGTACTTAGGAGAAAGATGCTGCTATGCACTGCATTTTAGCCTCCACTGACTCTAAACTGTCATTTTGTCATTACTGTATTTCTGGAATAATTTCTTAAAGGTGGAAAACGTAATGTTGCCTTGTAATTTAGGGCTGAAGTGTCCTAGAGTACATGACACCTTGTTGACAGGTTTTTTGGTTCTAGAGACAGAATTAATGAATAAAATAACTTCTGTTTTATTGAGCACTTTAAAATGAGTCCAGGATCATTTGTGTAATAAAGTGACTGTACATGTAAGAAATACTTTCTAACTGGGCTTAGTGTTAAATATGTGAAGCCTCTGCAACCATGCATATGCAACAGTGTTGTTTTATTGTTGTTTTTATAGCATCCCTCCATACAAGAATAATATATCAATTAAAAAGATAATTGATTCCAGTTTTCAGGTGAGATATGCCTCATTTTACAGCTCATCTCCCTTTTGCATTTCTGCCTCATAATCTCGCAAGCAGACACACACACACATATAGTATAGCCATATCACTTTTGACATCTGTAAAATGTGAAAGTAATGATGTCTACAGTGGATTCATGGCTGAATGAACCTCCAATAGGGCAATATAGTACCATGCTCATGTTAGGGTCACTCATTCAATTCAGGTGCTGCAAGGTAGTGATCAGAATTTTTTTCTGTCTAATAGCAGAGTAGAGGAGGAGGAACCTGGTGAAAGGTGGGTCAGTGGTCTGTTGTCATTTGATTGTCTTCATAATACAGAATAAATCAATAAATACACATCTGCTTCCTATACCTGCTGCTGTAATGCACACATCCCTGGGAGTTAATGTAGGGTTGCTGGTCATTTTTATGCATAAGTAAATAAGCGTATAACAAAACTGAGGTTACCTTCTGTTTTTTTATCATAGTGACAAGTCATTCAGTCATCTGTTCATGGTAGCACTGCCCCTCTTTTGTGATCTCTTGTACTGTTAGCAACCATTTCTGGGTGCTGAAGCAGAGTGCTATAGTATTCTTGCAACTGAGGGGACATGTCAACACTTTGAGATAAATCTGCAGTGAACTCACCTGTACCGTACCTGAAAAAAGATCTTGCTCTCTTATCACATTTCCCACACAATGTACGCTTATGCTCAACATCCCCACAATTTTATAGTTTGTCTCTTACATGTCACACTATTGTTCGTGGTTCACTAGCATCACAGTGTACTCATCCAGCAGTATCAGTTGTCAAAAAAGTTTTTTTTTTCTTCTAGAAATCTGATAGGTTAAATACATACAGTAAGAAGTGGAACATGTTTGCATATGGAAAAGCTTGCAAGTGGAATCCATTCTTTCATCTATTTGTAATAACTATTCCTGTATCACCCCAAGATATTTTACAAATAGGTGTTTTTAAAATTCATAAAATTAAAAGTAACTGTTGATTCAAATTTGAAAAAAAATTAAATATCTATTTATAAAACATCAACAAACTAATTTGCCCAGGTTTGCTTAAACTAACTAGTTTGTAACTGATAATTCTATATTATCCACCTATTTTGGTGATTGCTAATCTTAAATAACTTAAAGTTAAAATAAAATTAAAAATAAGACTTTTGAATTTGTGTATGTAGTGAGCTGTACAGTGTTAAATGTGTGAAAAGTATGGTGGATGAAATGGTGTTAATGTGACTGTAGGGTGAGAAATAAACGAGAAGCTGATTTGGGCTTTCCGGTGTTTCAGTGTTTTCTCTGCTGCCCTTTCCAGCTTAGAGCAGACCAGTGGGGGCTGGAGTGTGTGAAGCTGGAGTGTTTGGAGCATGGGGCACTGTGTAGGCTGAGGCTCAGCATCTGCCAGCCCAGACTGTCCGTGGTTTGTTCCTTTTCCAGTACATTCTTACGTAATTATCTGTGATAAACTCCTCTGCAGTCAAGCCACAAATCCACATGTCAGAGGCCTGGCTTACCAAACAACTTTGAGCAAGCTGCATGCACACAGACCCTTTAAGATGCACTAAAACACACACATGTGCATTCTTGCACACCTACTCCCACAAACAAAAGTTTGGGCTGCAGTGACAACTGGGTTTTGTATTTCTGTAGCCAGAGGATGGAGAGTATAATCCTGGCTTCCACATTGACACTCAGCAGAGTTCAGCAGACTTCAATGGTTCCTATCATGCCCAGCACTTTCCCCTCTCAACACTAAGTTCCTCAAAGTCCCCATGAAAAAGAACCTGCTGATACTGTATTGTGCAAGATTTGGCACTACACGAAGTCCTGTCTCCACTTCCTGGCTCTGAGCATCTTTGACTGCTTAAAACATAAGGAAGTTGGGGTTATTTTGATCAATATATTATGACCTTATCTTGTGTCTTTCCTATTGTTTACCTTGGAGATGTTGTTTATATCATTATAATTAGCCATCCATGCCTGCACATTAAGATAATCATATTTTGTACCATATTTTTGCAACAAATTGGGGCACAAAAATGAAGAACAATGAGCTGGTTTTGAGTTCAAAGAAATAATAACCATATTATTCTCTTGCCATGTTTTCTTTTTTTTTTTTTACAAGGGTTCTTGGATCTTCGTTTTGCTGTGTATTATCTAGTCTGATGCCAGCGGAACAGGGGCAGGGGATGACAATGGAGTGGTGTACTGCGGAAGACTGAAGGCTGTGCCAGCAGGATGAGAGAGTGAAAAACAGATGAGGGTGGGGGTTTCATTAGCATAACTAGCGGGATGCCCAGAACCTTTCTGGAGTGGCATGTTTACGGCACCACGCTTGGCAAGAGCACACTCATTTTATAGGGTTTATTAAGGAGACACAGGGAGGCACAAGCATGATTTGGGATATTGTTGGTGTATGTGTTTATGTGTTTGTGCTTGCATGTGTGTGATAGTGACTGTGGCTGTTTTGTTTGCATGTGTGAGGTTGGAGAGCAGAGGTGTGCTTGGTTTCAGAGGCTGTGTGGTGGTATCCAGACCAGCTACTTTTACATGTTTGTATTTTGGCTTAAGTGTCCTTTAAAAGCAATGAAATAGAAAGTGCATTCATAAGCCAATCCTCAAGAATGATCCCATTTCAGGGGAGCAGAGAATGGGGCTCTTTGTTGTGCTCTGGCTCCTTTCATCTCTCTGAGGTCATTTTCACAGAGCAAACAGGGAGACTCATTATCAACCTGCACCTGAGAGGTCAGAACCTGAACTCTCCCCCTCCCTCGCTCCCTGTACACCCCCCCCCCCCCCCCCCCGCCATGCCTCCCCTGGTCCGCACTCGGGTTTATTAGCGCAGAACATCTTTTCCAGTGACTGAGCTTGCCCTTATTGTCTACAGTGGTCAGGGTCAAGTCAAGGGCGCCCAGCCTAGATTGGAATCATTTGTCACATGGTCCCGGACTGGAGCTGATTTCAGCAGAGGCCAGGGTGAGGTACACAGCGGTTCCAACACCACCTCTGACACACAGAGCAGGGGAGAGCAGCCACTGGACTACACAGATGGCCTCAACATATTACACAGCGACTGCTTGCCAACAAAAGAGCCCCTCCTTTTCCCTTTTATGCTTGCAAATTTAAAGGAAATGAAATGGGAGACTGGGTTGAGAACATAAATGGAACATGCTCTCTGAATTGTTAGGACATATGCCTCCAAGTGTTGAACCATTCCTGGGACCTCTGTCTCTCGTTGACAGTCCAGAAATACGCCATGAGTGACTGTGATAATGACTACACCTTTTAAGCCAGGAAGGGAAAAAACATGTCCGGTGGAGGACTTACTTCTTAGATGATGTAAACTATGCAAAATATCACAGTTTGGTCTGGGTACATGCAGGGAAGGTTTTATATTTTTTTTTCCCTCCACCTCTCGTCATGGTCAGTAGGAGCTTGCATGAACAATGGCTCATGCTGAGGTAGCATGTGGAAAATGACTTTAATACACCATATAGAATGGCTTATTGCTTTGGTCAATAGGACTGCAGTGAAGATGGTGTGTCCTGCCGCTTGGGAAGGTTAGACCTGTCAAAGGGCCACAGTGACTAATACCTAGATCCTGCTTATGAGATCTGTAATGGGTGTGCATGTGTGTGTATGTGTGGTAACATGGACTGACTGACAAGCAATGTTATAAAGGTTACATATGACATACACCTTTCCATTAGGCTTTAGATTAGTCCATATTTTTTCTTACTTTTACATCTAGCGCCATTTCATACATGGCACAATAGGATGTTGAAATGGCACTAAAAGTGCTGAGAAATAACAAATATATTAACAGAAATCCAGAATCAAATAACCAATATGTTTTCAGCAACTTAGTGAAGAAAAAAAAAGTGGAAATAGTGGAAAAACAAGGGGAAATGAAAGATTGAGCATGAAGCCATTTTAGCTTGTTTTCCCTCAGAGAGGGCAAGTGTGGAGGTGAAGGTCACAGAGAGACTAAGCACACAGCTCATAAACAGCACAGCTGGAGGAATCATTGAAATATAGCCCTTTGTTTTCTAGGGGCCGTAATTGGCCCTGAAGCCTTCTTCCCCTTCCCGCTTGCTCTGTTTCTTTTGGCCTCTCTCTCTCTGTGCCTCTCTTTCTCTGCATGTGTTATGCAGCAGCGTGGTGCAGTTTAGAGCCCCATACTGCAAAGGTTAATGACTTTGGGGTTAAAGTGTACACCTGCGGTCGCAGGAACAATACACAATACAATAAATACAGAAAAACATAAACAAACATATGGGGAAATAAAAATGTCATAGCTATATAACCCACCCCCCACCTCCCTGTGCAGGTTTACTGTTTAGCTGAAACTGTGATTAATACAACAACAGCATGTATGATCACTGTTTGTGTAGGTTAAGAAAAATATAATATATAATTTTATATAATAATTTAATATAATTTTTCCAAACTGACATTGATTGAAGGTCAACATTATGTTGTTTTTTCACACAACATGAGAGGCAAAGAAAATACTAATTTCAGTATTGTCAAAGGCTCTCAGCTATTTTTTATTTACTATTTTCTACAAAACAACATGTCATTGTCTCCATAGTTTATGTAAAACAGCTAAATGTTACTCTTGGTTCCCCCATTCGTAATTGCATCAAACAGTGATCAAAGTAAATCGGGGTCAGCTTATCATCCTCTGTTTTTGTTTTTAAACAAAACTCAGTCAGCATATTGTGTCAGTCCAAATCACCTGATCTAGCCCCAGAATGGCCATAAGGTCAGTTTCAACAGATGTCAAGGTTACCAAGTATTCTACATGCATGTGTGATATCATAATTGCTAAGCTCACAGGTCAGAGGAAAAGGAAGGAGCATGCTTAACATTTCAGTTAATTGCAGAAATGAACACAAGGCATGCATTTTTCAGACTCATAATTATCAACAGTAAACTACACTACTGAGAAATCTGTCAACTATTAATTCAGGACACAGGAAAAGAATTTTGACATTCATTTAATTTTGATGTTCATGTCTTTTTTTTTTATTAATGTAACCAAATACACACACTCACAGCAGGTTTATTTTCATTAAGTTGACAGTGGTGGAACACCTCTTGAGGGATTAGCTCTGAAACACGGCTGTCGCTCCTCCTGACTGGAGGCCTGAGATCTGTGAGCAGAGCGGAGAAAAACAGTATCAGATCTAGCTTGAGATAGCAGGGCTTTGCCGTATAATTACCATGTTAACCCAGATGATTCTCTCTGATCTCTGCAAACATCAGGGCGCAGGCACCGCCAGGCCGGCTTATGCACAGATCTGTCACAGTGCACTGTGGGACACTGGATGTATGTTAGCTTGCTAGCAATAGGACTTCTGGTGTGATCTGCATATGCTTCATTTTCACCCTTTGAGTGTTTGAGTGCACACAGTTAGTACAAGCACTGACATTTTCAAACCCCAGAAATGTAAATTCTAAAACATATCCAAATATTAATATGAAACCTGTTTATGAGTTCTTTACTGTTCTTGTTGTTATGCATTGTATACTTTCTGAAATAATTTCCTGATATCCAGCACACTCTCAAGTTTACATTATATTCCAGAAAACCTAGTTTAAAATCGTATGTTTTCCATTCTTTTTCAGATGTGTTAATTCTGTTATTCTACACCTAAACCCCTTTTTTAAAAAAATCCAAACTGCACAAAGTAGGGATATATGAGATCTGAGACCCCTTCCTTCATAGAGTGTTATCCCCCTGAATGTGAGTGGAGATTCTGTCTTTGGTTGCTTGCTTCCTAAGCCTTATTGATCCGTACGCGTTTCTTCTCCCCCCATTCTCCAAAGTCACAAAGCTTGCATCAATTCATCTTAATCTGTTTGCTCCTTAAACCCGGAACAAGGCATGTCTTGTTCCTGGTTGTAGGAGTCTCTCGGCTCGCTTCCCTCACATCCTTCCTAGTTGGGCTTCTCCTGGGTGGCAACAAGAGGCTTTTCATATCGAATCAAGTGTTATTGAGTTCCCCCACACACCTCTTATATTCCCCCCGCCCTTCTTCATTCTCTCCAACTCCTTTTCCTTCTCTTCCATCCACTTTTAACAAAGCATTTCTTTAATGACTGTGGGATTACGGGCCAACCTTTTACAGCCAGTCTCTGACTAGCCTGTAATCTGACCTCATTACATCCCCTGTGACAAGCTCCTGGGTCACCACAGAGTGACTACACCTTATCCTTCTGTGAAGCCAAGCTGCATGCAAGCCCCCAACCCAAGATGACAGTCAGTCATCTTAGTCAGGCAGCCTGGCCACCCGTTCCTCCATACCTGTCCACCAAAGCGTAGGATCCCTTGATCCTGTTCCCTTCCCTTAACTTCTCCTCCATTACAACACAGCCAAGATGAATGGCCGTTTGTGGTGGCAGATGAAAACACAATTGTGTGAGTCCAGCCATGGCGGTGTCACTGATAAATGTGGAAGGGACATGTTCCACAGGCTCCTCATTTTCTGGCAGAGGGAAGCCTCTTCCGGATTACTATATAGCCCCACATACATTTACACACACAACACACACCATGCTCTGTATTGTGTTTCCCCTTCACTGTCTGGCCTTACATACAAGTAGCATGGATTCTAGTTGCCTAGACAGTGTAATTTTGCACAGTTTCGACATTTTAGATTTTAGAATAATTACTAACTAGGCAGATTCTTTAAAATCTAATCTAAATAGATTAAAACCTGATTTTTTTTTTTTTTTGTTGGGCAGTATGCTTTGGCACACAAAAATACAATATATAGTACCATGCATTTAAAACACAAAAATCAATCAAGTGCATTTCCAATCAACAAGGGTTGGGTTGCTCCTCTAAAGAACTGCTCTATTACACTTTCCACTGTTCTGTTCTGATGAGTTTATATCATTTCTCCTCAGACTTTTGTGACTCCAGTGGTTCAACTGGACACCTTTTCTTCTTCCCCCTCCCTTCTCTCTTTTTCTACCTCAGCCCAGACCCATCCCCATCCCTTCTCCCCCCTGCATGTGTTCCTTCATCCCAGCAGTGCTTGAGGGGCAGGTGTTGACAGCAAGCTGGCATGTTATTAGGCCTACTACGCAGCATTGTGCAGTCTCACTGTGCTGGAGAGGACAAGAAAGGCCAAGGCAGGTCCATTACATCATTCCCATCAAGACTGATTGGGCTCAAGACGGGGTTCCGTGCATGCTCATGAACGTTGGCTCGACCCGGCCCATATGCCTTTAATACAGGAGCAGATGTGGAGCATAGACCCTGAGCTCTCATTCCCCTACCTCCCTCCTCCTGCCCTCCACGCTACCTCAAGCCAACCATGTTGTCCTGGACCCTGCTTAGTGGGCCGCTAGTTAAACAGGCTTAATGGGAACTAACTGGCATACTAAGATGGTTGGGTGGAGATGTGATTTTTATCTCACATGGCCTCCCTCCAGAATTGTCTTTGTTTTCCTCTGCTCAGAGAAAAAGGGAGGGAGGCAAAAGTCGAAGAGGCGATGACAGAAAAATGAATTGTTGGCAGGTGAAACCAAACTCATATATCATCAAGGCTTTTGGGACATGGTTTCTTTTACAAACATACCAAATGGACCAAACCAGGTTTAGAGAAATGTGTCCGTTGATATCTCATCACTTATCAACTCTTTCTGGTATATTTTTACAGACAGCAATAATAACTGTAACCAAAATAAACAGCACAGGACTGAAGGATGCTGCCTGTCCAAATATACCTTGAACAATGATGATGAAACTTTTTTCTAGACAATTATTAATGGTCCACCTATTCTCTACTAGGGTCACATCCATGTATGGATCTGTAGTGGGAAGCAGGTGGGTCTATGTTGTAATTTGTTGGACCTGAACCAGCGGTGAATAGGGAGAAAGACTGTGCCATACCCCAGTAAAGTAACCTCATATCCAAACCTTATATATGGATTTCAGAGGAGCCAGAGCCAAGAGGCTGGTAATTGTGTTTTGTCAATGCGATATTTGTACCCCAAGTCAGTGAGCTCATGCACCTTTCTCATGTGGCCAAGACAAGACTAGCCCTTTCCAGAATTTTTTTCTTATTCCAGACTTTCAAGTTTGCATATGGATGCAGGGAAGGAAGAAATTGAGAGAGGGTAAGCGCTTAGACAAAGGTGTCTGTGGCTGGTTGGATGGACATAAATACACTGGAACAGGAAAGGCGATGAGAAGCAAAGAGCTAAAAGAATTTGTGTGTGTGATAATAGAGGACCAGCGGACAGGAAGCAGCAGGGGCCAACTCATATCTCCTCAGTAGCATCCCTCTCCTGTTAGCTGTGCCAGAGCACCATGGATACAGCCAATCAGGTACTGAGGTCTCTGGCAGCTATTTCCTGGAGAGGGATTATTGACCCCTCCTATTGGGCGGGACAAGGCCTCCTGGTCTGAATTCATCAGCGACACGGCCTACGAGATGTAGGAAGCAGGTTAATAGACACTCATCAGACATCTGCTGCTGGGTTACCGTCCATAATCTTCTCCCTGGATCTGCTGCCAGCAATTGATGACCACATTTTCCCCCTAAACCCTTCAACTGCCCTCCCTCTCTCAGTCTCCCTCCCTTTCTGTCTGTTCCTCCCAACCTGTCATTTCAGTATGCACTGTTACACACAAGTCTGAGACTGGGTAAACACGCACACACCTGCACACACTTTTAGTCCCCCCCCCCCAACTCCTACCTATCACCCCTTATGCTCATCTGATGGCAGCAGACTTTTTCAATTTAGAGGGCCACTTCTGATGGAGTCTGGTGACAGATTTGGGAGCCCAGTGGTGGCTCAGTGTGTTTGTGTGATGAAAAGTCTGCTGTCATACAAGAGCCAAGTGTAATACCTGCCTTCTAAACAACATGGCCTATATCGTCCCGACTCCAAACCACTTCCTGCACACACCGGCAATGAGGAATGACAATCTCTGGCAATGTCTGTCTTTTTCATCCTGTATTTTACTGATGCTCTCATAGTCTTTCACTGTGTCTCTTTTACTCTGACTGTCTCTTTGTCTTTTAGCAGTTTCAGACCACAAGTGACACTGGTACAGCAACAGTTATTGCAATTTTTGCAGTTTTTTGTTGCTGTCTTTTTTTTTTTTTTTTTCAGAGGAAAAAATGCTTGTTGGAATATGTGTTGCAACTGAATCTTTCTATAGTACAGTGATTTTGGCTTGTTTTGCTAATGTATTTGGATTATGATGAATTTGCATTTGTTATATAAATTGCTAATTTTATCCTTGCCTCCCCCACATGCCTCCAAATGTCCCCGTTAGCCCTTACTACCAAAAATAACTAGTTTCTTCTATTGACTGTTTTCAGCATTGAAGGTTAGTATTACACTCTGGGGCATATAATGGCTCTGCTAATGATTGCAACCACATAACTCCAGAGAAAATCATGTGCCTCCTATCTTATTAAGTGTTTTCTCAACTAGGTTCAGAGGGCAAGTAGAGAGTGAAGCTCCCTCTCTGTCAGGTTATTTATGACTTTTCTTCCTCAAAGTTATTTTTCTTTCTGTGATTGCGGAGTGGTGTGTTAAATCTGACGTGTCGGGAGATTACTCAGCTGGCCGTCAAGTGCACATGGTCAATTTGCCATGATGAGAGGAACTGGATCACACAACCCCTGGAATCTCTCAATGGTCTCTCTTGGGGGAAGTCCTCACACACACATACACACACTGGTTCAGGGAGGATGCCAATGTGGTAGTCATTTTGGCCGCCAAAATCAAATGGAGGTTCAATTGTTTCCACATTTCTTAAGATAACATTATGAGAGGGAGAGAGATCGGTGGGCCGGGGCAATCAAACATTCTGTTTAGTGAGGTTTCTATAGAAGGAGAAATAATGGGGTCATGAGATGAAAGGTGAGACATGCAACAGCAGTTCCTGGGTTCAACTATAGGACAGTGCCACTTGTTTCTGACTTGTTTCACACATGCACAGTTCACTACTGTCAAAAGCAGTGTGTTACAGATGCCCTGTGGCCACTCCTCACAGCAATTAGTGCAGTTGAGCCTAATAACTTTGGGAATTACTTGAAAAAACAGGAGGGCAGGGGTCAGTAACGAAACCAGCAGCGTTCCAACCACATGTTGGAGTAGTTAAACACAGGTCCACTGAAAGCTTCATCTATGAATGAATGATGTGAATTTAAATACATGAATATTATCACTGTATTTTGTAACTTTACTGCTATCTGTTGATATGAGTCATTCATTTGCTTCAAAAGCTTCTTGAGCTCTGCTGATGGGTGAGAGGGGAGTGGTTACTTGTGAAAGAGGTATTCATAACTGCTGATTCTTTTGTCTGAGGGATCTGTGTCAGATAGGGGTAAGTTGAATGCAGGCTGGTACCCATCTTGAGGTCTCACAGGGAATTTGGGGCCTGTAGAATGGGCAAAGAGGCGTTTCCTCTGTTCACACTTGAGCTCTGCCCAGCCATGCTGAACCCCCTGGCCTTCATCTCTTCTCTAGCCCATCATCTCATCTCTCCAAGTAACAGAGTAATGAAGTGGGGATCATTATGGTCACTATGGCTAATACTGGGGTAATGGAGTTCAGATAGAGGACCAGCCCACCTCTATCCATTAAAACAGGCTAGAGCAGTTAAGATACAATTAAGAACTAGGAAGGCTGAACCTTGGGAACTATCTGATTGAAATTCAAATATGTCACTCCGTCAGACATTTTATGTTTGGAGGGAATGTGCATCTTGTATGTGCTCATGTGCAGACATTTTAGAAACTATGAATGTGGGGTATTATACTATATATGTACACTGCAGTGTTATGCAGAGTTTGCAAAGTTCAGGAATTATTTTCTTCATAACAAACAGGTTTGCTGTAATCTTGGTCACAGTCTGCCTGAGCCTTTAATGAGGGACTTTTTGTCACCATGGATCTCCTTCTGATCCTCAGTTAGAAGTGAAATTCCTGCAGTCAGCAGTCAGCACTTCTCGACACAGTAGCTTGCTGCTGCAAAAATCCATGAGCCAAGAGATTTTGAGTTCCAGTGCCGCCATATTTGAGGCTTCTGTTACATTCCATGTTCAGACTGGCCTCTGCATTTGCCACATGATTTGCTACACCCCTAACGCCTGATGCCAAGAACTGTTTTCTTCTGACCTTTGACATCAGCCATCTTTAAACATGTTGCACTGTGCTGCATTTTTTTTTCAAAATTTTGCTTTCTCCTGTCTCTGTCTTGTCTCTTACGTTATTGTCTCCTTCCCTCTCTCTTCCATTTGCTTTTCCTCTTTGTGTTCTTCCTCAGTGAGCTGGCTTACAGCTGAAGCTGATTCAGGCATGGAAAGGATCAGATGATTTCAGCTGGAAAAATTGCATTCTTTTTGCATATTGCTTTGAACCCTGCCATTATTTAGTTTTACAGTAATACCCTTAAACAGAAAGACTAGGGTGGAGAAATGTTAGCATAGCCAGTGTCTGGTCCAACAGCATTTCATTTCAAAAATATCCCCATTTAGTGATTGGATGACATCCAGGAAAAGAGAAAAGAATGGATTTTCTTTAGTATGTTCTGTCTCAAAAAGTATTTTAAAAAACTAAAATAACTTTAGTTTTACTTACATTGAACAGCACTTCTTCACTCATTACTAACAGTTTAAATTTCAAGATGATTACTTATTTGTGAAATGAAGAGATTGATTGAAATGAAGAGAGTGTATTTATCATAAATTATCAACCACACCAACAATAGCTCAATTATCATAACATATGTTATACATGACTTCATATCATGTTTTGCAGTATGTCGGACAGGGTTGAGGTGAATACAGGGTGTAGCCCTTTGGGGTTCCCGAGAGGTTCCAGGGTGATCCAGAATGGGTGATGGGCGTTTCTCCCTGTTCACACTTGATCTCTGCCCAGCCATGCTGAACCCCTCGGCCTTCCTCCCTTCTCAGGGTTATCGTCCCTCCATGAAACTGAATGGCAAATATTAGGGTCTCACTGGCTAATACAGGGCTAATGGGGATCAAAGAGCCGCCCAGCCCACCTCTTCCTATTAAACAGGCAAATAAATTTAAGACTCTTAAAGGACAATAGGGTGTGTCCAAATCCCAGTGGTTTTCTGCTGTTCTGCTGGTAACAAAATATAATTTTTTACTGCCTGAGCAGTTGGTTATTTGAATTTGGATATTTAATATTTTGACATTTATAAACAAATCATGAATCCTCTGTTTAAAATGTATTTTTAAAAGATCTTTAGCAATCTGGTGGCTTGCTTCTTTTCACTTAGCAGGTATTAATTATTATTTAAAATCCATTATTAATCTTTAAATGTCATCCTTTATAGATGTTTTAGAATAAAGTCCCTTCACCAACCTGTTCCAGCCTGTCTGTATCTCTTCCTGGTCAGTAACTATAGGAGGAAGGCCATTATTCCAGATAGAGGTGTTAGCTGTGCTGGGCCGACCTGTATTGATCGCCTGTGAGAGGACGCTGAGCGGGGGAGAAGGACTATTTGCTTTAAAGTTCAATGGCTCTCCACTGCTGTTAGTGTTACAGCCACAGGAGCAATCGATATCTGGACAGGGACCCGTGTCACGAGACACACTCCCCATTTAGAAACATCATAATACTGTGCTGATGCTGTTACCCCACGGCCAGAGCTTGTGTTTAGATTTTCTTCTCTTTACCCCCTCCTTGGTGTCTTGGTTGTCATGTTCCCCCTTTGCACCTTACAAGCTGCTTTTTTATTTTATACTGTAGGCTGGGTTTTATCATGGCGGGCTAGAATCAGTGTGAATTGTAATTATAGATGATACACATGGCTGGAAGGGAGAGATAGAGAGAAAACACAGAGCAGAATAAAAGGCAAACAGTCATTTGCAGCAAAGGTAGGTGTCACAAGGTAACTGATTATGTAAAGAACACAGTGAAGGTGTTCAGCAGTGTGTGTTTGTGTGTATGTGCTTCAGCACACCCCTTTTTTGCCTATGAAATAAAAAATATATAATAAAATGTGTTTGCTGCATTTCTTGGCTGTGGTTCAAGTGCTGAGGGGAAAGAAAGAAAAAGGGGGCGATTGTTTCTAGTTCAAGGTGTGTAATGCACAGAGGCGTACATACATAATGGGGTATTGTCAGGGGGTTAGTGTGAGGATATTAATGCCCTGGTTTGTCCATGCTATTTGGTGCAGTGTTGCTCCCTGAAGGGAGAAGTCAGAGTAGGCTGCTCTAACTACTCTACCCCCAATCACACCCCACCCCCCCCCCACCCCACCCCCACCCCCCTCTGAGACCCTGACTAGAGGTCACTCTGTTTAGTGTATGAGGAGAAACCCATTTTCGTGATGATATACCAACTACTGTCCTCTCCTTACCACTGGTAAACATGTATGCCCCACCTGCCTCATTGTATCCCGTGCGTTCACCCACTTTGTAAACCTTTTCAATATCTCTGCTCATCCCTGTGTATAATCCCTCAGTAGCTGTATGCATATGCATAGCCACTCTATGGTTGTGCATACATTTACATCAGAGAGCCCCCCCCCCCCCCCCACCATCCCCCTCCCCCACCATCTTCTAACAACACTCCTCCCTATTGCCTCCCAATGAACCTGTTTATGTTTGAACATTTTCACTGGCATTTGAACTCATCCCATCGATTTCTCTCTGGCTAGAGGTTGTGAAGCAGTTCCTTAAAGGGGTTGAAATCGACCATCTAAATATTTGACTAAGAGGTCACTGAGATCGCACAAGGCCCAAGCGAGAAATTTAGACAGAGATGCAATGTGAGAGAAAATGGGAAGTGGCTGGGCGTCTCCTGACAGGAAGAGGCTGGAGGGGAGATCCAGCCAGGGGAGTGCCGCAGCAGGATGCAGACTGAAGGGAGCAGTGAGAAGCTGCAGTGCTCAACACGGGTTGCATTTTACTTTGGCTCCACAAGAGGGTGCTGCTGCACAATCCATCCTGTGTCTTTTAAGAGAAAGAAGGGGGAAAAAATTCCAAAACACCACATATTTTTATATATTCACATTTAAACAATCTCCTTTCGTGCTTTTTCATATAAAGTTATGTACTTGTACTTAAGTTGCATTCCTGAAAGCTAAATTGATTGTCCCTGCACTTCTCTAAGTACCGCTATTGTGCATGTGACAGTAATTACATGCTAAGCCATCAGTGACATCAAGCAAAATTGACTTCACTCTTCTCTTGCATTGTCAATCCATCGTTTTTCCTGAACAAAAATGTGTTTCAGAGATAAATCTGAACGGAGAGGGGTCTTGACCGACACAAGGAAGAAATGTGAAATAATGAATCTAATTGAATGTCTATTAAAATTCTAATTTCTGCCTGATTGGGAAAGTGAGTGGCAGTGTCCTGAGTATTACCTGCCATAGTGTTCCTCACTTCACCGAAGACAGGACTCACTCTCTTCCTCCTTTCTCTCCGACTTTCTATCACTTTGTCATCTCTCTCTTTCTGTCTTAATCTGCACATTATTGCAGACCCCTCGTAATTCACACAGAGTTCCGTCCTAAATTGCAGCATTAGGATATACAGATGACAACATTTGCACTACAATCCCCTCCCATTATGCCCACCATGACAATAGCCCCAGGGCACACAGAGGGGCTCATGTACCATCTCCTCTGGATCCTTTATGCTTAAATGAATAATACATGCAAATATTCACTGTAAAAAGTGTGTGTCCTCACTTATTAGCTTAGCACAAATTATGCATTTTACTGTACATATTCCATCACTGGCATATGTTTATTGTCAATGGTGCCTAGATTTTGAAGAAAAAAAAAAGGATTTGCATCAGAAACATTAGAGCGCTACTTGTCTTCACTATAGCTAGGCTCTACATAATCCACTTGTTATTGGGAGTTGTTTAAATAATGGTAATTACTGATCTCTTTACATTGCATTCTCCCCCACTAACAAGCTGTGTGTCTGCCCCTCTCTTCCTTACTGTCTCCCTTTTTTTTTTTTTAAGCAGTTCTTTACAGTTGTATGCTGCCGTGATGTCTGTAGTCGTGGTGTCTGTTGTCATGGTGTTCAGAGCCCATGCCAGATGTCATAGTTAACTTTGAGGGAGAGAGAGAGAGAATCATGCTAGAGGCTATTTTGTTGTCAGTGATTTAGATGAAACACAGAGATGTTAAAATGTTACTTGTCCCATAAAGCGCTGCCTTTTTCTTGTCTTTTTTTCCAGTTTTTGAGAGAGATAGTAAATTTACCTTGAGGGTAGACAGCCCTTTGCTCTGTTAAAAACTAGAGCCTTGCACAGCATTATTTGAAATTAGCATTAACAACTAGTTATCAGAGAGGACCTGAAAGCAACTATGAAGAAAATGTATTTTTGTTCTTTAAATGCCATCCAAATAAAATGTAAGCAGGAGTCAGCAGTAGATATCGATTATATGAAATCACAGATGTCAGATGTTTACCTGACATTTCATGTCAGTATATCAGCATTTTCTTATTCAGACTCAGTTGTGTTAATATAATATATTCTTCGTTATTTCATTATGAAATAAATATATATATACACATATACATATATATATATATATATATATATATAAATAGAGAGAGAGAGAGATAATCAGCTAAATTTCACTTCTCTAATCATTCATCATGCCATTGTGTTGCTTTGGTGAGATTTTATACCAGTTTTCTTTTTTCTGACTTCCATAAATAGAATAAATAAATACAATTAACTTGGTTCTAATATTTTTTATTACAGTAACAGTAACATGACAGTCTTTATGTGTGTATATATTTTCATACATACATAAATTAGATACAAATATTGTACGTACATTGCAAATCAAGTTAAACTGGACTCTTGAAATAAACTTTTCTAATACTTTAATACACGCACTGTATCTGAACATTAAAGATGTCATTAAAAGGTTCTCCTACATGTTCTGAAATCATTATCCGACATTGTACAGTTATAGAAACACAGAATCTTAGTTTTTCATTTCTGAATTTATTTATAATTGAAACTATGAATGTTTGAAAACAAAAAAAATCTGCGTAGTTGTTGGGAAATTAAATTTATTATGTTTATTATTCTCAGAATATGTAGATTTTGTGGATACTGTACACAGTGGAGCTGCTGTGAATGAATTGGACTGTAACATTTTACATTTAGGCAATAATTCATCAACTAACTTTTATTGGTTTAATTTATGAGAAAGCAATTTTCACTACCAGCACTGTGGTAAACATCGTTAATCAAAATACATTATTATAATGAAGCTGTTTTAAAATGTTTATTAAAGGAAATAAAAAAGGGCTTACCCTTGCTTTGTGCATCTTTCCATTGTTGTGATAATTAATAGCTAAACTGAACGTTTTCTTTGCCAATGCAGATGAGGAGAGTGTGCCAGAGCAAGAAGAATAGTTGGACCATAAATTTAACAATAGGTAGGCTTAACCTTAAAAGATGAACAGTACATAATAATACAGGAGTTGTCCCATGCAAATACAGCACCCCACTGCCTTACACAATGCTGGAGACGACAGCCAATTAAATCCATTGATGTAAATGGCCAAACTAGTAGGTTGATGCTCATTGGACAGTGGGTGGCCTCTGGATTTTTGTGTTTAATGTTTGATGGTGTTGTGAAGAAGGCTCTGTGCATGTGTGAGTATACATTTATATATGTTTGTGGATGTAAGTGTGTAATACTGCACTGATTCCATTTGAAATAATGAGTCTGATTTATTTGGGAAACAGTGAGGAGTTATCTATGTGTCCTTTGCATCCTGGGTGGCAACAAAAGTGTTTTACACATTATTTTTTAAATTGCGCAGATGAAATGGTTTGGATATAAAGCTACTGAATGGCGCAGAACTAATCTGTTCTGATATACCTTTGCCATTATTACTGAATGTTTTCCTGAACTTAGTACTGAGGCTTACGTCATGAGGTCCAGCATTAACTGCTACCCAGTTCAATTTGTGTCATTTGGTGACAGACTCTCTCCTATTCTCTCTTGCTGTCTTCCATTGTAGGAATGAGGAATCACCCACCACCTCCACCTCCTTGAGTGCCATTTGTTAATGAAGGCCAAAGTGTTAAATGATAAATATAGTTGAAGAGAAATGGCACATGTAAGTGATCTCATTTAGGAGCATTACATTTGAATTTATTGGGGTACTTAGAAGGGACAGAAGGGCCATGATTCCAAGGTAGAGGAAAAGGGTGCAAATGACTGACTTATAATAGTTGGGTATGGCAACATAGTCACCAAAGATATATACCGCAACCAGAGAAAGATGCGAGTTCTTTCTGTTTATGTATTGTGTATAAGTGCACATATATTTAGTGTTTTAGTGTGATATATGCTGAGTAGAGTCACAACAGTCTGCATTATCTCTCTTATAATGCCTCTTTTAATCCTCACCAGGCTCCATTGTTGTAGGCTTGTATTGTTAGCTTTGTGTGTGAGTTATCATTACATTCCATTAAATAGACAGTGCAATATCAAAATAAAATGGAAACAGGTATTAAAATATAATACCACTTTAAATTTTACTGCAGACACTGTTATGAAACACCATGTCTGTCTACTTTTCAAAGTCGTACCCCGCGCACTGAATTTGTTGAGAACATTTCAACAATCTGCAGAAGGTACGGTCTGGGTGTAAAGGCAGTAAAACATGAGACTTATGAGTGGAAACAACAAAACATGTTTATTAAACAGGCATTGATTTGTGTAGGCACATGTTTGGGGAACAGTTTTCACTTGGTTCAGCACTCCTTTTCTGTGTGTAATCCTTGCATCCGACAAAAAGAGCTTTGCCCGCTCGCATGATTCACTGTTAATTTATGTTTGGTTTTGTTACAGTAACTACACCCATATTGTGCAGTCAACCATTCAGAGAGTCCTACAGTATCTATAAACATTGGCAGAATGAGAGACCCAGAATAAAAAACCTGCAATACCTCCAACGGGTTGACACAATTTGGATTGTAGAAGACCAACAATATATTCAATCCATTTCTTGGCCCCGATGCATTTAGTAAATACAGTGCCTGCTTGGTAAGAGGAATGTTGACAGAAAATCAAAAGCAATGTAGCAGCAGCGTCCTATAATGGAGACTTAGCTCTACTTTACACTCCTCTTACAAAGATCTACGATTTGAAAACAATCAATCCCTTCATGAGAGCTTGTTATTTTCTCTTATAATAAGAGTAACAGCTTTTCATCATTCCTGCACAGCACTGATTGTGTTTAGACTGGAAATAGAAGCATTCACGGTCTGAGTGTGAATAAAAAAACAGAATAGAGCAAGGTTATTTTCTGAATCCCACTCTTTCCCTCCCCTTTTTTTTCCCACTTTTCTGTTGAATTTGTTTTATTGTTGTCCGATTTTATTGAAGATTGAACACATCCTCGTGGCAGATCGGCAGCTTGTCATGAAGGTGGCACAGCCTGCCACAGAGCTACAGGGTGCCAGGGTTCTCCTCACTGTCTTTAATTTCAGACAAAGAAGTTTCAAAGAGAATTTCTTCATGGACACACTTGGACAGTTTCACATAATAAGCAGTTTTATGTGTATCATACACTGGACATTGTCACTTTTGCTTCATTTGTTCCTGAAAATTCTCAGCTCTTTATAACCTATTTCTCATTTTCTGCTGCATATTTTGGTGTGCTATTGTGTTTGTCACTTGAAATTGCACAGACAGATCCCGAGTCTCTCTTGATAAAGCAAATAAACTTTCTTAGTAAATGGTTAATGTTTTGACTCAATGCAGACCAGTGGAACAGTGGGAATGTTTCTTGTTTAGGCCCAGTAACACACTTAAGAGGACACTGTTTGTCTCTTTCTGTAAGACCCTGCCTATGGCACCGTCTCTATTAGACCCTGTTACGTTTCTTCTCACAAATGACTGTTTAACCGTCTTTTCTGCACCCTGACGCCTCGCCTGTTATTACCGCCATTGTCTCTCTTTCTGCTGTATACATGTGTGAGGCTGGGCCCTTTAATATGCGGAGAGCTTTTCCTAGACTTTCCTACGGGCACAGTGGTCTGTGTTTACTCCTCAGTCAGAATGCCTCCTTTCCACAAGTTTGACATGCCTTTTTGTTGCCATGGTAAGCCCTCCCTTAAAATATATATTTCTGCTTTTGGCCTGGATGGTTTTTTATCTCAGTGGTTTAGAGCCTGTTGCCCCCAGGGCCAGATTTAAATGTGTGTGGGTCTTCAAGGATTTCTCTGCAGAAAAGCCGTTTGGATTGCAGCCTCACCGCCATACAAGTGCGACCGAATTGTGTCATTTCAGGTTTTCGAGCCATCGTTGGAACCAAAGGAAAGTCCAAAAGAGAAGCAAAAAACACAAGACAAAAGCTGATGAAAATGGACCAGATTGGATTATGTCAGACTTGGCATGTGCCTCGTTATGAGGGAAGTCTTCGTTCTGTCTTATCACACTCTGCCTTACAGCTAAATGAATTTAAAAAAAAAAGGCAAAGCACAGCTTGGCTCCTTCAAAAACAACAGCCAGATCTTAACTGTAAACACTGGCTTAAAGTGGTGTGGGCTCTGCATGATGTTCACTCACAAAACAGGAAGTGAGAGGAGGGGGGAAAAAGCATAGTGTGTGATGGCACTAACTTTGGGGACATGGACTGCTTTTAAGCAGTTATAGATGGGGCAATCTTTTTAACACTTGAGATAAAATTAGCTCAGGAAAGTGTTCTTACTGGCACATGCTGTAAAAGGTTTGGAATTTTTATTGGAGCATCTACCTTATGTGAATGAATCTCAAAGACAGGAACTACACATGCTTCTCATGACTTCTAATAACATAAGAATTAATTAAAAATTTTAAAAAATACTACTACAATGGACTGGTGACCTGTCCAGAGTGTAACCCTGCCTTTCACCCAAAGAGAGCTGGGATAGGCTCCAGTAGATCCCTCTCACCCTGGTTAAGGAAGCGAGTATAGATAATGGATGGATAAAAAAATACTACGCCACAAGATTACAGGGTGGGTATAGGAATAGATTAGATATATTTTTGTATTAATATTGTTTTGCAATTTTATAATTGCATATTTTGTTTAGCTTCTTTCTCTCCTATTTCCACATCATGTTTAATTAGTACAACTCAACCTTCATGTCTCCAAGAGCCAGGAGGCTGAATATTTTCAACGTTCAACAGGTAATCAAGACTGATTAAGTCCTGAACATAGTCTAATTGCATTAGATCTCAGAGCCACACTGTACCCAGCATAGCTGCAAACACACGTCTCTCAGAAAAAAAGAGGTTTAAAGCTCAGAGGAAAAAGTATTTACCTCCTTAGAGTGAGGCTTTTGTGTCTTAGCATTTGAAATGCACAGCCAAAATGTGATGCCGTAAATTCTGCATCAGGCTTAGAGCAATATAACTATGCGTTTTTTTGTTTTTTTTTAAAGCCACGCTAAAACAGAATTTATTTCATACTCTGTAGCTTATGTACTCTGTTGACTCTGCCATGTCTGAACTCATTGTGTATCACTGTGAAGGCCTTTAAGTATGCTGTGACATGTCTTGAAGTCCTTGTTTAGCACCTCTCTCTTTGTGTTCAGGGTGTGAACTGATACCTAGTGTCAGCTAGCGTCAGGGACAGAAATGGTGAGAGAGAGATAGCTGAGGTCTGCATAAACGAAGGGGCTGTGAGGATTAGCCCTGAAAAAGCAGGAGGAACACTGGCGAGAAAGGAATGAAAATGAGAAGGAAGATAGAAAGAAAGAGGGGAGTGAAAGAGAGAGATGGGGCTTTAATATGGGGTTGTCAATTTTCTCCAATTTAGCTCAGGAGGAAGCTATTTTCTTGGAATTTGATGGTTGGATCAATGCAGCTATCCAGCCATTTATTAGTGCACGATGACATCAACTGTTGCTACATTCATCAGCAGACAAAAAAGCCAAAAATGGTATTTTCACAAGGCTCAACCTTATCACCACTTGTCAGCTAATTATGCTTTTAAAGTGGGGTTTGGGGAGAGGGGGGTTGCAAGAGTTCATCAGTGAAACACTTTGATTGAGCCCTCTGAACACAACCAGGAAAGAAATCAGTTCACTTAATCCTGGGCCCTATGCGATCATCGTAGCTGGAGGATACAGACCTCTGTGTCCATCATCACCGGGTCAGCCAACTGCAGCACCATTATTAATGCAATCACCCCTCCGATCTGATCTTCAGAACACTGAACCAAAATAAATAGATAAACACGCCAAAGATAAGGCCAGAAGAAAATGAAAAAGCATGTGTAAATGAGTCATCCGTGAAAGGTTCATCCATTGTGGACCTACAGGACTCTTACAGCTGGTCTTGATAGCCTAAGGTGGTATGAGCTATGTGATACATGATCTTTCTGATCATGCAATAAGAAATGCGCCTCTCATTAGCACAGATCATGCTCTTGGCTTCAAGTAGGTCACACGTTTCATCATCTTATCCAAAGAGACAAGCACTAGAAAATTGAACAGAAAAGTTAAATGCTAATAGCATACTAGTGAAAAGTGTAGCACAATAGTTGGTCTAAGTATGTGGATGTATGGTGTGGAGCTGAAGGCTTTAAGGGCATCTTCCTCTGAGTACATCTAAGTCAACATCTGGAACATAGCAGATTGTGCGGATATTCCCCAAACTCATAAACACTGCAGATCAAGGGCCAAGCACACCTCTGTTTCTATTGTAGAGAAATCTATTGCCACAATCTATCAACTTTGATTGGTTAAACACTTGGACCCTTCATAATTTAGAAGCTGCTCTGAATGTAGTTGGCCAGGCTACATCTAAATGTTTAAAAGTCAAGTGAAGGAAGGAGGCAGTTAGACCTGAAGTTATGTCCTCCAAGGGAACTTTACAAAGATCCTCTCGCAGATTTATAGCCACTTACCTAGGAGCCTGAGTCGATATTCATAAACATGGCTTCAAACAAAGCCCCCATCCACTATCCCTGCTTGTAAATAAATACAGATATGCCTCTTTTACAGACAGCAGCAATCTAAAATATTACCACCAGCATAATTTTACCACACACATTAATATTTTACGGCACACTGTATTTTACCACATTGAATCTTAAACTTTCATGGTCGGCCCCAAGGATTTTATTCCTTAGGAGTCTGTATCATTATTAGCCAACATGTGTAGGAGGTACAGCAGACGATTGGCTTTCTTTTGTACATTCGCCATCTACAAAATCAATAGAAGCAACGATTCTGTTTGTTTTACTGAGGTTAAGTCTGAATGACTTTGTAATTGAATAATGTATTGTCCATTTATCCTCATATTTTCTTCAGACTCTAGTCTTGAGGTCTTGTTGACATTCAGCTCTTATGAAGTAAAAAATTGTGAATTATGAAGTAAAAACATAAATAATTATAATAATAGTATAATACTTTTTTTTAACTAACGCTAAGTTGCACAATGCTTCGACACACTGCCTGACAGACCGCTGCAATTTGTTTGAAGGTATAAGTTCAACCTAACATAGACCTAGAACCGTACACCCTATTAAATCTAATTTGAGGAGTTTAGCTTTTTGTCTAAACAAGTAAAACCCAACCTGTACAGTATCTGCCTCATTATGATGGGAATAAACTCTAACATCTGCATGTGTGTATGTGCATCTGTGTTTGTGTTTATATCTGCATGGAGATTTAAGTGTTTTAGTGTCAAAACAAGTCTAATGAGCTGGTGCAATAATTATCAGCCATTTTGCTCTCATTTAAGCTAATTGAGGCTTTATTTTAGAGTTAATACTGCTGCCTATGTACATTGTTTTACAGTTACCTAATCGTTGACCAGAAATTGCACTGCAAATATTTTAGAATTTTAATTTGTGCCTGTCTGTGTTTTAATATCTCCCTATCAACCATACTTATGGGTTTTGAAAATCCTCCCCAGATGGAGGTAATTGATCAACTCCTGTTTTGTGTGTTTTACTAATGCAAACAACTAGTATCAAAGTCAAAAAGGACAAGTTGTCCTCTTGCTTTTTAATCTGATTTGTTTTAGTAGTGCAGGTACGGGTCTTGATCTGGATTTTTTTTTTTGCCATAAATAAAAATTTATATTTTTTAAATGCTAAATAACAAAGGAGTTTAATGGCATTGCTAATTTGCAGTGTACTATACATAAAGCTCATTATTCATGGTAGAAGAAGTGGTGTTAAAGATAGTCTTGCAGTTTATACTTTTTCTGCAGAGTTGTCTATCATGTTTCTTCTTCTTTCCTTCCTTTTTCCCTTTGCTCCATATATTTGACGCGTTTTGTGAAATTCCCGTCTTATCCAGGTGAGCATGAGCTGATCCCCAGGCCCTTTGCTCTTGTCAGGAATCTCCCAGGCTATCGGGCTCTCCTGGGGCCCTGTTTCACACACCAAATTGATGTCTCTGACTGGAAATGACACTTTCAGCAGGATTTGCCATTCTAAACCACCTCAAACCCATGTGATCTCACCCATTAACTCTCAGAGGAATTGCCTTGAAATGCACCATAGCTTCAAAAGCCAATGAGCATAGCATGCTTGAGTGAAAAGCTGATACATATCCTATCAAGGACAAAAAGAAAAGATATTCTAAAATGCTGGCAATGTAGAACAGTATTTTTTGCTCTGAACAAAGACCAACAGTCCCATGAATAAGTAGGCACTGCCTGGGGGAATGTGATGGAGGGTACAAGGGAGGGAAACTAAAAGGAATCAATAATCACATGAATTTTCATGTGTAGGTGCTTGCTCGCCATTTATTTTGTTAATATCCGTCTCAGTCTGTCCATCCATTAATACAATAATAATAATAATGATTAATATATACCATACCAGATCTTGCCGTATTTTTCTTGCACTCCGTTTAAAGGAGGACCACAGTGACCATGTTACTTCCCTAAAGGACTAGTTATGATATAATTTGACACTAGAGTAGAAGCAAAATGGAAAAGGTGTGACCAAGAATCCCTCTCTTGTCTTATTTTCACCCCCAAGTCTTTTTGGGGCAGCACGTTTCTCCTAGGAGGCTTTATAGACTGGCATAATGGATAAGGGCAAGGGTGTGAAAGGAGCACCTTAAGGCTCCTCATTCAACTCTCCCAATCTCTCCTGCACACACTCTTGAGCTGTGAAGGCCCTCTTTCTTTGCCCTGCTAGCATGGGAGCCTTGTAATAGGCTCTAATTGATAGGGACGTGTTGGGGTCTTTCTGTCTGGGCTGAAGGGATGAGAGTAAGAGAGAGAAAGAGGTAGAGAGAGAGGATTACATGTGGGCATGTGGGGTGGAGCGGGGGGAGGAGAAGCTGTGGAGCGGTCTAGGACTCGTCCGTAATGAGTCATTAATTTCCTAGTGGTTTTGTGGCGGTTGGCTCATTACTGGTCTGCAGAGGAGCAGGAACAAAGCTCTGGGTAGGTAGGAGGTGAGCTTAAATAGTTGGGGCTCAACACTTCCCAACAAAAGGAGGAAGAGAATGTTGAATGGCACTTGGAACAGATGCAGCAAAAAGTGGCAGATGCAAATTGCGGGAGAGCAAGTCTTCCTTCAAGCACTTCTCTCTTTTTATTTTGTCAGACTGCAGCCTGAGAGTCTAATTAGTTAGTGAGGTGTTTCACTTCTGATAGGGCTGTGTCTCGTTATTGTCACAAAGAGGATTCATAGAAATGGGAGGAAACGCATATGTTCCACACTCCTCCGTGGAACCTGCTTACTCTGACGGTTTATTTGATTTAATTATTTATTTTACCCTATGGAAATGGAAAGATCCACAATATCTTCATCCTTTGAAGGGCTTCTGTATGCAGTGTAAAATGTGATCAAAGTCTATGAATATGATTCCTTCTGGGTTTTAATTTTTTTGTTTATCTTTTCTTCTTACAGGCAGAATGATTATGGGCAAATTGGCAGCGGTTCTGACGAAAATGCTGTTGTACCTCGTTTCGTGGAGTGTGTCGGCCAAGTGTCAAAGGTCACCTGTGGAGCAAACCACAATCTTGTGCTGACAGGTACAGTAAGGCAACGTGCAGAAATGATACTGGTGTACAACATTCAATCAACATATCATCCTTAAATTGATAATAATATTTGCCTGTTTAAAAATGCAGCCCTTTGTAATTGTTGCATATACGTACTACCAGTTATTTGTTTTCCTTTAACACATATACAAAGTGGATACTACCATTCACTATTCACCTGATATTCTTGATTTTTTTTTATTAAAAAAAAAAGGAAAAAAAAATGCACTAGCACAAACCAGCTGAACAATATATTTAAGAGATGGAGCTGACGTCACTTGTCATGAGCAATCACTGTGTGCTCCAAAGTTCACCTATTTTACTCAATTTTATGTGAATATCAGAGCCCTCAAGCCCTCGATCAGCACATCACCTGAGAGAGAGAGAGACATGGAAGGAGAGAGAGTTAGAGAGAATATGGCCCTGACTTCTGATCCATAACAGTCATTGCCTGTTACATACATTTCAGAATTCATTCAGGCTATGAAGATAATCGAGGTAGTCGACAGTTTCCCCTGCAGCCCAATGGATTTATGATAGCACTGTCAAGAAAATGAGGCGAAATGACACAGTAGCTGACTTTAGCTGCAAATAATGTGATAGGCCGTACAGTGGTGCAGCAGCAGCTGCTGTCATTGCAGGTAATAGGCTATAAAGAAGCCTGATAGCAATACCTGTCATTTCTTAATGGCTGACTTCACTGAAGAGCTTTTGTGGCCTTTAACATGAAGATAATAGAAGATACAACAAATTTTACAGCTTTTGCGTTGCATCCATAATTTATCACCAGAGGCCCCATGCAGCAGTAGCACAACAAGGACAACATGCTCCTAGAGGTGTGCTAGAGAGAAATGCAAGATGGGCTGCAGGGGGTTAGGGGCCCCTGCTCTACTTTGCAATTAATGGAGGAACTGCATAGGAAACAAAACATCTTCCTCCAGCTGATATTATCATATTATATGATAATACCTTGGTGTACTACATTTATTTTAGATGTGAAAACATGCAAAGCTCAAACGTTACAGTATAATTTATAGAAATCGTTGAACATTTGATCGCTTGTTTATTAAATTGAGCATTGTATTAATTTAGTCAATGATGACTTGCAGCTGGCGGCAGGTTGTTTCAGTGGGGCTGTGGGCGAGCATGTGGAAACATAAAAAAGAACATCCTATTCCCAGAGGAGGTGACCCTGCCAAACATGCCTGTGAGAGACATTGCTGGAGGATGTTGGCATAGCCTGCTTCTAACAGGTTAGTCTGTGCTTATGTTTAAAACCTGATGTGTAAAACTGTGTAAAACAGGCATTTGCTACATTTACTAAATCTAGCAGTACTATCTGCCTGCATGCATTTTTTTTTTTTTGTTCGTAGTACATGCAAACATACGGTAGATACTTGCTTGTACTGTACATGCCGACATGTCCACGACCTCAGCATGAAGAATGCATAAATCCTTGGTGTGTGTCTTGGCCCTCACACAGGCGTGTGACTGTGTGCTTTTAGCTGTGGTGTCCATCTATCCACATCATTCATTAAGAGCTCTCCCAGGGCTAGTGCGGCTACATAAACACAGAGGTTGAGGCCACAGCTGCTCTTTCACCTCACTGCAGAGAACTTCAAAGTCACTTCTCCTCACACAGCAGACAAATGCTCCCTGTCTCCCCGGCTGATATATTGGCCCCAGTTGCTGTATTCTTACTGTAGTATAGCTGCAACTGAGGCCCCATCATGGAGACAGAGCTGGGTCATTTGTTAGTTTTAACTGTATCTCCAAGACCTGGCTTTTAATTCTGAACAGAGAACATTAATCCTTTTAATACAACACTTTGTAGAGTCGTTTTCCTGTGTTGCTAATGCCGTCCATTATTAACCCCATTAAAAGTGTAATACAATTTAAGTAGAGTGCTAAAAGTGGATCATTTGTTGCTCCGTTCTATTCAAATTAATTCTCAATTTATGATCTAAATGATTAAACTATAGGAGTCACAGCACTAAATGAGATCTTTAAACGACCAGGCACACGTTTACACATATTAATACAAATATTTATGAGTACATATTTACACGAGCAAGTTTTCAGACACACACAAAGCTCTTATGTCTTGCATTTGCTCTTCTAAATCCTGTGATGTCCCCAGTTTGATCCCTAGCTCCATTCTGTCATGAGGGAACAGAAATATCCATCTCCAATCAGGCCTTAATGAATAGCCTGATGAGTGTCGGGCAGAACTGAATTACCAGATAGATTTGAAGTGTGTGTGTGTGTGTGTGTGTGCGTGTGTGTGTGTGTGTGTGTGTGTGTGTGTGTGTGGGATGTAGTTAGAGGGTCAGTAGAACAGGACACATGTAGAAATTAATTCTCTCTAAGTTCAAGAAAAGAAGTTGGCTAATTCTGTCATATGAGCCTCATGGAATCGCCTTATCTATTGGTATGAGTTTTCATGTATTAGGGTCAAATGATGAAGGGATACTCAAGGGATAGAAAAGAAAGTTGGAGTATTGGAGGGTGCAATTTGAAAATCAGAAATGTAGGAAGAAAAAGACAGGAAGAGATTACAAAAATGATAGAGAGTAGGCAAAATGGCGCAAAAAGAGTGCAAGAGAGTCTGGTATGAGAGACAGCTTGCCTGGGCCGGAGCATATTGAGGGCAGCAGGTGGAAGAGTGGCACAGTTAATTAAAACGCCTGTCTTAATGTCTCAGCCTGTCACTCCAGGGAGGGAGGGAGAGCGAGAGAGAGAGATAGAGAAAGAGAGAAAGAGAGAGAGTTTGCCGGGCTTGAGCTGGGCTGCACCCAACCAGCCATCTAGACAGCAAACCAACAATCCAGCCAACCCACCAGGCCACATGTCAGACAAGACCTGACACTATGCCCTTCACCCCCTTCATCCTTTGAAACACACATACAGTACTGTACACATGCTCACATGTGCACAGGCGTTCACTCAGGTTCAAACCCCTCCCACTGTTTCCTTTTTCTCACCCACATACTCATACACCTTTCGAATCCAAAGGACCACCTCCTCAAATCTGATTCAGATATTTTGTTTTCCTTTTTTTTTAAAGACCCTTCTCTAAAAAAAGAACAAAAACACACTTCTGATGTTAATGTTTTGCTCAGCAGCATCTGTAGCATGCCTCTAGACTTCCAGCCTTGCAGCGTAATCTGTCTGCTTTCAATAATTCATAGAAAGCACAGGCTGTGCACTATGTACTGAATGCTGAGGGTAATAGGGATGTTGTGATATTTCTATCATGGCCTGTCTCGAGCAGCGAGCGAATCAAACCAGTAAAGATCTGATAAGCAGTCTGCTCAATGTCAAAACAGCATTGGCTGTCATCACTGCCTTAGGTGGACCATAACAAATTCATTCTGCTCTGTATGCTACAGTCTAGAGAATGGTGATACACAATGGAGATCCACTGCTGTGTTGTGGCTAAAGTCTAAAGTCACACCAAATCACTGATTTATTGTACTACACTAAGACACAAGCACATGAGAACCCAAAGTAATGTTGCGCAAAACGACAATCCTGAGAACACCACTGTATCATACTGTAATTATTGACAGTATATTGTCTGCATTGCGTTAACTGTGTTACTAAATATGACTAAAAATATATAGAAAGGCAAACTGGCAAAGCATGTGAACATCCGTCCATGTGTGAGGTGTGTAAGGAGTTGTATGTTGTGTTGTTTGCCTAATGTTTTATCAGGCTTTGCTGTATCACCGTGGATTGCTTTGTCAATAACCAGCCTGGTGCCTCAGTGAGCAAGAATCTGAGATTGTCAGGCTGAGTGACAGGCTGGAGATGGCAGATAATTCAAAGAAATTGGAAGTGTGAAATCTTTAAGGGCCACTTCTTAACACAGCAAATGCCAGGGTATCTTTCCATCAGCTTCTGCTCTTACAAGCTACCGCATTGTTAATGGTGGCCTGTCTGTCCATCATGACCGCTTCAGGAGGGATTTAGACCTGTTTGGTGCGTTATCTCTCTGACTGCCTCCGTCTAACCTGACCAGTGCACAGGCCTTAAGTGTTGTGTGTGTTCCATGTTTCCCATGATGGTCATAAATCTACCTCCACTGATATATATTTTTTCTCTTCATTCACTTATTTATAGATATTGATTTATTTGATTATATGTCTGACACTGTATTGGTATGTCTGTTCATTGTTTCACAACCAGGAGCTAGGAGTAATGGTGCTTGTAGCACTTGTTAATTTAGCTGTCAACTCTACTGATTGACCTAAGATTGTAGCAGTAAGAGCTCTTTGTCCTTGTGAGGCTGTTTCTGTGTCGCCTGCTGTCTTTTCTGGATGGATGTAGGAAAACCAGTGTCTGTACCTGGGATTGTGCAGAAATATTGTTCTATATGTCAGTCCCTGCTACTGTTTTCATATGAGTTGTAGCTTTACATTAAGGAAAATGTTATTAGTTGTAAGCCTCATTAAGAAGTTCAAATGAATTTATTTGTGGTAAATTTGGAAATAGTGTTACATGAAATCATAAACCTATATCAGATCAGATGTATCCAGTTTGCATTGTGCTGTGGTCCACTCAAACATGCTAAATAAAAAGTGTGAAGAGGAGGCAATGGAATCAATGTCTTCTATGAATATACATTTCATTAATAAGTTGAGATCTGGGGCATTAGAACACCCAAAATTAACCTAAAAGTAATTTAAAATATAAGTTAATTATTAGCTTGATAATGAGGTTTATGATTAAGAAGTTAATAAAAGAAACATAAAATAAAAATAAAACTCAGAATTCACATAGGAGTAAAAAAAAAAAAAGAAAAACCTCAGCGTGTGTGTGTAGATCTCACCAGACCTGCCGCTGCTCAAGTGAGACTTAAGTATTAACGGTTTTGAATCGTGACTTACTGACCGAACTCGCTCTTGCTCTTTTTTCCCTTCACTCACTAACTCCTTACACTCTCACACAGTGAGTCACTGAAAACAGTTGAGGATAAATAGACTAGGAAGAGAAAGAAGAGAGAAGGGAAAGTAAGACAATGCTGCAAAAAAATGGTTCCCCCAACATCTGCTAATCCGAAAAAAAAAAAGAAAAAAAGATCCTGTCCTGTGTTGTATGTACAGAGAAATAACGAGAGAAAATAGACAGAGAATTAAGGACCCAGAGAGAGGAAAAGAAATAAACAAAGAGGAAAAGAAAGAAATATGTCCCCTATTTTCCCCTTGTAATGGTCTCAATTCCCTGCCAGAGCTCCCTGTCACAGGGAGGTAGTTCCCATCCTGACACATCTCAAGCTGTTCAAACATCCATTAGGATGTTTTGTTTCATACACACCACAAATACAGCAAGACGAGAGAGAAACGGGCAGATGATGAGAGGGAAATTGAGGAAGAAAGAAAAGAGACAGAAAGAAAAAGAGAGGAGAAAGAGGGGAGTGAGTTGATGGGAACAGCAGAGAGAGGAGAAGTGGAAATTTATCAAGAAGCTCGTGTGATATTTAATGATCCTTGTATGTGGAGAGGGAAGACCACACCAGCTCGTTCTCCTCCGCCAAATACCGATCCCCTAACTTAATTTCCTGCTCAATTGCTGTTCTATAGTGCATAGTACAGTGATACAGGCTGGTAATATAGAAAACAGATTGCCTGTGCGGCGGAGTGGATAAGGCTGAGGCTTGTGCTGCTGGAGACCTGCAGTCTCCAGGGGGGTCTTGTCGGTGGGCTTCACAAAACCAACAAAGCCCATCTTTCCCTGCGACTGGCAGCAGCTGGCAGGTAGATCTTCAAGCACTGGAGGTGGGGAAGTGGCTCTGTGGGTGTGGTGTGTGTGTGAGAGTGTGTTTCTCTGTGGTGTGTGTATGTGCTGCAGACAGTCTTGCTATTCTTTGTAGTGGAGAGTTCCACAGTCTTCCATCTTGTGTTTGCTCATGTGCTATGACTTCAATCCAGTCAGAAATGTAGGACTGCATGGACAGCAACCATCAATCAGTGCAGAGTACAGTGCGTAAGTACAGCTACGGTGTTTTCCCTGAGACACACACACACACACACACACACACACACACACACACAAACACACATTCCATCAGAAATACATACATGCAGTACACCTGCCTGTTACTGTGTGAGGTGATTCGACAAGTATTATTAGAAATTCTTGCAGATTTTTTTTTTATATTATTCCATATAGACCAGCTCTGTTTTTTTTCACACTGATTGTGTTCCCCATCAAATTCAGGAGCATGCACAAACACATATTTGCAAGTGCAGGGACAACACTGGATACTGTTCAGAAACAACCAACATACCACTTCACATATGAAGATAATTGCTCAGAATAAATGTATAATAATAAATAATAATAAACTTAGCCAAATAAACAATCAATCATTGCAATCATTATTTGTTACCTCTAAAGTTTAAATTGCTTCAATTACCACTTTTCATGTTGTTTCCTCTGTTAATCCCAAAATAGAGCGTTGCATCCTTGTTTTCAAACCAAACAGCAGCAAGTGTCACTAACCTAGTTGCCATTGGGTTTTGTGCTAATGTTAGCAGTGTGAACCTGCTCTGACCTCTCAAAGTGACAGGGTTTTGTTGCATAACAACCTTGTGTAATGAACTTCCTCCCAGGAGATGTCATTAAGGACGGGAATGTTTGTCTTCCGCTCGCACCAAAATGAATATTCAGCTATTATCGCTGCACAGCATTCAGATCTGATATGACTATTGGGTTTCAGCTTGTACAGAAGAGAAACAAAACCTATTCCAGATGGGTTTTATTTTCTGTCTTTGTGTGTCTCTGATCAGCCACTGGTTTTCTTAATTTATTACATCTAACCAGATTTTGCAGCTCGAAGACAGTTAAGGTAATTCCTGTGTGTTTCCAGACACAGCTTATCTGACATACATCACTCAGACTGTCTCCCTGGTCGCTCTTATTCAGATTTACATATTTGTTTTAACTAATGTCCTGTTGTAAGCCACTAAAGATCTGTAATAACACTGCTAGGGTTTCTGTAACGCAACCATGCCAAAAACCGCAGAGACATGGATGGGATAGAGTTGTCAGAAGGCTTTCCATCATACACAGGGATCACATTTGAGCAAAGGTTTTCCTTGATAAATGAACCCAATTGGTCAGCTTATCGGCCGGATCAACACTGTATGCCTTTCATGGCTGGTCTGGTTTTCCCATGTAGGAGGCCCCACAGAGGGGGAGTGCACCGTGAATGTGTGTGTTGATGTGTGTGTTCATGTGTGTGATATTTGAGCTGGAGAAAGAGGGACAAAGAAACAGAGAGAGAGAGGGCAAAATATGTAACAATGATTATTTGAATTGCGTTGCTTATTTAAAATGACCGAATCCAAGGTTGACCCAAAAATATTCACAAGAAGAGGAAGGAAGTGAAAGGTGCTCTCTGTCCTTGTGATGAGTCAACACAGACCATCTGATGTGCTGATTGTCAATTCCCTTCTGAGTATCATCATCCTAATAGTAAATATAACTACAGGAAGTAATGATTTCTGCGCCAAATTATGTGGATGTTTACACTGCTTGTCGACGGAGAAACATATTTCTGATCAAAGATAAACTGTACGAAAGAAAAATAGCAGTTGCATTAGTGCAATAGTGGGAAAGAGGAAATGGTGGGTCCCAGCAGACTGATGTACCTTGTAAAGCCCCCCCTCCCCGCCATACCGAAGGAATCGCTGCCAAGATGGCTGCTTGAGCTCCACGCACACAGTGCTTGACCCTACACATGCTGCCAGACACCATTTCTCCAAATGAAACCTCAAACTGAATCTTTAGACCCTGGCATAATTCCTCAAGCTCTCTTCCTGTCCTCCTCACAACATCTCTCTCTGTCTGTCTTTCACGGCTCTGTTATTTTCCCAGTGCAGGCGATGGGGAGGATGGTGTGGGTTGACTCATCTTTCAAATTCCTGAGAGTTTTAAATGGTAACACTTGCTTTCAAGGGTGGGAATTTCATTGAGCTGAGTGTCTGGGGCTCCTCCCTACAGGTTTATTATATTGGCAACCATGGATGGCTCCTTTTAGGGTTGTCCTCCACTGAGTCTGGGCCCTTCAAACATAGCGGCAGGAGTCCTTAGAAAACACTACACAATTTTAGCCACGAACATGGAAGAGAACTTTAACGTTAACTTATTTACTGCTGATCTTATACTGTAAACCATGCCATAAACGAAACAACACATGATCACATAATCTTCTATTTAATGGAAAGCTATTATGACATTTGGGCTAACTGGGAACACAAGGATCTTGTAAGCTGTACAGTACAAATGAAAAATAATAGATTATGTTTTAAATGAAATTGGCCCATGTCTAAAAAATATCAGGCTATGTTTTATTGAGCTAAGGCAGTTTATTGTTTGCATATCTTAAAGCCAAATATGGGATCAGCTGTATCCAACTTTAATTGCTTGTGTTAAATATATAGCTTATGAGTTTAGAAAGTCGTTTCAGTTGACAAGTCCCCATAATAGCCACTGATTTATTGTCTTAGAAAAGTGAAATAATAGGTTTTCTCTCTTAAGCCAATCACTGCAAGGCTTTATTGGATTTTTCCACTCTTCTAATAACTTTGCATTATTTTGGTTTCACAGCACAGTATATATTGCTAAGTAATTCTCATGGTCTTTATTTTCCATCATTCATAAGTCAAACAAAAGTGTTTTCCACTCCTGCCTGTTATACTGATAGATCCCAAGGCCCAACCGATGTTAACTACTGTATCCAACTGTACTGGGACTCCTGAGTTTGTGGCACAGTTTCTGTCTTTCCTCTCAAGTTAAAAATGATCTTTTGTTTTTTTTTTCCTTGAAAGCCTTTTCATTCCTTTATTCATTTATTTTTTCTTATTTTCCTTCACATTGTCAAGTAAGTGCTCACAAGAAAAGTTTTAAATTAAAGGTTGAACTTCAGCCACGGGAAGTTATGGTTATTCTTTATTTTTTCCTTTCTTCACCGCCCCCCAATCCAAACCACCCCTCCACACACACACACCCTCCAACACACCCCATCTCCCCTTTCACCACTGAGTCAAACCACCCACTAAGTCTAAGGTCGCTAGCTAGCCAAGGCGAAGGCTGTTCAGCGGGGCTGCCACAAAGTTGGCAGAGTCCTGGTAAGACTCCCTGCTGCTCCATGGGACATACTAGCTTCTTTGCCAAGTCAAATAAAACATTTAGTGAATTGAAAGTAAGATTTAAGTGGGGCAGTACAATGCGGCCGTGCCTCTCATCTCTGAGATGGTCCTTCTCTTTGTGTGCTAGGGAGTGAAAACTGCAGGGACCTAATCTTTTTCTCTTTTTTTCACTTCATCAATTTCATTTCTACTAACCTCGGTTTCTCAGTTTCTCTATCTCTGCTCCACTTTTTTTTTCTAGCACTCTTTTCTCCTCCTCTGGTGTATAAGACCATTTTTTAGAGAATTTGGTAGCCAAGTTCAAGGCCCTTGAAGTGGTTGGATTTGATTCAGGACCCTGTTTTCTCTTTGCTCTTTCTCTTCTTTTTTCTCCTTCTGTTTGGAATGTGGTGCTTCTTTTTTCATTGAAAAGTACATTTTTTCTTTACTGTTTTTCTTAACTCCTAAATACAAATTCACAAATGTATTTTTGGTTGTACTATTTTCACAGTAATGCAAAAAAAAAAAAAAATGACAGGAAGAAGACTACCAGTCTTTTTAAAATTCTATGTTATATCTAAGTATCACAAAATTATAAAAATAAAATATATATGTACCTCCACCCATTCTAGGGGTGCACTGAACTCAAACATTTGACTAAGAGCAGAATAAGGAATGTCTTCCTGACAGATAAAGTCTCCATCCAGAGACCCTTTTACCATTTGTTTTATTCATAGATTTTTGTGGTTGTTTGAGGATACAAAAACAGATGTGTGAAGATTTGGACTCACTGAGGAGTTTACTTCTGTTTCTGTCTTCTGTCCTCTGCACTCTCCGTGACACGTATAATGCTTAACAAAACAAGGCTGTGTTACACACTGGTTATCTTCAAGCAAAACTGTATAAACATCCTAAAAGGACTGACACAAACACAATATTCAGTAATTACACTGTTACATGTAATTCTGCACCCCAGACTCCAAGACTGCAATATCAGTCTATTAATTTGTGCCAAAAAAACACAAATGAATTAATTACATTTGCTGCCACAGTCATCTCACTCATGATTATCGAATATCTTGGTTATGTTGGCTAGCTAATAGGCCAAGTCAGTACAGTCAGTGGAGAAATGGAAGCAACTTTTTCTTTTTCTTCTCATTTATTTTCTACGTCAACTTGCATACCGTCATGCTAAGTTGTTAGTTACTGACGGAAAGTAAATATACAATGGCCCTTTAAATTCTTGTGATTAACACAGGCAACCATCATGTAACTAATGCCATTGACCTGGTCATACACACTAGAGGATTAGTGAAATTACTCGAAACATCCTGAGATGGTGGTTTGAAATGTATGAACAACAAAGCAAAATGAGGCTAATACAGAGTAACTTGCTTTTCTGCTGTACGGCAAGAAGATGTGCAGTTATTGTTGGTACTACATAAAGTATCCTGCGTCCTTGTCCATGGCTCTGTGACAGGCATCTATCCTAATTAAACATTCTTGTGAAAGGCCTGTAGTATTGTTGCTTTTTGTTGATTTTATTGAAAAAGTTTGTTTTCTCTGCAAACATGGAGTTTAGAAGTTTTCTGTATTTTTTCTGTATTTTCTTAACTGTCTATTTTAACTTAAGGATGTGTTGATGAAAAGAACATCATTACATGGACTCTGTTGCATGTTTCTTAAAAACGGTTCTAAATTAATAACATCCTGCTTTCTGTGGGTAGACAAGACAAGTTTGTAAAGACGCCATTTGTCTGTCATCATTTATTATGCAATTTTATTGATCACATCTGTTATATTACTGGCTGGAGAGGATTCCTATCAGGCTCACAGCCAAGCAGCATCTTACGTCACTTTTGTACTAATGTCTTTAAATACAACAAACCCTAGCAACAGCTGGGAGTGTGTAATTTCTTTACCGTTGAGGGGTGTTATCGCTGTATGGCAGTAGCACAGTAGCTACTAACAATGTGGTCAGGCATAGCAAATTGGGGCCATAGGCCAAAGGGCTGTTGTACCACATTACCTGCTGCCACAAAGAGGTCAAACTCAGCTGTGTTAGCTGGATATGTTTGCAGGCTTAGGTGCTTTGTGTGTGTGTGTGTGTGTGTGTGTGTGGTTGCACTTTGCTGTATAAGGCATTGCAGGTTAAACAGTGAGATAGAGACCAGTGACAGTTTTTGACCTCCCCAGGGTGTGCAGCCAGTATTAAAATGGTTCAGAGTTCAGGTGCTCTGAGGAGAATCCAGTCTTGTTATGTTCTTCTGTAGGATAAACAAAGTGGACACCTTAGAGGTGGCATATAATTATAATGTCTTTTGCATGTTTGCTGTTTGGTCCTTTTTATTTTACATCTAAATTGTGGGATTAGTACTAAAGTTATGTAAAGCATTTTCTTATAATTTTATTAAGTTATTGGTTGTAGATGGGTAATTTCAAGCAGTTCACATAGAGGCAGGAGATTAGTTGACTTTACGGTACAGTGAAAGTTGAAATGTGAAGATAAGTTGAAAAGAAGGAAAGAAACAAGGCTAGCGGGAAGGAAGAAAGAAAAATGTCAGGACGGAGAAGGTCTGTGGTAAGGAGGTAAGGGACTGAGGGATCAGGAGGGCAGGCAGAATCAGCAGGCAGCACTCAGAGTCCAGCTGGTCCCTGGCTCTCAGGGTCTACTTCAAGGACCTTTCTCTCTGTATCGTTCTTTCTCATGCACACACACCTACTACACCCACACACATACACACATAATAACAGTCTCCACCGCTGCTCATTGTCTGGCTCCAATCTCTCTGTATCCTCACTCCCCACATCATCTCCACCCACCTTCTCCTTCTTTACTTTTGCTGTATCTGTCATTTTCACCCCCTCTGCATTTTTGATCCACTGGCTGATAATGATGAATTTCCCTCAGCTGTACAGGAGTTGGTAGAAAAAGTTTGCTCAGCAAAGTTTTGAAAGTAAAGCAAAGAGAGTGTGCTTATATTAGTGCAAGTTCAACACGGTACTTCTTAAGACAAAGCCATTTTTCCTCATTTAAAATTGTCTGTATGTCTTTTGCAACATAAGCTTTTTAAGGAATCCTACTCTTGTTTTTAAACTTCTTTGGTCATTTTTTCATGGCTCTGTTATTTTTTTTTTTAATGCATAGGCACTTTTACATCACCTGGATTTGTGGTTTAAGATTTTGGCAAACTCCTTTTAATTGAAACTAAAAAATAATAATCAAGGTCAGTGGTTAAAGTTGATCCCTACAGTATACAACTAATCTAAGTACACCCTTGTAATATTGCAATATACATCCATTTTCTATACTTATTCCTTAACCAGGGTCACGGGGGTGCCCAGCTCTCTTTCAGGTGGAAGGCAGGGGTACACCCTGGACAGGTCCCCAGTCCATCACAGGGCCACATAGAGACAAACAACCTCACACACTCACACTCACTCCTATGGGCAATTTAGAGTCACCAATCAACCTGACATACATGTTTTTGGACTGTGGGAGGAAACCAGAGTACCTGGAGAAAACCCACACAAGCACAGGAAGAACATGCAAACTCCACACAGAAAGGCTAGGTTGCAAACCCACAACCTTCTTGCTGTGAGGTGTAATGGAAAAATGAGTTTTAATGATTGATTATTCTTACTGATTATGATTTTTATTGTTTCTTACTGTATTCTTGAAGTTGCCTCTGCGTTGTCCACGACCTCTACGTCCCCCCTCTCGCTTGTAGTAGTTTTGGTTACAGCAACAGTGCTAGCAACAGCGCTAACCACTCAGCCACCATGCTGCCCTAATGATGCAATATTACAAAATGATTACAAATTTTACCATCTTATAATAAATGTATTATTTTTAAGTTGAAGTGACGGTTATGTGATCTGATTTGTAATTAAAAATAGACTAAATTTCTATTACATGTCCCAAAGTACAAGAGAGTATAACAAGAGAAGACATTTATTGCACAATGAATGTGTTTGTGTGTTTGTAAACCCAAATTCTAAATGACAAGATGACCCCTAGTGTTAAGAAGCTTAGTAGGAGAGGAATTTTCCAACATAAAAATGATCCCAATCATGCTGCAAAAAGTTTTTCAAAAAGAAAACTGTGAAAACGATGACCCAGCCAAATATGTCCCTGACTGGAGTCCACCTGCAGAGTATTTTAAAGGTGTAGGTAACTAGATGGATTTGCAGCTTCCTCCTCCCTGCTAGAATCTGCTGAAGTAATTCAGCTGTGATTCGTTATAAGACCAGTACCGTCCATGCCCAGTGGGTCAAATCTGACATCAAAATATCAAAAATCATCATTGTGGTGATGTTTCTTGACCTGTTAAACCTTTGTGACTCATGAAAGACACATAAGGAAATAATGAAAAAAAGAAAAGTCTTCTTCTTATCCGTTGTACAATTCATACTGAATTCATCGTTTCACTGTTGTTTAAATATCGTAACTGTCTACCAATCATTCATTTGTAGTTACCCAGTGTTTCAAGTATAATGTGTACAGTATATATAAAATCTAGCATCACTGATGTTTTCTCACTCATGTCACATGCTACTCTGCTTCATTAACCTGCCTACATCATTGAGCCCTACACTGTAGATGCAAAACACTATCACTCCATCATATATATGCAAACTACAACTGGAAAAAGATTAGGAACACCTGGTTAATTGGCCTAAAGCTTGTACATACAGTATTTCAATTTCTAAACCTCTTAGTCCTCCTCTTTCCTCTTCCTCTCAACCTCACTCCCTCTTTCTAGGATTATGTGCCGAGGTACAGAGCTGGCACGGTGTGGTTTAGCAGGGTCGCTCCTCCATGCTTGGTGCCTCTCTTAATGTGATTATGTATCATCAGGCTTGTTTACTGTTAGTTAGTTCATTGTTGAGACCTGACAAAAGTTCAGCCCCCTTCAACCCACTTCCTGATGCCCACGCCCACACAGTCATACACTGCTTAAGCTGTCAACACTACTACCCCCCCCCCCGGCTCATCCTCTGACTAACAAACAAACAAGCTACACCTAATATTCACACAAATTATAGCATTTTTTTCATTGTTGCTTTCTTTTGAAAGTCATTACAATTTTAGTTTTTATAATGAAATCACATGTACCAGCAGTTGGTTGAAACGCATAATGCAGTAATAATCTGAGCTGTTATAAAATGACCTATTTTTTATCTGAAGGACACTATTAGATGGTGCCCTGGAGATCAGGTATATGTATGTGTTCCCCTCAGCTTCAGAGTCCCCTACAACCATCTTTAAGCATCAAGCACTGCCTTTCATTAGCCTAATGAAGCCATCAAGACAGCCTGTTTGTACAGAGCACAGTCTAGCTCTGTCAGGCTTCCCAGCTATGCTCTCCATCAGTGGTGAATGAGCCTCTGTGTGGCCTGAGGGGGGTGTGACTTAGACTCGGAGTGTCATTAGCCATTGATGTTATTGGCTCATTATCTCCCAATTAGGCTGCTATCACAGCTAGCTGGCGTTTTCATTACAACGTAGACCTCCAAGATCTAACAAAGACCAATGCTGCTGATTAAAGATGGTTTCAGCAATAACATGTAGTGCGAGGTCTTTGAACTTTCAGTGATATAGTTAGAGCGGAGGTGATAGAACACAATGAAGCTGATTAGAGAGGGCATGTCTCTTATTGTGCCACTTAACTGAGGTTAAGGCAGAGTAATACTGATTAATGCATTCTTGGTAGCGCGTTTTGTTAATAATGTACAGTCAATTACGAAACAGAATAATTGAGGATGGTAACAATTAAGCTTTCAAAAATACAATGAACATCAATTTTATCTGTAAGTGTAAGCACCCACTGGTCTCCAATTTACATCATTGTATGCACATGTACCGTCTGTGTGCACACATTGTACCAACACAGTTAAAGACCGCTGAAGGACAAGTAAAAGTCTGCGTGTGTGTGTGTGTATCTACAGTATGTGTGTGTGTGCTGAAGGACTAATCAGTCCTGTTAATCACCCAGGGTGGGTCAGCCTGTAAGGCAGGGACAAAAATCGCCTCTCCTCAGGTAAATCAGAATGAGGAAATAAAGTCGTGCAAATTAAAGGCCTAGAAAAAGATTATAGTTACCATGTCTGTCCTTCATTTTGACCATGGAATCAGTGCCAGCTGGGCAATACGTCTCCCTCATGTTGTATTACTTTTTTAATTAATCCACCACAGACTCCTTAGAGTGATGAGATACATTAGAGTTGTCTGTTACATACAATCAGTTATCTGGCTTTATTGCTACAGAATATGGGAGATAATTGACATGTCTTTCTCATGTTCTGACTAACTATTTTATATTATATTACAATTTTTAAATCAAGTGATCAGAACAAAACCTTCTCCTATAGACTACGAGATATAAAGAATAATAATTTACACATTCCTCTATCCACCTAATTGAGGAAAGTAATATGAATGTGTGTGTTCATGGTGAGCTTCCTGGAGTGTTGCGTTTCTGCCTGTTTACCCGTTAGAGGGGTTAGTTCCCTGATCCGTGAGAACTCTATAAGTGTCTGCCTGGTGATTAACTCCACATCGCAGCACGTCTTCCCCCTCACTGCATAAATGGGCTTTAATTGAGGGAGCTGGCTCCTTAGCAGGGAACCTCTTTCACTCTGTCGATTAAAACGTCATTTTACAGCCAAAAAAGAAACACGTTCCCAATCACTGCCCTTGAATTATTGTTCTGTAGCTCGAGGCTTGTATTTTAAAGTCACTGAATAATTGCAATCAGATTATTCTAATCAAGTGCTGGAACAGTAATTACAGGTTGCAGTCATTTAAGCTGCCCTGGAAGTCGCATACACACTGCTAGTGTGCATATTAAAAGTTTATGTAAGAGATAAATTTAATGAAGAGGATTGTAATCTTTCAGCTACTTTTAGATAGGTTTGACATGAGTATGAGTAGAGCATGATCTAAATCTCAGCCATCAGAGTAAGTATGCTAAAGGCAGTATGGTGAATAATTTTCGCACCTTGCACCATTCTTCTGCTGCCCCCTCAGTCCCTTCAGACAAAAAAAAAAAAAAACAGGCATTAGAACTAAACAGTTCTCCCAATACGACTAGACGCGTTTCCTCCCACTCATCTCCCCCCACTGATAACCTCATCTGTGCCCAGGTCTGGATTTCATGTCAAGGCAAACGTTAGGTGACTTAGTGCTGTGCCAAGCTGTCAGAGAGGCATGAGAATTCCAATCTGGAGGTCTGTGTGACAGTGGAACCGTCTCTCCTAATCCTGTTTACGCACATCCGCATCAGCCTGTTCCAAAACAGAAACCTAAGTGTGTGTTTTTTGTCTATGTATGCGTGCATGTACATTCATATATGTGTGCTTGTTTTCATCACTGTGTGCGCTTGTGTATGTCTTCTTGGCTTGTCTATGGCTTTTTGTGTGCGTGTCTGTGTGTGTGTGAGAGAGAGAGCGTGAGTCTCTATGTATTGTGTTGATGTAGAAGGTGTCGTACATGCTCTGAATGTATAATTCAATATGACTAATCATGGTGGTGGCTGCCAACCCAGCAGCACTGGCTGACAGACTGGGCCCAAAGCTAATTTGATAAGGTTACAATGTTCTTGAGCTGAGATTCAGATTCAGCAGCAGTTGCAGCGCAGCAGCGGTCGTACAGCATCTTGCGCAGCTACCTGAGATACAGTCCCAATTGACTACTTTGGGCTTCAGTCCACACCCAGGTATTCCACACCTAATCCCCATTCAGTTTGCTTGGCTGCATAGAAAACATATCTCTCTGTCTCAGACGCTAATCACTAAAAGAAAAGAAAAAAGGAGGGTGGGGTGCTCAAAAGAGGAATGGAACTGAACATGATAGTAATCATCCAGCAAACCTGTGCCATATGAAACAAAGGAGGTTACAGAATTTGATCACAATGGCATAAATCGTCATAATTCAGAGCTTATTGGTGCATTGCTTCCAACAGCATTGCTATTGTGATAAAACAGGCCACATTTTAATCTCTTTACTGCCAGTCATTTTTTTGCACCATCTCAGTAAATCCGTTGAGTTATAGCAGAGAAAGTAGTTATAGGAGATTGCATGTGGGCTGTGGATGATGTGGAGGAACTTTATGATAATCCAACATGTGAGATAACAAGCTGGATACCTTCACAGTTTTTGCCATAGTGTGTTATTTAACCCTTATATTTTTTCTGTTAATTGAGGACTTGATGGTCGTGACTAAATCTGAAGCATTTCTGTGCACTTCCTTTTTTTGGATGCTTTATTTGAACTCATATCGTACGTACGTCATATCGGCAGCACACACCATTGCTGATATGTTGGTAAAGTTGTTTACAGTCAAGTATATGAAGCAGTATTCAGCAGTTCATAAAAGTTTATCCCAACTTTATATTTAACCACTTTAGTCAGTTCACTCTGAGAGATTAGTGTTTGTAGCCTGACTAGGAAGAGGCTCCAAATGGGGCTACAGACAGGGCAATGTTGGGTCCTATTGGGTCTGAGGAGGGGTGAGCAGTGATTTTACAATATGTTTTATTAAAATGTCATTAAAATTGGCCAGCAACATTTTTGGAATGTACATTACATCATATAGTACATATACAATTTATGTAGATAGATATAGATATATAGATAGATAGATAGACTCTCTTCATAAGTAGTGGTCTAACTATTAATCCAGATGATTGTGAATTTCGCATTTGGGCTACTTCATTTTGCTTCCTTTGTATTTAGTGCATATGGCGTGCAGCCAGGGTTTGTATTCAAAACAGCAAGGAAATGCAGCATTTGAGGAGTACACACTATAGTCCTTCCAAAAGATAACAAGTTTTTAAGACTGAAATTTGTTTTTAGTACAGGTTTTAGAGTTTTGCTGGAGATCAGTTTCTTTGCATTAGAAATCTAATCGTCAGATAAAGGGCAAATACCGGAGCAGGAAGTCCTGTGTCCGAGGATTTGAACATACAAATCAGTCAGCTGCTAAAGTCAAATAAAAGGGAGAAAAAATGGTGAGAGAGCACAAGGCAAGGGGTGTCAGCAAATGGATAAGATAAAACTGGCAGGTCATTACACTTTTTTTCCATTTTGAAGTCCAATATAAAATTTCTATTATAAGGACAATTAATTACCCCTGCAAAATGGCAAATGTGCATCCTTGTCAGGTGGAGTGTACTCTGATGGCCTTTCCTCAAACAGAGAATGTGAAGATTTGATCTCTTCTAATGGTTCTGCAGGAAAGGGTAATTACGGCATGGTCAAAGCTAATTTGCTTTCTGCCAGATGAACTGTTGTATTTTATTGCAGGCTGACATTTTAAAGTAATTATGGCACTGTTGACCCCAGACAATTTCAGTTGTAGCATGGTCTTGGGTGATCCTCACTCTCTCCTTTTCTCTCTGTCTTTCTCGCTCACTCTCTGAATGGAAGTCAGAGGCGTAACAAGGTAATGACACGGACGGAGAGAGCCATATGGGGCTCCTCCATCCAGGCTCAAACCTTCACATCATCATTACCCACTATGCATTTCACATTGACTTTGCATCCAGATAGAAATATATGCCACTGCCATGATGATGATGATGTGTGTGTGTATGCGTGGTCATGTGTTTTTCTCTAAGTGTGTCCACAGCACACATTGTGTCTGTGAGGGTAAAGTGTATTGTCCTTTCATCCCTGGGTTGCATTCATTGCCCATCCCATAGATCCATGTATCGATGAGGGTGTAATTATGTGCCTCAGTGATCATCTCTCTGTTTCTTTACTGCACAGGAATTAAGCAGGCAAAGGTCAGTCTGTGCTCCCTGAAAATTGCCTGCAGAAAATCATATGGCGATGAGAGCAATTATGGATTTTTTGCCCCCTCTCAGGACCCCTCTCTCTCCCTCATACTGTTTTTTTTCAGTATTTTTGTCGATGAACATTTGAGCAGATGTCAATCGATGTGTGCTTCTAGCAACCTCCATATTTGTAGCAGCAACCCCCCAAATTATCTCTCTGTATTCTCCAGTTATTTTGGAAATGCATGCATACACACACACACACAGTGAAAAAAAAAGAATCAGTGAGAAAGTATGCTAATGAAAGCAACAGTAAAGAGATGCTTCATTACCTTGGAAGATTATGTGATGAATTGTATTGAAAGTAACATGCAATATATGCTATATAATGTACTCATTTTTTTTTCCATTTTCACTGCCACTGATTTGTATAAACTTAGTGAAAATACTGTTTTTCTAACCAGTTGTGTCGATAGGATGTAATTCCAGTTAGCACCTGATGATTCAACATCACTTATTAGCATTCTAAGATATGTTTTCTATCAGGACGTGTGATTATGTCTCCCATGAGTTGATGACAGAAATTCGTGCAGAGATTAAACCACAAAGTTGGATATGATATAGTGTGACCATCTCCAAATATCAGAGCCCCCATAACAGTGCAATCCCAGGTAGCTTTGCCAGTTCTGCAATTGGCAAGGTATTCAATTTTCAGAGAAAATGGCACAAGAGTTATGCTCTCTATCTATCTTGCTCAATCTATCTTCTTCCTTCCTTGGCTAACCATTCTCCTCCATCCCCTAATATCATTCTGGATCTAATAAAGACTGACACTTGTGACACTTCAAACATGTCGCCATCAACATCTCCTGCCTAACAAAAGAGCCCCCAGCTCAACATGTTTTAATGGCGGAGCAGAGCAGGCTGGTGCAGCCTGGCCCAGCAGGTGTCTCCCACACATCCTGGTACTAAGAAACACTCCCTCTCATTCAGCTTGTCACTGAACACAATGGCACAAAAAGCCCTCGCCTGACGTTTGCACAATGGCCACCGTGCACAGACGGGGCCTATAGCTTTCTGATGGTCAGTGTCTTAGAGAAAATGTATATGTAAACATGAAATAGAGGCACTTTAGAATTGGCAGTATTGATTGTACAGAGGAGATGATGTGGATAAGGAGAGTTTTCTTCTAGGCTGTGTTATTAGTTATTCAAATGTGCATCAATATTAAACTATTGTATTCACTACACTGTTTGAATAGAGAATTAATTGTGTCATTAAGTTTGTTTTTAAACATTTTACTGTATCTTAGTGCACAACAGTGATGTAGCGGGAACTAAATTCAATTAAAGTGAACTACTTAAGGAGAAATATAACTGTCTTAGTATGTATCGTGGTAAATTGTCAGAAAGTAAATAAATATACATTAGCAATATAAAATTTAGTTTTGTGCCAGCCTGTTGACCTCTCCAAAGTATAACTATAACCAAAGTATAACCATACCATACCATAGGCTTCAGCTCCCTGTGATACTGAACAAGAAAGCCAGTATAGAAATGAATCTTTGGATACAGTTAAAAGAAAAAGAAATAAAGAAAGAAAACACTGAAAAATAGTAAAGATTGTCAGTTAATTGCCTTAAGATTCACAAATTGTGTTTATACAAACATACAAGATGAAACTTAAGACAAACCTCAAACCTGCGTGCCTACTGTATAGATTAGAGGTGCATTAACACCCACTAAGTGGTTTTCGGAGGGGCCAAGTACTCTGAATATTTTGGTACCACTTCAACTTAACAACATTTCAGCTCATCAACTGGAGTTATGCCTAATTCAAACGGGTTTGGGGATCTTTACAACTTCCATAAACAATCGGGTGGATGGATCAAAGGCAACAAGGCTGTTTTCTGCTGCCTGTAGGGGTTGTAAGTGAATGTATAGCCTGCTGTGCATTGTGTGGCTGAGAATTCTCCTTTGTCTCTCAAAGAACAGCATGCCTGATTATAAAAGCCTCATCAATTGCCTGATACAACTTTGATAATGTGAGTCTGCAGCTTAAGGTGCAATACAATAGCACAATAGTTAATACAAGAACCAAAGCTTTAGTTTTTCCTAATCACATTCACCTTAGTAATCGAATAAGAATCCCATCCCATTTCTTTCATTTTTGAAAGTGAGATTACACTAACTTGTTTTATCCTGTGGGTTAGTAATGTCTTTATTTACTATCATCGAGTATTCATTAACTTAAAATACATGGTTGGCCACCACGTGAAAATCCATAGGATGATGTTTAGTGTCTAAACTTCCTAAATATATCTTTTGTATTTCATTTGTCTTTATGGGACATAAAGAGAAAAAAAAAAAAGAAATGTGTGAATTTGTGATTTAATACTGAAGGTGTGAGCATGTGTTTATTTACACATTTAAAAACAAGCTAATGAAGAAAGTCATCGTGGAACTAGAGACATTTTTTTGAATCTCAATCATTTTGTGATTGTTCTTGAAGTCCTCACTGGCTGCTATCAGTGAAGTAACACTGAAACATACCTTTCAGTAGGTTCATGCAGTAGTGCTGGATGTGTAATATGATATGTGTAATATTTAGGTTTTTACGCTTTTTAAAAATTTTATAGGTTATACTCCTTGAGTCTTTTAGGTGTATGTCCATTACGATCCACTGGATGTAAATGTAATGTAAATTTTGTTGTACATTGTACTATGACAATAAAAGCATTGATTGAAGTATGAAAAGTGCAGGTACAGTATCCACACATTTTGAATGGGTTAATCTATTAACCTGTGTAAAATCACACATTAATTTGGATTACAAAGAAGCTAAAAAAATTCTCAAATAAACAATTTGTACCTGTGACCATTTAAACCACAGCAAATAGTTATCCTGAACAAATACTTCTGTGTGACTGGGTCTGTGTCATCCTTTTCACTCACGTGATTCAAAAAAATTAGTTATACAAAACGTAGAAGTAAATCTTGTTGTATTATTATGGTGTTAGTATAATGGTGTGTTCCTTAAGCACTCATGGATCAGGCTAAGGTTACAGGTTGGATTAAGTCCCCTGAGGTGATGATAGTAATAATTTGACTATGATATTAGCTTAGGCTGGTTCTGGCCTGACTGGTCTTGAATGTGCCACGGAGCTCCAATCTTGATCACTGTCGGATGAGATTCTTAGCAAGACAAAATATACTTTTAATTCATCATGCAATCAACCAACCATATAATTTAAATACTTCAATGGGAATTAGTGTAACATTATGATAATTGCTACACAGTCCAGTAAAATATTTTTTCTCCTGGTTGAAACGACCATATTTTGTCAAAAAGGTGGGTAATATGAATATTTTTATTTGTTTATAAATGATCTAAAAATAGAATAAATAGTCAGATCAAGGTTGGTAGTGTCTCATATTGGAAATGTTCAAATCTATCTGTTCCATATTAACTAGAAGAACCCTTAAATGGGGAAAAACTATTTCCTGGATCTTTCCTTTGAAAGATGCTAAAAAAATAGTAACTATGTTCATGCTTGAAATAACCATATTATGCATGATTAAATTGTGTTTTGTTTTGAATTGATGTGTTTGTAGAAAATCACATTGGAGTCAAAGCTGGGTAGAGAAGTCAAGATTTCCATTTCCTGTTTTCCTTTCTATGTGTGTTTTACATCCAGGTCATCACCCCTTTTTGCAACACAACCACTTTCTTTGTCTCAAGGCAGGGCTGACTGGCTAAGAGTACATGAGATTACGTACACATAAACGATATTCGTGTTTTTGTGTGTCTGGCTGCCTTTGTGTGTATGTGCACAGTGTGTATAGTGGGGGCAGGGGCATTGCTTTCACAGCCCATCACCTTCACTTCCACACCCAATTTGTCATGAGTGTCACGCGTCAGGGTGAAAGCTGAGGAAGTCACCACAAGAAAATGGCTGCTTCCACCTCACAAATGGGGGAAGAGAAGGGGCAGTGGATCAGGAAAAGGTGTCAGTGGTGTTGCAATGTGGCCAGACCAAGACAGTGAGAATGAAAAAGAAAAAGAAGATTAATAAATAAACACAGAGCTGCCCTGTCCTCTGATTGTGTGAAAGCACATGACAATTGCTCAACATCCTCCATCAGTAACCTTAAAGGAACTGCTGCTCTTCAGTTTTCCCCAGTGCTGTGCGGTGGCAATGCTAAGTGAGTGGGTGTGGTAGGTGACATGGCTGCCAAGGCTCTGACTCTGACTGATGAGCTGTGCGGTTGGTACTGGGCATCTATAAACATCTGCCCCGCTTTGAGTGACAGGTCATTAGCAGTTTAATCAGATTCGAGCGTCAGTGCTGGTTGTGATTATTGGTTCATAATAGCCCCTCCCTGGCTCTGCATGTAATTATTGCTTTTGATGGCTTCTCCTGTGTTTTGGTTAAGCCAGTCGACATGCTCCATTTACTTAAGTGCAAACACTAAAAATATTCAGTGTGTTCTGATGATTATTACTTTTAGTAGTAAGAAAAGTTCAAATAAAACACAATAAGGGCTTATTTCTAGACCTGATGTTAAAATGCACCACAAAGCCAATAATAGTGCTGTGAATTTGAGGTGTCTCTCTACCTCCATGTACACATTTCCATGACTTTTGTGTTGGCCTAAGCCGAGTGGTCAGAAAAGCCATTACAGAGGGGTAAGGCTTGTATCTGGAGGATTATGGACTATTGAAGTCTATGTTCGTCTCATGCTGGAAACTATCAGTGACATCTTCACCTGGTCAAATCCCACAGCATTAGTTCTACAACTGACTGACCTGCCTGTACAATAGGAGCACTAACTCAGACACAGATGCATTAAAGCTAGAGGTTTCACAACCAACATAGTTTGATGTTTTGTCTGCCTATTTTATATTTAATATTTAATGTCTTCCACAATTATTATATTATCCATGTATATTATAATGTTTCTAAAAGTTGTAGTTATTGATGTACAACAGGTGGCTTTTCTCCGCGAAGGGAGTCATTATTTTGCAGCAATGAATAATCTCCATCTTCTATCCTTTAACTACTGGAAACAGTCTCAAATATCAAACTCTGTTCAAACTGTATCAAACTGTTAAAGCTTGGAGAATGTGTAGGGGTGGAACGAGGACTGAAGCTGAATGCCGACTGACTGATGTGACTATTTGGTTCTTGGTTGACATGTTTTATTTTGGTACAGTGTTTTTATCGAGGGGTTCGTTGTGAAGCAGGACTGGGGGCGATTGGACAGCAGGAGGTACTAACCTGAATAAATGCACGTGTAATATGCACTTGGAAAAATGGCTTTGCATGCACCGACAAACGGCAGCATCTAGAGGCAAGGAAACACAAGCAATTGGAGGTACAATATCGATTGCAAAGATATAAACTGCCATTTTAGAAAACCAGTTAAGATGCTGGATTAGAGGAATCCAGATTCATCTGGAGTAATGGCACCGATTGTTCCATCGTACATAATGTGTTATACTTGAAGTATGATGGAATGAAAGCTTCAAGACTTTTTTCACCTTCTTCTTCAGCAGATGACTTAATTTGCACAGGAAAAGCTGGGCTCCCTCTGAAGGGTTACCTCCCTCCCTCACTCTTTCTTTCCCTCCCTCCTTCCCTCCTTCTCTCCTCTTTGGACTGTACCATGACCTTCATTGGCGTTCCACCTGCAGGAAGCCATGTTTGATTCTCTGTCCGCCGAGACGCCTGCTTGACAGCAGAATGGTGTCATAGGACCGAGTGGAGGAATTTCTCTTTCTCTGTCATCATTAAGGGGTTTCCCCCTATGGTGAGGGGGATGAAAAGTACGATTTAATGTTCTCTGGAGAGTGGCAGCAGAAGAAAAGCTCAAAGCCCTGCATGCTGGTTTCTGAGTGGGTCACTCCAGCCCTTGCAGCGAATGGGATGTCCCTGAGGAATTTGCCATAGACCAGCCTGAAAGGATGGGGATTAAGACCCTTTTAAGGATGGAAATGTAACAAAAGGAGCACTTTTATGATGTAGCAGCATAAAATGAGGGTGTCCATTGTATAACTGATTGCAAAGGATCTTTGAAACAGGCGGCCCTATGCTGCATGCTCGCCTGGCCCAGTGGGCTTTAACGGCTTGTACAAAATGACTTGTCTACATTAGGGACAGAGTGGCTCTCGTTTAGGAGGCAATGTAGAAGATTATTGGTTTGTTTCTATTTTCACTCTTTGCTCCTCCCTCTCTTTCCTCCCACTGTCTCGCTCTCTCCCTCCCCTCCGTCTGCTATCAATGCTGGATTGAGAGTGGCGACATAGTCCCAGTGAAAGTTGGTTAATTTAGAGCGAGAGAGAAGGTAATTAGCATGCCCTCAGGCGTGGCTAAGCTACTGTAGAATAGGAGACACTAGTATAGCTTAGATGTGAATGGGAAACACCACACTTGGTTCTGAGGCACTAGGGACCAGATGCTATGCCTGTGCTCACTGCAAAAGCCAATCCTGAGAGAGAATCAAGCTGCCAAGGTGACGTCACCACTTAGGCAAATATAATTCTAACTGGATGTTAATTTTATGCGAAGAGTGTGGTGTTAAACGCCAAAGATGACTTCATCTGAGCTTATTGCAATTTAGTTATTTTATTATTACATAATAGTGCATTGTGATCAAGTAGATTACCTTTGGTTACAGAAGAAAACATCACAGATGTGGAAAAAACCGCTGCCAAAAGTTACATTGTTTGTTAAAATTATAATGCTGCGACTAATAAAAGAATTAATTTCAGTGAATTTTGACTGGATGATTACAAAATACATAACAACATAAAAACTTTAAAAAATGGTGTGTTCTTTTGAAAACGCTTGACTATATTAGACTGAACTCCACTGAGGCATATGGAAGCCTGTTGTAGGCACCTGCAGAGCATAATATTTAAATAAAAGCATATCTCATCTACCACAGTTTGGACAGTGAATGATAACTTCTCTTTCAGTGGGTATAAGAAAGCACACTCGAGAGAGGGCAGTGAACACTAGAGGGGGAGCTTACCCATGATGCAGCCTGAGCTGGTCTGACAGAGGGAGCTGTTCTCAGGGCCCCACCACATCCACGCCTTTTATCACCCTTCCATTTCTCCGTCTCTCCCTCCTCCACCTCCAGCACAGGCAGTGGGAGACCTCCAGGGATCAGAGGTCAAGGGTCGAGAAGAGCGGCAGGCCTTTTTATTGCCTTTCTCCCATGAACGAAAGGGGAAGTGTTTGGGTGTGTGTGTGTGCATATATGCACGTGGGAGTGTACATGTGTATATTCGTGTGGCAGAGAGAAAAGACAGGAAAAAAGTTGTCACAGTGTGTATTTATATAAATTACATCAATTCAGATGTCATCTTCTGATTGAAAATAATATTTCATATGCATATTTCTGAATCACTAGGCACATGCAATAGATGTATGTACATTATGTCTAAGGCGAATAAGTTGTGAACAGAGGTGTTTGGAGAGAAGGCTTGACTGGCTGCTGAGCTGGTAAGTAGGGGGAGAGAAGTTTAGGAGGCCTCACACTGTGATATGGAGCCCTTAAAAGGCCTCTGGAGGGAGTGTAATATCAAGAGCAGGATTATTCCCCAATCCCTTTTCTCCTCCCCCCTCCTTCACTCGCCCTCTTCTTCTTTTTCTCCTCTCTCTTCAACTGACCCTCATCACCTCCTCCCTCACGCCCTACATCATTTAAATGTCTAAAGAGTGATTGAATGAATTATCATAAAATTTTGACAAATTCATTGACTCGGCAGGCTGAGTGAGCCAAATGTTTCGTTCCATTTGCGTCTAATAAGACATGACATTTGAGATTAGTTTATGTGCTGGTTAGACCTTTTGCCTTTTCCCTTGGTTCCAGAAACAAAAGGCCAATAAGTGAACGAGGATAAAAATCTTAAATGCAACACAGACTGCAGACTTTTAAGTGGAATGTGGTGACTACAGTCTGAAACATGGCATTTATCCATTCTGCACTCCTACATATTCAAACTGTGCTAAATTCTTTAAAAAAAAAAAAAAAAACTTGTTTTGAAGATAGGCTTCACAAACCAAAGCCAGTAGCGAAGTGAAAAAGGAACTGTTGTGGGGGATGGAATTTAGCGCTGCACAGACTGTTCTCGCTGACCTCGGTGTTCCCACATCAAAGGGCCTCCCCAGCCCACTTCCCTTGACGCGAGCTGAAAAGAGGTCTTTAGTGCGGAGGCTTGTGCTTGTGTGTATTTATGTGTGTGAATGTGTTCTGCTGAAACCTTCAGGCTGCTTTGTATGCTGCGAATATGTGGTATTAGATGGTGATACTAGGTTCTTGGGCTTCAACTAAAACCCTTGGTGTTCAGAAAGGGAATGGAGAAAGATTGATTTTAACATATATGTGTTTTTCCTCAGATTTAGTTCTTTCCCCATGGTGCTATATTAGCTTTTAAAATTGTAGGTTTTTGAAAGCAGCACTGGCTCACTGAAGTTCATTAAACACACTGCCAGTTAATTGAAGTGAGAGGTCGGAGGTTGGAAAGCAGTGTGATGTATTTGGAAGAGTTCCATGTTTTTCTGTTGCTGGTCACAGCTGTGTGTTCTTTGTCTTTTGATGAGGGTGAGCAGAGTTAAATCTGCTGAGTGTGTGGGTCACATGCACAGGGCGCTGAACTCAGTGAAATTCAGGACACATACAGCAGCTCGCAGAAATGCATACTGTACATTGACACACACTCAAACTCAGGGTAATGATTCTTGTTAGAGCCACTTGTTCCTTGTGTGGAATTCTTTTTTCAGGGGCAGAAGCTTTGGCTTTTGCCATCATGAGACGAAACACCCTGTTTCAATGCAATACAACAGCTGTGCCTGTAAATGGCTGCTCATACCACCCTCCAATACCATGCACAAGCACATGTACACTTGTACTGTACCAACTACGGTTGTACTGTACCAACTACTATGTACTGAACTTCATGGGCATTAATATTATACAATCACACCAACAGGAAAGTAAGCATAGCTTTTACATCCCACAATAAAATTATTTTGCTCTGCTAAAACATGCAGATTTCCCATTATTCACCACAAAGAGGCACCAGAATATTCACGGGATTGCCAGTACGCCTCCTGGGTGAAAGTCATGTATTTGTTGACAGGCAGAGAGAGGGCCGCCACCGTGTGCCCCATCCGGCTGGCAAACGGCTCGATACATCATGGTGCACTCCACTCCCAGGCCAAATCGAGCATGTTATTCTATGATTTCCCCCAGCCACCCAGTGACTGAGGATCCTCTTCTCCTACAATGGAGAGAGGGAGAGAGAGAGGAAGGGAGAATGGGAGAGCAGATCTAGACACACGTTCCTGCGCACACACACACACATTCACATGCCCTATCCAGACAGTGAAACCAACAAAGAAAGCCCACACGCCCTTATGAGCAAGCGTGGACACACACACACACACACACACACACACACATACACTCGCTGACCTCTGTGCTTGCCACCACAAGGCTGCTACTGATCTTCAAATATAGCAGAGCATCAATCAGTTCGTGACTGCCTTTTAGTGTCATTTTTCTTCCTTCCTCTGGCTTTTTGTCCTCATCCTCTCAACCTTTCCTCTGCTCCTTGAGTATTCTTACAGGCGTCTGCTCTTTCTGGCTGAGCCTGCAGAGCATAGGTCATATTTAGTTTATCTCTCAGCTCCCCCTCGCATATCAGGAGTGTAAAATATCCCAAAGAGATAGAACTGGATAATGTATGTAAATCCAAATTGTTGTATCTCAGGCACTTATTTATTCTACTTTTTTATGGAAATCTTTTTGATTTTCTCTCTCTCTCTTATCCTAACCCTCCCCCGTCCTTCCTCAAAGTCTCTCTGCATCATAAACTTGAATGATACACAAATGTTTCATCCCAGGACTGTAGCCCGTGATAGTATACTTCCAAGAGAGGGAACCTTTTGAATCATCCCATAAAATAAACTTTACAAAGACATCATCATTTTGTTTCTGATGACAAACTGAAAAGATATAAAATGATAATATTCTGAAAATGTCTCATTTGTTTTTCTCCTATTAGTAATTGAAAAAACAATATATTCAATGTGCACAACTACAAAATGTTATCTTTGTCATCAACTGTAAATAAAGAAGTAGTTATTATTAATCACTATGGTTTAAAGCCTCATTGTAATTTTTGTGTATTTATAGCTCTAACTATTTATTTAATAATAAATTATAATGCTAACAAAATTGAAATCCATCTGCTCAGCACAGTGTTTCAGCCGTTTAAATGTTGAGTCCTTGGTTATAATTTGTGGTCTTGCTTTTTTCAACAGCTCAATAATGCTCACATTCAGAGCCCAATTAAGTGTGACTGTGTTTATTTTTAGCTTTATGGCAAATGAATTAAACTTCTCAGTGGAAGACTATTAGACATTCCCTGGCAGCAGCAGCCTGCCAGCCAGCCAGCTCGCTGCTTTGGGAACGTCAGCGCGCTGAACACTCACCCTGCAGAGCACATAATCGTGTTTACTTGGTTGAGGTCCCAAAATAAGTGTTATCTTAATTAATAAACAAATTACAAAATAATATAAAAAAGTCATCAGCATAGAAGTTCATCAATTACCAGGATTAGCTGGGCAAGAAGCATGTAATCTACACAGAGACATTTATAGGGCAACGATTATGCCACCTTCCCCATAAGCCTTTATTGTGATGAAATTTGTAGCAATAAAGCACCTTCCTATTTCCCCTGACAAATCCTGTACTCCTCCTCAAAATCAAAAGGTGAAGCATTTAGCAGTCCGCCTCTAATGGGTAAAGCCGTGTGACGAATGAATTGCCCTACACACATCCAGTGGTGTGCTAAAGAGGGTGGAAAGTCAAGAAAACAGAGTGAAAGGAAATTAGAGACAGATTGGGGGAGTTAAAGAGATCGAGCTATTAAATGTAGTGATATAATTATTCTGTAATATAGTTTAGTCTTTAAGGTCTGATGTAGGTTCCATATGGGATGCAAAATATATTTAAAGTATATTGCAACATAAATTGTAAATTACATGTTCCATAAGATATAAATGGTTCCCCCTCTGCATTTTTTGCCTCTGCTCGAGCTGAACACAAGCTGTTAATTATGTACATTGAAGTGAAGTGCAGACTGAAACCAGCATTGTCTCATCTGGCATACTGAGTCTTGCTTTACATCTCTCCCAACACTTTACTTCTAGTAATCTGCTGATAGAACCTATGGATTATGAGCAGCAGAGCATCATAAGTAGGTTTCTGGCTCTTTTACCTGAGAATTTGCAAGAGACCCCTCTGAGCTCACTCATGGGGAGGGGGGCATACATGGATAGGATGCACAAGCAAAGGAAATCTCCATGTCTTTCCTTTGATATGTATATTTCCAACCACTTTCTAAATCGGATATTTTTCCCCTCCCTTCACAAAATGCCACTCTCTTTTACCCGCTACAGAAGTCTTTTTTTTTATTTATTTTTTTTTTTATTGAGGATCAGTTTGTGTTTTTACATCTTCCTTCAACACAAGAGTAGAGACATCTAATATAGCTTTGATGTGCTTTAGACTGGCATTTTCATCTCTACTTGTGTGTTATTCATTCAAGTCTTTCGTATTGTAAATTTATACGCAGTGATTCGTTGCCAGTTTACCTAGAGCATGCATGTTCTACTAGTCAAGTTATACACTGTACAACCTGAAACCACTTTTCATGTCTCTGTGTCCATTTACCTGGAATTAATATTTCCATCTCTGCTGTTATCTGCCTGCCATCCATCACTGCCACCTGGGCAGCCTGGACTCACTGCAGAGGGTTGGGCTAAACTTGTTGTAAATGTCAGCAAAACTTCTCTTCTCTTAATGAAGTTATCTACGTTTACATTATATTTATAAAAAGCTTTACTTGAATTAAAAGCTGTATCAGTTTGTGATTGTTAGGCATTCACTTGAAATGCCTTTAGTCTTAGTTGTTTTAAGTATGTAATTTAATCCCATACATATGACTTCATTGTACATGTTTACAGTTAAAATGACCTTACCTGACGTAAGCTCCCATATTGTAAATACAGTACAGTGTAAGCTTTGCATTACATATTCAGTCACTCACATTTTGTGCAACTCATATTCAAAAGGTTAAGACACTTCTTCACAAGGTGTAATGAGCACCTTTGATCAATTGTTACCATAGGTGTTCCAATCCTGGGACTGCATTAGCGACTACACTCAGATAACTTATGATTTCCATAGTCCCCCTCAGCAGGGATTAATTTTGAATTATTTATGCTCTTATACGCACATAGAGCTGAAACATTTTAGTAGGTGTCAGACGCTCACTCACAGGCAAGGCTAATGTGCGGACTAGCAGGGGAACTGATGGCAGTCTCTTGTTACTTAAAGTCTAGCTTTTTATATTCCACTCATTCCCCTAGGGAGCAGAGGGGCAAAAGATGAAAACAATATGTCTTTTTAAATAGAAATATACAATTCAGACGTTGATTCGAGGTTATTCAGAACACAGAGCTGTAAAAGAAACAGAATTAGAAGGAAGTTTGGTGTTGGGGGAAATGGCTGGCTGGCTTAAGATGGGTGATTTTGTTTGGGTAAACTTCTCTGTGGCTCGCATGAAAGTGACTCTTCGATGGCCTGACGTTGACACATTGCTGACAAAACAGGGTGTATGACCCTCTTTGATTAAGCAAAGAGAGAGTGGAGTGTTTTATTTGTGGAATTCACGTCAGGAGTCAAATCTTTAATCATGTTTTTGTTTTTGCACAAATGAAAATGGATGGACATTTTGAACCCCTGAAATAAAAGGTGCTTCGGGTTAATAGTAGCTTGTATTTTGCACAATTTGTACAGTTAGTCATTTCTAATATCATTAGAGAAATTAGGTGTGAGGTGATTTATTTGTTTATTCATTTAATAAATCATTTAAAGCCATTCTGAATCTTAAGCATGCTAGGTGGAAGACGAATAGCCAGCTCACTGTGCCCTTATAAACAGGAAGCCACATAAATCAGGTAATAAACTTACAACATGTTTTGCATAGCGCTAATTACTGGTGTTTTTAATTTGTCCGGTTCAGGCAAGGTTCTGTTGCCATGTGTCACATCTCATTGCTCTCTGGTGAGTAATGAATGATGTGATTCAGCCTAATTCATGTTATGGATATTCCCCTGCTTTGTTCTCTTCATGTGTACTAATTAAATTTCCTGCACTGGAATAAGGTTACTTTAAATATGCAGAAATTTATGTTCATTATTTGTATTAATTTTCTGTATGCTTTTTGCAGATCAGGTCAACATAAATGCACTATAGTTTTAATGTACCACATGCTGGTTGTATTTATCATCATACTGTACTTGCACACAAGAAGACACACACATAAACACCACCGTGTCAGTCCTACAACCCTTATAATTCAAGCCAGGCTCTGTAATTGTGTTGGCAGCAGTATTGTCCTTGCCACAGGATCACTGCTACTATTGTACAGAAAAGGTCCCCTTTCTCGCTGCTCAACAATGTCTAATAAATCCTGGGGTGGGGAACATTGATGCTGGGCACTGACTGTGACACAAAAGAGGGGAATTTGGGAAGAGGCAGCAGAGGATAATGAACAGTATTTTAAGTCGGCAGTTTAACCTCCGAGCCTGTCAGGACTGACCTTTCGCCAACCCCGGCGAGACTCTGATTTCTCCTGTTTCTCCTGTTTTTTTTTTTTCCTCCCTTCTCCTTAACTCCCTCCTCACTCTGTCCTCCTGCCCCTTCCCTCGCCTTCCCCTCTCTTTTATTCTTCTGCTGACAGAGAGTATACTGGAGTAAAAGAGATGGAGAGGGAGGGAAAGAGGGAGAGTGTGTGTGCATGGGGGCGGGAGGGGGGTAGGGGCTGGGATGTGTAAGAAGTGTCAGTTCAAGACATTTACATGAAAAGCAGTTAGTAGTTGAAAGGCGAGCTGTTTCACAATCTGCCTGTACATTTTCTTTTTTCTCACCCTTTCTCTCTGGCTAAGTCTCTCTCCATCTCTTTTATTGCCGTAGTCCATGCCTAGCGAATTGATGTGAGAGCAGGGGTGACCCCCACACGTCTACATCAGACTGGGAGGTGTTACTGACTCTCATTGAGGCCTACATGACCCTCATCCAGTATGACCTTTATACAACCTTTTGCTTCACCTGAAGTTGACCTTGAAAGAATGTCTCTCCGCATTTATATGTCTGCTATTATTAGAGCCTCCAACTCATGTTTTTTTCCCCGATTCATTTTCCCCCTCGTCCTTTTTAGTTGCTTTTCCATGCATCCACTTTCTAACTGCTTTTTTCTCTCTCTCTCTTTTCTGTCCCTCAGTTGCACAGCAGAGGGTAGTAAGTGTAAATCAAGTGGGACCATTTTCTTTAGCAGGGCCCTGATTAGTGCTGATGATGTTTCCAAAGAGGTGAAGGGGACAACTCAGAGGCCACTGCAGCTGCTCTCCCCTATTCACCACGTGCAGATTTATGTGTCCCTCTCTTTTTTCCCTCTTTCTCTCCCACTCTCGCTCTTTCTCTACCACATTTTCAACATTATCAATATCGATCGGGGTAGGCACTTAGACCCTCTCTTTAACAATTGGCTCCTGCAGTTGATATAGGCATTAATAGTGAGTGCTTTTGGATAGAGAGAGGGGGAGGAGGGGTGAGAGTGATTTAAAACAGTTTGAAAGATTTATGTAATTTTACATGAATAACCCACAGATGTCATGGTAGGGGATTCTCTCTCACACAGACAGCTTCATCATTGTAACAGTTATCCACATACGTCCAAGTTCACATCATTGTGTCATCTTATCTTTAGCTAAATGTTTACTTTTTATGGATATTTCAGAGGGAGCTGTGGTGAGGTCATAGTTGCAATTCTTTGGCTTATGCCGCTGGACCTGTCCTGATATCCTGACCCTCCTGTTTGATTTATGATTATAGGAGTCTGCCAGGTCTTGATGGGCTTCAATCCATTTGACTCAATCACTTAATGAACTTGACAGTGGTCGGAACAAGTGGATAGATGCAGCTCTTCCTATAAATACTAAGGAAACTTTATTCGTTTCTCCTTTCTGATTACTGCAGCATCTCCACAGTTAACAAATATGAGAGGACACTTTCTTATGTAGTTGCAGATTTCTATAACGATATGGTTAATCTCATCATCGGCCGACGTTAATCCAGTTTGGATACTGACTGTACAGTATGAATATTGTCTCAACCTAAAAAACAGCCCATAGGTTCTCGCTGCCCTGAGAAATCAGTAAGGGAACACTTTGTCTCATAATGCTACATTATTCCAAACAAATAAGGCAAGGTGTGAAAACAAGAGGCTGATCTGATAGAAAAATAATAGATTTTAATTTTCACAGGGAGCAAGTAGAATCAGTTGTTCCACTGCACCCCCTGCACACCATAAATAATTATGCATGGGTGACTAATTTGAAGACACTGCATGCTAACTATACAAATCCCCCTTTCTTCCCCATGCTCCAGGGTTCAGGAGGAATAACACATGACTGTGAAACAAAGGCAACATCAAGCTCATAAAATTAACATAGCAAATGACCTGAAGAAGAGGCTCGATAAATATTCTGATCTTATCACCCCTAAGTACTGCAAGACGACTAGAGAGCAGCCAATGAAAACACCCTCGTTAATCTTCCATACCCTCGGATAAACTTTTTACAGGAAACCATCTTTCCAGCAACTCTGCAGGGGTCGGGACAAGGGCGCCTTCTCCCTAACTTGATAGATATTTTTTGGGAGATCTCTGACTTTTGTTCAGACAGCTACACACTGACCTTGGACTCAAACTCAATTTAGCTTTCTCTTTCTTTTTGTGTTGCCTCTTCTTTGTGATGTAGAAAGTACTGTCTGAGAGACAACATTTTAAAAACCGTCTTGTTTTGATTCTGTGTTCAAGCAGCTCTACAAAGAGGCTGTGGGGGTATGGGGTTGTGTTTGACGCATCTGTGTGCAAGTGCACTTTCATACATAATCCATGTATGGAAGCATCATGTCACAACACCTTTTCTTGTCCCATATTTACTCCTAAAGCTGTTTACGGAAGGTGGGGAGACAGCTTTGTACAAGTTTGAATCTTGTCTCCTTCTCATGCTGGCAGAGGAAAACAGTAATTTTAGAGACGAAGAAGGGATCAATCAGCCTTACCCTCCTCACCTGCCATGTGTGTGATGTGTCTTCTGGCCTGTCGTTCTTATGTGCAGCAGGTAGATAAAATGCATAATCCTCCTCATTTGATTCAGGTACATGTTTTATGATAAAAGTGACAGCTTTCAGCATCTGAGTTTACTAAGTGTGTACATTATCCTTTGAATAAACTCTGGATCTGCTCTGTGCATTAAAACTTCCTAATACATGGTGTGTTATGTCAATAATGGGACCACAATTTTGAAGAAAATATAACAGTAAATAAGCATATAAAAATTTCCTGAACTTCCACAGAGTTCTCCAAAACGTCTTAGTTCACATCCATTATACGTTGCAGCCAGTATGTTTGTTTTAACAGCAATTGAATCTAAGTTGTAGATTAGATTATTTCATATTAGATTTTTTATGTATACACAAACCAACAATATAATAATACTCATCTAATTTATCCTAATCTAATTCAATATTGGGCATTTTATTACCGTGTCTAAGTTGTCCATCATTGTCCTTGCTTTAAACTGTGAACATCACATACCAAACAAAATAAATCACAGTGGGTTTTTAAACATTTCACATACATTGTACTATGTGTCCAGGTCACTACTCTATTTCTATCCTCCTGGTCATTAGACTGATTGTTCCACTTGAGGCCCATAGGTTTAGACTTGCTAAAATTGTCCTCCTCTGAGAATACAACACTCTTATCCAAGGATTCCTGCAGCAAGGACAAAATCAACACAGAGAAAAAAGTTAGTGTCACCACTCCCTTTATCAAAGAACAGGGGCATCTGATGCCCTAGTTTCTCTTTTGTGGCGCACTTTTACATTGAAGTTGATATAAGCTTCCATATAAGCCATTTAGAGGATCTTTGATATCTCAATTTACTCACTGACAGTTTGTGTGTGTGCCTTTGTGTGTGTGTGTACGTATGAGACAGCTGGGGATAAATAGGGAGGGACCAGTACGTGATTGTGTTGTGGACAGATCAGGTCACTCAGAGCACACAAAATATGTCAGTTGGCGATGTTGCACAAGCACTCAGCAGCACACACATGCTACTGAAGGCTGGTGCATAAATCACAGTTATTGAAGTTGAAGACAGGTCAGTCTCACCACATAGTTCAACACAGCAAAACACAGAGAACTTCTCCAAATAAGCCTCTCTCCTCTTTCTACCCTTGCTGAATGACAGTCCCAGAATAGAGATTTGTGTGGGTCCCCTGTAGCCAGACCAGACAGGACAGGAACACAAAGTTAGTGAGTTTTTCGGACACTGCCAGGAGAAGAGAGAAGGCAGGTTGGTGTGAGCCAGTGACCTGGGAAATTAGGAGAATATGCATGTGCGTGGGTGTATATGTGTTCAAGCTTGTGTTTGACTATCAGTCCCAGCAACAGCCTTCCGTCTCTATCCACCTCCCCACTGGGTGATAGGGACAGGTATTTGTCGTTGCTGTTAGTGAGTGATTAGGCTGCTGTTTCTTTTACCTGCTTTTAACATGTCGTCAGCAGCTGGATTAAAGAAAGAATTTACATGTGACTGTAAAGCTGAAGAGACAGACAGGTACAAGTAAAATGTGTAGAGAAGAGTTGCCGATCACGTAGCTGCTCACATAACACATACTGCACAAGTAATTGCACAGAGGTCTGTGGGCACATACACATTGTTTGTTTCCTGTCCGCATGTAGAAGATATGATTTGGACTGACACTGGCTCCAGACTTCCTTACACAACTCTGATGAGTAGGCTGACCTTGTCTCAGTCTGACCCTGTGTGACCCCCTGGTCTCCAAGCCCCCTCAAAGACAAAGCCTCATTAGGAAGGAAAATGGCCTGAAAGCGGCCACTGTGGTATTTTGTGTGCGTGTGTCTGCCCATGTGCACATGTTTGCGGTTGATTGCTGTAATACTGTCTGTTCAAAACACCCTGAGTGGTTTCAGGAGAGTATTATGTTTTGTTCAGCATATGCAGAAAACAAAAAAGCTGCAGGATGATAGATTGAATGCAGCGCAAATAATCTGAGCAACATTCAGATGGCAGTCAAAGCTTTTTTTATTCAAGCTTGAAATGTAAAGAACAGGTTTATCTGTTTGCATAAAGATATCTCAGCAGAGGCTGATAGTTGCTAGATTCCTGTTGGTTTGAGTATATGAATGAATGGCAGATAAAAAAAAAAAAACTCATCCCAATCTTACTTAAAGAAAACTGATATGCATATTTTATTTGACTTTATTCACACATTCTTGTGCCTCCATACTGTGCTCCAGTAGATGTTTTAAAAGCTATGTATGCATTGTAAAATGCAAGGATTGTCGACTGGCACTATTGTCCCCCAAAGCTTCGGCTAATATGCTGTAAGATGTTGATTTAAGGATGAGAAGGGAATGTCAGCGGTGTAATAATGGTGGTGCACCACATGCAAGGAGGAATAAAAGAAGACATGTTACTTGGATTTGCATTTCTAATGTTGATAGCTTAGCTTAGCAAGCATTGGGTGTGATGTTAAAGGGGGGCTCAGGCCTGCAGAACATGCACATACTGTACTCACTAATAATGTCTCTTGTGAATTATTCTGTGGAATATTACTCTCCGGTTTATACCTTTTTTTTTTTTAAGATATATAGAAATTGCATGAACCTGACAGTAGTTGCTCATATTATACAACCATAATAACTGCTTTTGATTTTACATAGAATCATGACAGAACATGAAATAATATGTGTTTAAATTAGAAACATCAATAGCGATTTTCCTTTTTTTTTTTTCTTCTCTGCACTGAAGCATTCAAATTTCCTGATTCCTCACATCGTCTGGTGATAAATTGTATGTTTTGGACATAAAATTGTAATAACTTTATTATTTAATGCAGGAAGAGAAGTGGCAAAACGATCAATGCTCTTTTAATTTTTAATATTCACTTTTTTTCCCCTTCATTCTAAAATTCATGAAAATATTCTCAACAATTAAATTCACAGTACAATAGATGTGAAACTTGTACCCTGTGCACGCATGTTTCAACAGCAGTTTTATGAATATAATGATTTCTTGCCTTCTTTTCATATATTGACACCTGCCTCCCAGATCAATGGCAGACGGTCCAACAGGTAGACAGAATGCAGGAAACACCATGCTGTTAGTTCTCTCGACATAATAAGTTCCCCGGGGTACATACCAAGACTTTATTATTGGTGCTTTCCTCCCAGTAAGAAACTTTGAGGAGATAAGGAAAGGAAAGAACAGAGGAGAGGAGAAGAGAGGATGATGAGAGAAGGGGAAAATTGGGACACACTGCATGTCAGTAATAATGATGAGAACACAATGGATGACAAATTTTAAATAAAGGAAATAAAAGCAGCTTTTATTCAATAAGTTGTCATTAAATTTCAGGTATTTGGCTTATCACAGTAGGGCAGTTGGAGTCTTGCAGAGCCAATTCAAAACAACAACATAATTCATTCCTTACTGAAAATTTGCTTCAACATTGTTTGTGTCATCTGCTCTGCTGTCAGACAGTAGAATAAACAGCAATCGAAACTTAGTTTTCAGGGTTATGAACTGACTATGCACATTGTAGAGGAAGGCATTTTGCTTTACAACTATACAACATTTAAACGCGATTTGGGAGTATTACTGAGTTGTTTGCTTGTTGTTACATTTAAAATAAATTCAGCCAGAAGAACAATTACTGAGTACAATTTTTTAATTGGTTGATAATTATTAAATTTACTTTTTTTTTTGTTTGTTTGTTTTTTTATGGGAGTATAAATTATTTATTGGTAAATGCAATTACTAATTATAACCTCATTATTCTTCAGCTGTAATAAATAAATCAATGTATTATGTGAATAAAGTGATTTATTTCCCCTTTTGAGAAGTTACATGATCCATCAGATGTTACTATGCTCATACAGACTTAAAATGTACATCATACCTCAGTTTTGATCAGCTTTGGCAAGATATATGATCTCCTGTGCATTATTGCCATAAGTCATGAAAGAAAGGAGGATGTACTTGACAAAAGGAGGAGTGATATTTGGAGTAATGGGACACACTGCAGGTGTTGCCTACCTTCTGCTTGTAATAAATGACGTCCGGCCCCTTAAAGACAATTCTATTACCTCCCCAGTCATGTGCAATCAGTCTCTGTCAACGAAATGGATATGCACACGTGTTACCAAATCGGTAGCCAAGGCTCTATCAATACAGGCTGATCTCAAGATTTATGCCGCTGCTTTGGTGACTGGTGGCCGGTACACATTTCTGAAATGCAGCCAAGTCTTTCACTCAGGATCTAAGTACAACCAGCCAAATTTAATAGTTATGGATGACTTCCAAGGGAAAATAATATTGTTGTTCATGTTCAGTGTAAATATCCCTTCACACTGAACTTTTTTTTTTGTCATTACTTTTTCAAGCCTGTTTTCATAAAAAAAAAAACAAGCTGAAAGTTTGCACACAATATTTTTAGCACCATGGACCTGTGATGGACCACTGGGACTCATTATTTTCTCTTGGAGTCAGCATAACTTCCCCTAAATGCTCTAGTCTCCAGTTCCTCATAGAGGTAGCAACATGTACAGACACACATTACTTGCAGGATTAAAACTCTGCCTCTTTATTCCATCCAGGGCCGCTTGTTGTTTACTGGCAAGAGAACCACATGGCTTGAATTTTTCTGTATTATGCTCTGTTTTATGTTTATTTTCTTTTTCTCTGTTTTTTCTCTGTCTTCTTTTTTCTATTGCCATTTTGTGTTTTCCCTGTGAGCATGAAACCAAAGTCAATGAGAACCAGGGGTGTATGGGTCCCAGCAGGGGTGAGGGGATCAGACCCTCTTTGAGTGTCACATGTGGGGCTGGTTAAATCAGGGGTAGACCTAAATGTACACGTGCACAAACACATGAATGCATGCATGCTGTCTGAATAGTGGTGTCATTTTTTTCAACCATACAGTATTTGGGTTATTAAATCATAGTGGAAATATTCAACACTCCACTAATTATGTCATGTTGCTGTCGGTGTTTGTGTTTGTGTGTGTCTGTATGTCTATATGCAACCACGTTATGTTATGTTGCCCTGAGAAGCTGCACTCCTACCTCCAAACTAGCATCTTCTTTCCCCCAAGTTGCACCTGATACATTTCTCTTCTCTTGTGACTGTCCAAATATTTGAGTGGGAGAGTCATTTAAGAGAGACCTTGAGAAGAGCACAATAACCCTCCACTTATGTCTCCGTTGGAGGGGAAGAAATCAAAGCGAAAAAAGCTTTCTCCAAAAGGGGCCAGAACATCTGGTGTGCAGGAAAACACCTAAAGCTGCCCTGATTAAAATCACACTTTTCCTCCCGAGCTATGACAAAATGACACTTAAAAACAGCAAGCCTTAGAAAAACACACTCACATATTAGAATAATACAACTTAAGTCCCTCTTTTTATTAGATAAGGGTAAGCTCAGATATAACTTAGCTCAGATTCAGCGGACGCTATGATATCTGTTTAGCCTGCGTGTTACACGCCACCTCAGTAACTAAGCAAGTTTTGTTTTCTTCTCCCCTCTTTAGTTAATTTGTTTGTGGACTTTTTCAATTCTCATAATTTCATCTTAAACTTTCCTCTTAAACCTTGACCTCCTGGGTTACTGTTGAGTCCTTTGGGCTGGAGTGCAGGCTGGGTGGCCTGGCCAGAGAAGCAGGAAAGAGGGAAGGCTACACAGAGTCTTTGGGATCTGTTTACACAAATGGGAAGCTTTTTGGTGGGAGATAAAAGTTAGTAACAGTGTTGAAGTGCCTTTCCCATCGTCTCTGGAATCCTCCTCACATCAGCCCCTTTAACAGATGTTAAGAAACTGTAAACGACGTCTGAATTTCATATTTTTCTCATTCTCTAAACTCTCTAAGCATCATATTAACATATTTGTATGGAATGAGTATCTAAACCGTTGTAGCATCTGTAACAAGCAGCATAGCAAATGTTGACCTCAGGAAACATGAAAATGTAGGAGCAGATTTCTCATCAAAGCAGGTGAAATATCAGACTGCTACTCCACACTGATATAAAATGAATAAAAACTACGCGGCTGTCTACCTGATTCTAAAGAGGCATGTGAAAATCAAGCCTGTCTGTGACCCACTGTTTGTCCGCATAAACCTCTGCACCATAATCCCTTTAGTGTTCAATTAATCCACTCGCTGCTGTTCCAACTTTGTATTACACACTGATTTGTACAACCCATCTCACATAAGCTGTCTGTATCTATGTTAGCTCAGCCTTTGGTTTTGCACCCTTTACCATCACCTCCACCACCAAACATGCAGACAGGCAGTGGGAGAAAGGAAAGCAGGGAGGGAGGGAGGGTCAACATCAAATGTGATGAATGCCTTTCTACGGAAAAGCTGTACGGAATGTCCTTGACTTTAATCAAAACTATTTGTTTTTGGGGCGGCTCGTCTGTTGTCTCATACGCTTATGTCCACTGATAGCCTGACATTAATGACACCATAAATCAGGCCAAGTGACGCTGGGGTTTTTGGTAATGTTTCAGGGCCTCTACAGAGATGACGGTCATTGAGGAGGATGAGGAGGAGAGTGAAGAGTCTGTTGGAATGCCAGATTATGTGTGGGTTATACTAGACCCTTGAGAAAAAAGCTGAGCTATGCCAGAGCCAAGAGAACCAGATCTGGGTTGTTTCTAATATGCATGAGATAATATGTTAAGAGACAAGAGCCATTTTTTTTTTTTTTTTGTTTTTCATATTTTGCTCAGAATGTTTTCTCTATAGTTCGAATGGAAAGAAAGAATGAAAAACACACCACTTACCTTTTAAAAAATAAAGTATAGGAAATGCAGCTGATTTACAGACACGTCTTTTTCTATACTCAGCAATCATTACATTTGTAACTGCAGCATGAAAGACTTAGGCCAAACCTGACTGATAAGCTGCTCTCTGTGGATATGTGAATGCCATGATTCTCTGCTGCATATCACTCATCCCTTGTTGTCATAGTCTGCTCACATAAACACACAAGCCCTCTCTGGGCTAGGATCTAAACAAATCTGACATGATTGATTTGACAGAGGCTATGAGATAAGTGTTCACTAGCCAATACACTATGAATAGAAAAGTCTTGAAACCTTTATACAGTAGGGATGGGACAAGAAAACACTTCTGCCCGTTTGTGTGTTTGAATAGAGGGGAAAAGGCTGAACAGATGTTTAGTATTTCTCAGGGTCAGTTAGTGTAATTTCACCTCAATTAGCTAGGCTTTCAGGCATCAAGATGTTGAGATTTGGGTCAGTGTGAACTTTCACACACACAAATCGTTAAGACATGACATAGATTTGGAAATGAAGTAGGCTGTGGGGAGCTGTAATAGAGCTGTTGCAATAAATTTGTTTCTGTGGTCACCCGCTTATAATATATCGTCCATGGATGGCAAAGGCAGAAATTTTCAGAGTGCAAATTTACTCTAAACATAAAATTTTTAAATGAGCATGGAGTTGAAAATGGACTTATTCCTCAATGAAAACATATTGCTCCTGTAAAAAGAAAGGAAAAACAGCCTCTCTCTTACCCTTCTGCTTTGTAGAGCACCACAGTAAGTGGTGTGTGGCTTTTTTTTTTTTTTTTTTTTGTTGTTGTCACAGTCAATGCCAAACTAAGGAGCAGTACATAGATCACAATCACATGAGCTGTTTGGTTAAATCTCACATTGCCAAGAGAAAGCTATCTAGACAGTGCCTGCCAAAAGGAGTGTGCATTTCTAATCCCTCGATGGCTCATAGGCGCAACAAATCTCATCTATCTACATGCTGTCAAAAAATGTCACTGCCATATCAAATAGAGAAGACGATACCTGAAGGAGAGGTGCTGGAGGGAGGAAAAAGGAGAGGTAATATACAACAATGCGTATTTTCAACAAATGCCACACATGCACACAAAAACACACACATATACACTGGAGAGACATGGAGCTGTCGCCGGTTGACAAACAAATGACAGACAAATGACATGTTGGAGCACCTCCATCAGGCCTGATAGTAATCGCCCTGTGAGATTGTGCCAATGGCATCTCTTATGGAGAGAGACAGAGGGGTGGGGGCTCATATTATACAAACAAAACCTCTGCCAAACACCGGATCTGATTGCTTCCACTGCCATCAACTGTGTCCAATCTAATCTGTCTGTCAATCTAGGTTGCAGGGAGTGAGGACATGGTTAAAGGAGAGATGATGGAGAGGTGAAATGGTAAGAAAGGAGAGGAAAAGGTGGATTAGTTGGATTGAATGGAGGATTTGATGCTAAAGCTGTGGCAATAACTTAACATGTTTGAACCTGTGGTTTTAATCAGTCATTAACACAAAGAAAAACAAACATTCTTTAATAATGAATTGCTTTAGCAAGGTGCATGCCCCAAGTTTAAATGCTTTTCTCAGATGTTTTTCCTCTGCCCTCGGTGTCATTTTTTTGTTATACGTATGTTTGGATACATGTATTTTGTGGAGTGTCTGTGTGTGTTTGTGTGTATGTACATATTTGTGTAGGAGCTGTGTTGCACTGTGCAGGGTGGGTGTCATGTATCCAGCACTGAAGCCAGTGGATAATTGGCATCATGGTCAGACTTTCAGCAGTTTGAGCTGACCTGAGAGCTGCAACAAAGTAAGAGAGAGAGGGAGAGAGAGAGGGACTTAGTCTAACCTAATGACAGAAAGACTGATATAATACAGGAATGGGGGGGGGGGTTATTTATTTATGAGTCCATGACTATGGATATGAATATGGTGATGTGTGTGTACGTGTCTCCATGGGAATGTATGTGCAAACGTTGCAGGCACCTGCAACCTAAAGTGGCAGCACATACACACATGAGCGCATGCATGCACATATGTACTTATTTAACTGCAAAGTGTTGCTGCAAGAAAGGTACCATGACATATCCTATTGCACTGTTACCTCTTGAAAAACATTCTCTAATCAACATAGTTAACTGCAGGCTCATCAATCCAGTAAGGTCAAATTATGAATCCGTGCATGATGCACTTACTCATCAAAGTGTTATGGTGGGTCATGCTCTGCGACCTTTGTGTTTGTGTCTGTATGTTAGCGTCAGTCTCAGGACCTTGCTGGCGGATACAGTATAATGTGTGCTTTTGCTTCTCCCTTAATTTAATCAAGTCCCTCCCATTGCTGTGGCCTCTTTATTCCAATTCGATTAGTGAGCTAAAGCCATCAAGATTTCCTGGACAAAATGAATGCTTGTATTAATCCCTGCAATTTCCATTTAAAACGTAAGGGCATCGACTTGATTAATAAGGGCTGATGCTGAATAATTACACAGCAAACACAAGGAGGGTTATAGGAAAAGCACAGCTGGGCCTGCCCCCAGATGCCCTCTGGGAAACCAAAGAGGGGGGAGTCAAAGTAAAGCAATGGCAATGACTGAGGTGATGAATCTCTTAGCTGGCCCCTTATGCAATTAACAAGCAACAGTTCTATTAATTTGGTTCCCCCAGAGTGGTGACTGGTCAGATGTCTCAGAGTCAAGGGTCAGGGGTCGAGAGCAGAGGTCAAGCCAACAACAGTGCAGAATAAGAGACAAACTAAGAAGAGACAGGGAAAAAATGACAGCTGAATCAAATTCCAAGTTATTTTGAAGGGTTTGGTTTGCATTTAGATTCTAACATGAGCACATTTTGTGCTGGGATCTATCCATAATTCAGACAAAGAAGTATCCAAGGGCACAAGGTATCTAGGTATGAAACGAAACATCCAGTGGACATTTAATTGGGAGTGACGAATCGTTGCATGCAGTGTTTGAGCATTCAATAAAGGTCTAATCAATTGTGAGTTTAGGCTGGAGGGAGAGAAGACAAACAATGGCAGCGTTCTTTAAGGAACAGATTACAAGTTAACATTTGTTCGTTGGCGATATCGTAAGACCAGGGCCGCCATTGGTGTAATATTAAACTAGTGATCCATCGTCATTCATTACAAATGCCGCATTGATCTCACCCACATTGACTTTCCCCTCTGGTTCTGGGTGGTGGGAAATGTTTTATCCTGCTCTGTGTGCTGCAGTTCATGTTTATTCTTTTCAAAGAGCATGTGAAGAAAGTTGTAGTTATCATCCTTTGTAGATATTTTCATAGTGAGTATTTAATGGCAAAATCTCTTAGCTTAAGTTTTCCTACAGGTGGTATTATATGATGAGTTGTTTTGAACATGTTTTTTTGGTCTGCAATAAAATATATATACAGTATAAGTCTAACCAGAGCTGCAAGTTTTAACTGCTGTGCTCAGAGACCTCTCAGGTTTGTCTGTTTAGGTCTTTTGGTTGTCTCACAAAGTTCAAACCAAGTTAAAATCAAAGGGTGATTGAACATTTTGCTGGCACTCAGGCAGTGGAACAGTCTTCCAGGATTAAGTCTTCTGGCACTGTCCTCGTTTTTAAATCCTGCCTCAAACCCATATTTATTGAACTTCCCTGACCAATAATAGCCTTTTATTGCTTACAATACTGCATATTGAACTGAGTTCTGCTAAAACTTTGGGATCATAACTCAAACTCAAAGTTGTTGTATATTTATTAATAATAACTCCAAAAAACTAACTATGACCTAAATTATTTTTTGCACTGTACAAGTAATCACATACTGTAGAGGTTTATCAGCATATGGGGTTGACACTGGCAGTTTTTCTAACAAAATCAATATTGTGTGTAAAACAATCTATTTCTGCTTTTTTCATCAGCTTGGATTTGAAAGTTCAGTTCAGTTGAATACTCTGGCCCCACACTAACCATGACATAATAAACAAGACTCTGATGATTTTTTTTTAGACATTGACCTCTTGCCTGCGACAACAGCTGTTGTACCAAATATAAGAAGAAAAGCACTGACAAACCATGCTTGTGTCTCACACTCACAGCCAGTGGTTGCATTAGCATGCCTGATGAGAGCCGGAAAACCCTGCTATATGTGAACAAGATTTGTTCCTCTGCATTCGCAGTGAATGCAACACAAAGGCCCAGCGATAACTCTGTTGTTTTCAGAACTTAAGATTTTCCAACTCTCAAACTATAATGTTAACTGTGATAAACATTAGGGCCATGGCTAAGTACTGACACTTGCCCACAGACACACACCTGAGAGCCTCTCATAGTAGAGTACCTGAGCTACAACACAGAAGCCCAGTGTCTCTCTCAAAAAGACAAAAATGTGCTTTAGCAACTGTTAAAGCTTCGACTCATTGCTTTTTCATCTAAGACACAGTCCAGCTACCAGCTCTACGTCCTCCATTCTAGATATACTGAGCAGTGAGCAGTCAGTCTTCCTTGTTTCTTGCCTATTACATCACATACTACGTAGCCACGAGGCCAAACATCCTGCAGTCATTGCTCCCCAACTCTTCTGTAGATTTTTTTTTAATAAAATTGCTGGAAAAGAAGGTGTAGTTACCCTTTAATAACAGACTTACTGACCTCACTCTGGATCCTCTCATGCTAGGCAGCAAGCACTTCAAAAGAGGTCCAGCGGCCTCAAGGTTAATGCCGTACCAAATAAAGGGAGAAGTTGTTAAAATTAACACTATGCCAAGGCAGCTGTGTTTCTCTTCAGAATGTAGGGAGGCTTGATCCTTTTATGTTTGAGAGAAAGCATTCCCACATGTTTTCAAATGTGGGGAAAATGCTCCAGGGATGGACTGTCATGACTGCCTCCTGTATGGCTTCAAAATACCTCTTTGTTAAGTGGCAGCGGAGGAGGAAATGAAGCCTGACACTATTTTGATTCTGAAAACACCATCCAACCAGGCTCTGCCCTAACGATTATCATAGTTCTCGAAAGTGTTGTATACATAAATGAAAATTCTAATGCGTGATGGAAGGCAATTCATGCTCAAGGTTCAACGTTACTTTAGTGCCTTTCCTCCTATTACAGCACCCCTATCACCTTCTGTACTTCTCAGTGTCTGTCTCATTGCTTGCTCTCTGTAAAAAGCAGTTTAAAAAGCATTTTGTTATTGTGGGATTCAACTTTAAGTAAAAATGTTTGGGTAATCTCAGCTTAAGCAATGTTAAAATGTATTGATTTCATAAATGTTTGTTTTTCTTGTGCTTGGTGCCACAAGTGGATAATTATATGAGCGTTTTGTGTCCCTATACATGCTGTTTTAGTGTATGGTGTTTAATTTCCAGATAGTGAATTTCATTCTACATGCCTTTTTATTTACTTGTAGATAACAACCACAAAGTGCTTTGCCCTAAGCTAATTTTGCCATCTGCTGACTGAAAAGCTTCCCCTCAGTCGTCTCACAGCAGTTGAAGTAGAGCAACATAGTGAAAGAAAACTAACCCTAATCAAAAACACAAAACAACATATGCTTATACTCTTATGATTTGAGCAGAAGATTCCCTTTAATAGGCGGTGCCGCAGATGACTGACATTGTTTTGTTTCAGCTTTTTTTTTTGTTTCCCCATCTGCCAGCAAATAGGCGGGATTCACTACATTAGAACACGAGGATCCAGTCAGTGGTAGCTGGTTGTATGTGTGAGATTTTATGTCTGGACGTGTGGTGAACATGAATGTGGGGCATGCATGTCATACTTTGGGGAAGTGCATATGAATACAGTATTGATCTCTTCTGCATTGAGTCCCCTCTTAGGATGCAGAGGACAGTTGAGGAAGAACAACCCAGGGTCTCATCCCATCTCTCCCTGGTCCCACTTCCATTGCATCTCTAACTATTGTTCACAGACACAGATCAAACACGAAGTGGAACTGCAGAGCTGGGGGACTTGGATAAAAAGGAAGTGTGTGTATCCTTAGTGATGGAGAGAGAAATGGAAGGAAAGCGGGTTAAAGGAGCTTGTCTCTATCTGTCTCCATCCTCTCGAAGGCCGTCAGGGTCCTAAGCCTGGCTCAAGGGGCTTATGCAGATTCAATGACCTTTTTCCCAGAGACCAGATTTTACACTTAAATTCTCATTAGAGGGATGGTCCCCCTTGAGGGGCCTCCAGACCAACCTAACTCCCCAGCAGGGGTTAAAAGCCACGGTGGCACTGTGCCTGGCTGCATGCTAAACGATGTGGAACACATGTAAACTACAGAGCAGCCTTGCCGTTAGCGGTGAGTCCCAAACTGAAGGTAAGGTCGCAGCACAGTTAAGCATGAGCCATTTATTACACTTCTAGTGTAAATGCCAGAGGAATTGGGTGATTTTTAGCCTCATGTGATGAAGAAATGGGACAAGAAATGTGATGGTCCATGGACAAACTGTTTGCCTTCTAGGATTGTCATCCAGAATAATTTCAAGTACACGCAGTGAATTGATAGTTCACTGAAATCTCACTAAAATGCTAGAGATTTTGCTTCAGTGTTAGGCTGCAAATTTTATCATTTGCTAACCATATTTCCTTTAAGTAAGACACAAAATGTACTTGCTGGCAAAGAATGACATGGGAGGAAATGATTAAACAGCAGAGTTCTGCTCTTATTACTCCACCTCAAACATAAGAGAATGATGGAATCCCCCCTGCTCACACTGTAACTCAACTACCAAAGGGTCACAAGGACATACACAATGAACACACACACACGAAGGCATACACGCACAATTTCACCTCCTCTTCCTATGGCCGGAGGTTTATTTGTCTTTAATTCCCTGCTGCGATGGGGGTAATGGGGACTCTGAGACAGCTGTCATTCTGCTGTGACCTCAGTGGACTGCAGATCAGTAGTGGCACAATGATTGTCAGGATCAGGTGTGTGCGTTTATGTATGCGTGTACACATGATGGTTTGTGTGTGTATGAGAGAGAGAGAGAGAGTGAGTGCCGAGAGGGTTAGAGAGGGGAGGGTGCATTTGATGTGAAAATAGTGGTTAAATACTGAAAGGCACTTCCTCTACTCCAGGACCCCCCAGGCCCAACAGTACGCCACTAGGAATATATCTGTTCAGCAGGAGACTTGTTCTGACAGCAGGCCAAAACAAGACTCACACACTCACCGGCTGATGTGACACAGGGCATTAGGTACTGGAAAGGCAAAATCTAAGTAGAGACAGGATGCAGTTTGAAACATTTCCTAAACATATTACAAGCTTTGAAGTATTGAAATACTTTACTAGAGATGAAGTATTAAATTCCAAGCCACAACAGTGAAAAATTGTCCACAGTTACACCCCTGACTTTTATCATTTTCCTTTCTTTTTCTTTTTCTTTCTTTCTTTCTTTTTGTTTTTTTTAACAGGAAAATACATTGTTACTGTGTATGCCAGATTCAATTATTCCCCTGTCTTTCTCCCTCCACATTCTCTCCAGTTTATTTTACCTACTGTAGAGGAGCTGTCAGAATGTGGAAATGGAAGGAAAAGGTACACATGATTGTGGCAGCAGAGCGCGATCGTCTGCTGCTCTAGGGGTGTTTGGGGTGCAGAGCTGAGGTGGGCGGGAAGGTATGGGGGGGGGGGTAAGAGACACTTACTGACACATCAGACCAGGCTGTGAGGTTGGTGCTCAGTTCAGTGGCCCCACTGGGAGTGGGTGTCTGCAGTCGAAGCCTTGTGTTAGACCACAGAAACAGTCGTGTGCTAAAATAAAGGTGAAAAGAGTGAGGGTGGATGGGTGGGGGCATACAGAGCACTGTCTCCCATTCTACCTTTCTCCATCTAACCCCCCAAACATTCCCTCCTTATCATCAGACTACAAGATGCCCGGGCCAATGCTCACCACTGATAGGACAGGCTGTCTCCCAGAATGAGGGCCACAGTGTTTGTTTGTGTGTATTTTGGTGTCATTGTGCATGACTCATCCTAATTGGGAAGGTCTCTGCTCGGCAGCATATCCTTCTCCTGCTGTTTCAGCCTGTTTAAAGTGATGAACCCAGGATGAGATCAACGGTCAGACACCTCAGCTTTTATTGCCTCTGTGGTTGACCTCGTTCTGTCTTCCTCACCTCTGTGTATGGGTGAGAGTGTGCGCTCTTGTGCGTGTGTGTGTGTGTGCATGTGTGGTTCGAGGGTACATCAGTTCATGTGTGCACTCGCATGCAATACATGCTGTGTGTGTGTCTGCATGCGGGACCATGAGTGTGGGGTTGAAGAACAGCACAGTTTGTATTGAGGGTGCCTCACACACACACACATATTTAAACACACACGCACACATGCTCTCACCCCTCTAAAACGATTATATGTCAGCAATCCCCACAATTTTGTTCCTGCTAAAGCTGCAGTGAACTCATCGCACCCATCTAGGGAATTATGCAAGCTGTAATGCAGGTCTCACCTGCCAATGCATAGTGCAAGGCCAGCCGGGGGACTGGCCGTCATGTGATAAGTCTGTCCTCTCCAGTTCAAAGCTGATTTGGCCAGGGGCTGATTGCTGGCAGCTAATCATTTTAGCAATACCTAGCAGCAAGAAAGTTCAGGGGAGGTGTAAGAAGAGAATAGAGGAGTCAGGGATCTTTATTTTTATCCCCTGGCATTCATCTGTTGAACTTACTATGAACTCTGACAGTCTTTTTAATTTATTTACTTCAGCTGACAGGTTTCAGTGAAAATATTATGCATTGCAGTCCGTTATTTGGACAGTGACATTTTTTGTTTTGGCTTTGCTCTCCAGCATCCTGGATTTGGTATAAAACAATGACTGTTAGGTTACATTGTCAGCGTTCATGATTTAATCATAGTGTTTACATTCACATCAAATGACGTGCAGGTATTGATGATTTCTGTCTCAAAGATGTCAGCCAGTCCCTGATTCAGCACTTTATCTTTAAAGACATAAGTACTACTTATTTCAGAACCAGTGTTCTACAGTACTCAGCTAAAACAACAAAAATGTGCTGCTGTCTTACATACTGCACTATACTTTCCACCCTCTGTATTTTATAGTTCTCATCTGTTTTGTTCGGCTGTGCTGTTCTCTCCAGCAGAGACTACAGCTGCCAAACCTTTGTAACAACCTTGGTTTCACCAACTCTATTACCAACTGGATTTGATGCTCCACAAAAGATTCACTCATGGAAAAGATTATAACAAATTTTCAGTTTCCTGACAAATACTCAAGGCCACACAGCCAAATTAGACAGGACCTGGAACACATAGTTTTTAAAAATATTTTCCCATTGTTACCTGAGGAAAGTCTTAAACCTTGAATAAGCTATTGTATTGCTTTTTGGTCATCTACTGCCAAACCCACTTTTTATGTTTGATTTACACATAATTCTTATATGTTAAAGTGTGTGCCTTTGTGTGACTGTGCCTTTGTGTGACTGTGTGCGAGTGTGTGCTGGTCCCTCTCTGATTGAGACATCTATGTGTGTACAGGCTCTCTGGGTCAATGTAAGCAGTGGTATTGGCAGAGGTCTTCCATCTTCTTATCCCAGTGGGGAGCAGTCTGCAGCCAAACCCAACCTAAGGTTTCACAGCCTTCGATAAGCCCTCAAATGGCATAGGCCAAAGGGCCAAAGTGACCGAGAGAGAGAGATACAGAAACACAGAGAGCAACAGAAGCAGTAAAGATAAAAATATCACATTCATATGGCATAATAGGACCATCTGTTTGTGCTTATGTGCTTTGTTGTTGCCTTAAGATTCAAAAATGGGATTTAGTCTGTTCAGAGTTAATGTATATGCACTAAAAAGCTCCTCTTTTTCCTGTCAATACTTTATTTCTGGCTTTCTCATATATCATACACTAGGTCTTGCCTACCCATGTTGATTTTTTTCTTTGTCCCCCATCATCAGTCGACATAAATACTCAGTATGTCACAGCAGGCTATGCTCCGAACGCCCCCTCAGTGCTTATCTCTACAAAATGTGAATCTGTTATTCCACTGTAATGGAAACCATGTTGGTAACATCTTAACATATTATATTCACTCAAACACACTGTGAAACTCTATCTTACCACTGTGTCAAAGCTCTTTTTATACTGCGGGAATGTAGGGGGGATGTGGTGAAACACAACGTTTTGCCCAAAGCGCAAACTTTACGTGAATGCACACACAGACTACAAGGTTCCTTTTTTATTCTTTATTTATTTCTTTTTTTAAGCGGACAATTCAAAAAAGCTGAAAACACAGGAGTATTGTGCGCTTTAATGTTTTGAAGCTCTTGTATGTCTCTCTCTTTATGTTTGCAGACTAGCAGCGGTTCATATTTCTTGAGGCAATTTGTTTCAGGTAACTGGAACTTTCAACTGCAGTTGAGTGTATCCTGGGAACTATTAGGGGAAAAAAGAGAGTGTTCAAGCTTGTTGATGGATCCAATATAATGAGCATGTAAGTGATCACAAAGATAGACAGATAAGTTTTTTTTTAACCTCAGGAGCAGGATAGTGCTCCACAGGAGAGAAAGGAGCCAAACACAATACTAGCCAGCACTATAGATGTGATACTAAAGATGCTCTCAGTAGCACATTGTTATTCACTTACTGCTCCTGTTGGGATAGCTACAGGCTGTATCAGTCTTTCTTTTTATTCCAAAAATCTTTGACTTGAATCGGTGCACAGTCAGCATACTGTAAGCTCCAAGCAAGAACAGCTAAACATTCAGTTTTATCAGGATGCTCTTTAAACTGTGTCGACAAGTTTCTGTCAGTGCATATGTTTATCGTATGCATTTTAAATCTGTTCGGTTTGACTGCTGTGAATTGGACTTGTTTTCTTCATTGGCAAAGTCTACATGATCACCCCCTCACCCAGGTATTTTAAACACTTTCTGTTGTCTATTGGGATATTGGTATGGTAGTCGAAGATGGAGGAAGCCCCAGGTAAAACATCACTATTTAGGGCATGGATTCCACGGAGGGCATCGGAGAGACAAGAGGTTGGAACAGGTTTTTCTAATGCAGACAGTTTTCATTTCGCCTCCAGTCTTCTGGTCGACTGAGACAGTCATCACACACTTATGTCTCAGGTTTAGAGGACATATGATAATGAGTTTAGACTGAATGATATGTGACTAAAACCACTGGGAGACCTACAGCTCGGACAGGAGGGCAGGTTTAAAACAGACTTTGCCAGCAGTCATGGTAGGAATAGATCAGGATGTTGGTCCCAGGAGCAGATCTGAAGCTAGGTCTGTCATTGAGGTAATTATGGCCATGGCTATAGAATCTGTAGGAAAACCTGATCTCAGACCTGTCTCTATACCCTTTCTCACTAAAATGTCCTTGACGTTTTCTCACATTGAAAAATATTAAAAAAGGAAAATATATTTAAGTATTAAAGTATTTAAGTATTAAAGTAATATGAATAAAAATAGCAAGAAAGTTGTTTTAGGTTTTAGTTGCTACTGAATCCTGCACAGCTCTGTAGTACTTCACGAAATGATGCAGCCCTATCCCCATCCATTACACCTGGGTCAGTCCTGTGGAGCAATATATTTTACCCGTTATTCCACTTCCAAATAGAACATCATGTGATCCCTCAGTTTCACATATGTCATTTACAATTTGCCACTCACAGGTTTCCTGAAGTACACTGCCTATATAGACAGATCTCTCTGTCTCAAATCCTCCCCCTCCTTTTCCCCACTGAAGTGAAGGGCATGCTTTGAACTCAAACTGATTCGCTTTTTTCTGCCCTAATGTCTCTTTTTTTATTTATTTATTTCTCTCTCACTGCGGTCCGTCTCCATCATTTATTGCCTCATCCTTGTATCTTGCTAATGATACAGATTTCACAGGGTGTCAAAGTCATGTCAGAATTATGCTTCTAGACTAATAGTTTGGCCACTGGCACAGTCACACTTATATCTACCTGGGCAGGCGGATACAGCTCTTGCACTATACTGTACATAGAGACGGGAAGATGTCCAGACATGGAAGAGATGAGAATGACACAGCTGACACACCAAATCCCTCCATGAGGACTAAAATTGAAATAGTGTGACTGAATGGCGCTTGTTAAAGACAGCACTCTTCGCGCATCCCCATCCCCACTATACACTCCATCCCATTTCAAACCTCCTTGCTCCACGGTGATTGATTCTCTGCCCTGGGGCTGTAATCCCTGAACCCTACCCCTCGACTGGACCTTGTCTCTCCTCTCCTCTTTCCTCATTCCACCATACCTTCCCCCAGCATCTGCCAGCTTCCCACTCTCTAGATGGCATCATCAGCTATGACAAGAGAATAAATCTGTAAGCGGCTGCTGTCGCCTAGCATCTGAGGGACGCCCATGACAGCTCTCAATAAACTCTCCGAGATTGTTTTTTTTTTTTTCCACCTTCCTTTTTTTAATCTCCGATGGCAGATGTTGGAATCCTGCTGTCAGCATAACGGGAGCATATTAGCAGGCCTGGCCCCACCTGGACCCACCGCTCCCCGACCTGTCCCCTCCCTGTAATTATCCCCTAGCCCCTTTCCCATTAACCTACTCCCTTTGATCCCCACACATGCTGATATTATGCAAAACTGCTGAATAGAGAGAGCAGGATAGTGCAAAACAGCATACAGTTACCCACGGTTCTGATTCACTCACTTATTCTCCTCTTCTTTTACCCTCTATCTCTCCCTATTTATCTGCCTCTTTGTCATGGATTAAATTAATTTCAAAGGAGTCTGTAGAGATAGAAAGGACAGGAAGAACAGAAGAAGGATAGAATTGTGGGGAAAGAGAAAATACTAGCATTGGACATTTTTACAAGCCATCCAGGATGAATATGGGAACTTGAAAAAAGGTGCCACAAAAGAACTATTTCTTTTAGTCCCCCCTTGCATGTATCAAGTAAAACGTCTTCATTAGGTCTGGGGCCTAAAAGCAAATATCAGGGTCTGCACAATGATGAAGGTCTGCGACTGACCTTTCTTTGGTTTTAATCATTGCAACTCTTGACAGCTTAATAAGTTGAAGGTGCTGGGTTGCAGCCTAACTTAATAAGGCCCACACCAGAGCCTTGGCCACCTATGATTGCTCCCATAAGTCTTAGCACATCTGGTGCTGTGTCCTTGGGTGAGAGATATTTTCCATAACTTTCCTTATACTCAGAAGGCGCCATCGCTTTTTATTAAGAATGGGGATGATACAGTGCAGTGTCTCCTCGTGGCAGAGCATGTCCATGAGGCGTCAGACGTTCATGATGCCATACCATAGTCACTATTATCCTTTCACATGACAACCACAGTGCACTGCAGCTCCAGTGCATCACACCATGCAGCGTTTAACTCGTTAAATATTCAGATAATTTATGGATGTGCTTTGTAAATCGCACTACCATATTTACTTCCTCCTGCTGAAGTATATTGTTAGGGAGAATATATGTCATCCATATTCCATGGTTTATTACTTCTAAGGATGAATTACCCACCATTTATGATGTACATAAGGTGTATAATTCTATATGCTGTAAAGTTTTTGTTGTTTTATGGAGCTGTAGCTTCACCCTCCACACTTCCCCATCTTTCTTGGGTCACAGAGGAAGAAATTAATCCATGTCTATAGAAGAACTATTGGTTTTATAGCAGGTTTGATCATTTGGATTCTTTGACAGAAGTATTGCCTCTTTTTTCAGAATTAACATTTATTTAACATTTATTTATTCAGTGTGTGTTCACAATAACCTTTCAAATCATTTTGTAATTGTAATGTTGTTATTGCAACAATTATCATAGTTAAATTCAGTGGAAGTTACACTGTATTAGTGTTTTAATGGCTGCAGTGCTTCAAAGAGACACATTACAGTATAGCAAAGAAAACTGTTTCAACATACATTTCTGCTGAGCTTTACCTGAAGTTGCCATTAAACCTCCCGTATTGGACAAACTAGTGAGCACCACAGCAGTTTTTGACACTGACATCTCATCATCTTATATCCATATGCTGAAAGATTTTTCATACAGCTACAGACATACATTTACACTGGTACATGCTGGTACTGAGCAGTACCCCAGTGTTCATGTGAAAGGCTACCGACTGAGGTGAGCGGCTATCATTAGCAATTATTTTAATAAAGGGGACTGGGAATTGTTTGAATGCACTATGATACAGGCAGCCATCAAAGGCCACATCTGGCCACCCACTCATTGTTCTGAACAGATGCTCATCCACCCACTTTACCTAACATCTTCTTATGCGTTCTGACCCAGAAGACCGGTCTGTCTAGCTGCTGAATGTAGACGCCCTCTGAGCCTTGACAGCATCCTTGCTGGAGTCCTCAGGTTCAGGCATCTACCTCTCTCTGTTGTATACCTGTGGTTTGATCTCTGCCTTGTGTAGACAGAGAGCCTAATGTAGTAGCTGAACCCACAGGTTTTCTGTTGGAGATATTTTAATGAAAGGTCTTTTTGGGGGGTTCAGGTTGCCCCTGTGTGATCGCCATAGATGTTCTGCCGAGCCCACAGTTGATTGGATACCCTTAAAGGTGAGGATGAAAGCCCTTTTGGGAGACATGGGGGGCTGAAACAGGGTGCTGTTGAAGGGGAGAAGATGAAGAGGTTGTATGGAGACAGCATGAAGGCATTAAAAGCAGGCCCTTGCTCTTTTAAATCCACCCATAAGAGAGACAGTCTAAATTTAAATGTAAATTGCCTATTAGATTTTCATGTAGAGCATCTCTATCCTCCTTTGTGGCTGTGATTGGAAGAAGTCTGTTCACTTCTCATGAATATAATGATGAGTCCATTAAGTGCAATGGATCCGGTGTACTCATTTTTTTATTTGTTTATTGGAAATATGTTAAACAGTTTAAGGACTGCCGCACAAAACAAATGTTTGAACATAGCCTATATGTGTTACATACTTAATGTTTAATTATACAGGACAAACTTCTCATGGTCATGAGCAAAAGAAATGGACAATGGGCAACTCCATATATTTACATCTTAAACCATATTTTTCAACGCATGCTGTTATCGCTGTTAACCATTGTCTTTCATTTATATATATATATATATATATTTTTTTCTTAAATTCTCTTCTGTATATCATTTTCCATTATTGTCATTTTTAAATGCTCAGAATTTTTTATTGAACTTTTGTAAAGCAACAACACCAAATCACTGTTTCTATAGAATATTTCTGTGCATCCTATAATTTATATTAATTTGGATTATTTTGATGTATTCTTTTAACATACTTTTGCTTATCTCAATTATTGATCCTCATTTAACTTGACAACTCAGCCCAGGCATACAGTTTTGCATTAGTTCTATACTCCCCCTTGTTCTCTCTGTCTTGCTTTTTTTTCTTTGTGGTGAAGACCAAATTGAAAGAGTGAGGCGCCAGTTTAAAGGGCAGACCCAGGTCCCTGCCTCCGGGGCTTTTACATCAGCGCTGACAGAAAGCCGTGTGAACCATTGGGAAATGTTTCATCGGTCACGACACATTATGCAGCCGAGTGAGAGCCACATTAAACTTTTCACTTACTCCATCATTGCTTCACTTTTATTGTCCAGCACGCTTGCTGACAAATCTGCAACCCTAGGTCCACTGGAGAGTTTAACAACTCAGAACGTTTCCTTCAATTAATGTAATTCCTCGGGTTTCTGAATTATGAAAATAAATGTTGCTGTGTTCCTGTGGTTCAGACGTGTACCTCGGTAGTTTATGCAGCCTCTGGGACTGTTACCCCTCATTGCATTTGATGAGAAAAAACAAATACCTGATTGATTTAGATACTTTTTAAAATCAGAATAACACTGTGTCAACAGTTCACACAACTTGCACATTCAGACCCCTGTTATACTGATTTAGTGACTGATGTTTTTATAGTTTCTGTTTTTAAAATATAGAATTCAGTTAATAAAACACATTGACTCATAAAATTAAAGTCATTACCTCCTTTAGCAATAAGTTGTGGCTTGCATTATGATTCGCTAGAATATGTCCCTTTATGATTATGTAAACATTCCTATTCTGGTCCTTTCCTTTGTTCTCTAGACTTATCCTTCATCCTTTAGAGGCTTATGAGATGCAGCTACTTTTTCTTATATCCTTTAGCTTCTACAGCTGAGTTGGGACGTGCGTTACATTCTTTAAGTATCTCTAATTAGTTCATCCATAAGCCAAAGTCGAATTTGATGCTGAGATCATCATGGTTCACACATCCTGTTGGCTGGCAGGAATGGAAAAGGTGGTGGGAACAAATTGCAAGGCTTCGGGAGTCTCCTAGTTTGGGATTGAATCATTTAGATTTGGCTGTGGAACTGATGGATTTAGTACTGACTACACATGTAGGTCTGACTGCAGAGGGTGAGCATCTCGAGCTCCCACTGGCTTGGTCACACCCTGAAGAAGGCAGAGCTATGCTGCCCTTGATCAGCACCTTAAACCATTACAAGAGGGCACATGTGTGACAGTGATTTTCATCTGAGTTACACTTTTATATAGAAACTATTCTTAATCTCCTGAGAAAAGATACAGACAGACACCAGACTGTGAATGTGTATAGGTGACAGCTTCTTTTTAGTCACCTCACTGTGTGTGCTATAAGTTCATTGCATCTATTGCATTGTTACTTTTTCCAGTCCTGCTTTGAAAA